>NC_089878.1:26027083-26335625 GCF_040182565.1 Anser cygnoides
GTGCTTTCCGTTCCACTGCTCGTGTTCAGCTTATCGGCCTCGTGACTTCCCCTGCCCAAATCCTCGTAGGTCTTGTTGCTGCTTTCAAGGGAGGACACACAAATGCTAAGAGGTTCAGACCCGTGAGTCTTCATTTGCCCCGAAAGACTGTTATTGGGCCTGCCAGGCGCACCTTTTGGACACACTTAGCTCAGGGCACTGTCAGGAGCGTGCAAAGCGGGCACGAGAAAGCACAACCCTGCACCAACAGAAAGCACAGGTGCTTTGCTAACAGTGTTCACCTTGTCACGTTAATCCTGCTTGCTCAGCCGAGCACCATTCTCATCAGCTCTTTTGTCCCCACAATAACTTTCTGCTGTGACCTGCTCCAACTCCTGACTCAGCCTGCGGAGGTGGGAAAATGCAGGACTTGGAAGGGATGTTCCTGTCATGGGCTTACTGGTTTACTCTTAATAGAACTGGAAGGAGACATTAACAGCGCTCCCAAACCTCACCACAGCCGTTTTCTTGTGAACCTGCCAGGAGAAAGAGCCGAGCCCGGTGCCAGCGCTCCCACAAAACCAGCACACTTGATCCTCTTGCCTTTACGGAGATGCAGCTAACAAGCAACAGATTGACTTTACCCGCAGAGTAGATTTGGAGAAGGTAACAGTTTCCTCATATTTCTCATTCAGGAAGGACCAGGAAACAAAGCAAGCTTTGGTTGACACCCTTCATTTTACTATTGTTTTCTCCTCTGCCTCAATTTTGACAGAACTGCCTTGGCCACACATTCCATTGCGCTTTACACAGTGTAACCATGGCTCGGCCTGAAACACTAAATAAAATATGTTCAAATTAGGAAATGTTATGGGCTCGAACATATTACTGCAGATCACTGTCTTGCTACCACACAGCACTAAGGTACCAGTTCCCTTAGCAAAGCCCCGCAGCTCGCTCTAACACAATGTCAGCACCTTCTATAAAAAGCACCATCGGATCTCACTTTTTACCTAATGAAGAAAAAACTTTTATTAACATGCTGTTGACAGCCCTTGTAATTATGCCAGTTTGCCCAACTTCCAGTTAAGGCTCTGTTTCTGACCAGCTCAGAAAGATGTACAAGGTGGCTGGCTGAGCTCCCTTCCCTGCACATTAGTCACCACCACGCTTGTCAAGAGAAGCGAACTTTGTTAATCTTACGGCGAAGAGGTTCATCAGACCGAGCCAATAATGAATCAAAGACTCAAAGAAGGATAGCAAGAAGAGGAAAAGGAAAGAAAGAAGCAGAGGACAGTAACACAAAGAACGCAGAAGAAAGAGAAAAGCTGTGGGTAGGAGATGAGAAGCTGGAGGGACCGGGAATTGAAGAGCCTTGTCAGGAGCTTAGCACAGACACTAAGCCACCCCATCTTTCATTTTTAATGCACCGAGATTAAAGGCCTGACATTCAGATTAGCTTTATTTTGTTCTGGAAAGAAAAGTTGGGATACAACCGGCAGCCTGCTCGGAAGAACAACTGCTCAAGGAGGCAGAGGGACATGTTCTGCACTGAAACCAATAAGCACATCCATCTAAATCAATCTTCCCTGTCTCTGGCTACCCTCAAGTAAGACGTGTTTTATGCCCTCCCCTAAAGCCACCCTGTAACCACACAATATTACCTAGAAAGGGGTGTAAGATGTTGCACTGCAAAATTATGCTGGCAACAGATTATTTTTAACCACAGACCCTTTCCTTTGGGATGCGCATGGTGCACTCTTAGCCAAATTCTCAGGTCCGGTAGCTGGGAACATCTCCCTCGCGCTCAAAGAGAAGCAATTCCTGTACGTTGTCAGTGCTTCCCATGCTCCTAGTGCCCTGCAGGGCAATGAGAGCCCAGCGTGCTGCAGGCAGGGCTAGACCCGAACGAGCTGGGCTACTGCAAAGAGATGGCCTCTAAATATGGGTATAATACAGCACCCAGAATTTAATGTCTAGGTTAAATCTGAGTCATAAATTCTTTACAACCCTCATGCGTTAATTACAACCTGGAATCCAGCTTCCACCTGACGCCAGCCCCGCGTGCCCACGGCCACGCTGCAGAGAGCTGCGCTGGAGGGAGTGCGGGGTAACGGCACTGAACCCTGGCCTCTGCTCCCTGATTACAGGGAATGAAGCTTTGACCTTGTGACAGTCGAGGCACGCAGCTGATCCTTTGCTTCAGTAAAGACATTTCACAAAGCACAAGTCCCTCCAGTTTCCTTGCTTTCCCACATCGTGACCCTTTTAACAGAGCCTCAAACCTGAACCATGTAGGGAAATGAGGAGATAGACTCAGTGTTAAAAGAAAGTAAGTTATTTTCAATCGCAAATCTTGGGCTGTTTTTTAAGGAGAGTTCAATGACTGTCTAGTTATCAGAACACCAACAAAACTTGAACCCTCTTATCAGTCTGCTTTCAAAGCCAGTTCTGCAGCGCTGAGAAGCATCCCATTGCTCTAGGTCACTTTACATTTGTGCATTTAGGAAGCACTGCAAAAAGCCTTGCTTGTCCACTCTCGGCTGATTAAGGCCGTTGGCCTGAAGGCTGTACAAGCCTACTGCTCTTAACTACCCCTTTTTATGGCTGAGAGCAAGTGACAGACTCTTGCTATGAGGCACTCCTATATTAGGATTCATATCTCTCCATACTGAAAGACAGAGAAGTAGTCCTTATTTAGTTCATGTAGAGGACTATCTGGGTCGGAGCAAAACTGGGAACAGTACTAAGTGTCAGTCACTTTCCCTGTATGGATCCCAATTGCTGTGTACATGGACAATCAGAAACTCACCAAGAGAAACAAGCAAAAATGCAGGATCAAGGTTGCTACTGCTGCAAATGACAGGATAAGATTTATGCAATAGAGTAGTTCGAGCTATCTGTCAAAATCTTTCAGAAAAATGACCAATTACACAAGATTTATGTATTTCATGATATATTGGAGACCTAGTTTTTGTTTGTTTTTGTGTTTTGCTCTGTTTCTTCTACAGCTCTGTGTTACTACTGCTGTTTAGGAGCTCAAGCATCCACATCACTTCCAAGCCTCACGGCACAAAACACACTGACACAGTTTGTACCAACATAACCCCTGTTTGCGAGTGGGCTGCCCACTCAGCTGCTCCATTTTGCTCACCAGGAAGTTCTTATTGGCACAACAAAACCTACTCAGGTGTTGTAAAGTTCAAGACAGGTCCGGCATTTGTCACCAGGAAAAAGGAGAGGTGCCTTCCCACGGGCGAAAGGAAGGTGGTTTATGGGGCAGCAGCGAGAACGACCCCAAGGTGCTTCACATCCATCTTAAGCACAAACAAGTCACCTCTCCCTACTGCAAGTCTGAGATCGGGGAGCCCTGGGGAAGAAGCATCTTCACAAAAGCAAAGACGATCGCTGACAATGCACAATACACGAAGCTTCGAGAGTCAGGTTGTCACTTTAAAAGCATCTCCATGCTTAACAGCAGAAGCTGCCAACAATAGCACGCTGATGCTGTAGTCTGGGGCACCCAAATCCCTCATCAAATGTCAGGTTTGGTATCTGCTTATGCTTACGGAGTACTTCCACCATCCAACTGCCTCTGGTTTTCTTTAATAAACGCAGCGTAACAGATAGCCTTTTACAACTTTCTGCCTGTTCAAAGTTGATGACTAAGGACGCGAAAGAAATAAAGCGACCAGTATCACAAAACACCTTTTGTTACTAGCCGGGTAAACCAGAACTGCAAACACAGTTAACATTTCAAGAGGAGAGAGAAGAGCCAGCTGCTTCCCTTTCCCCCTTCTGGAGAGGTCTGCAGGCAGGACAGGCGGCGGGGAGATGTTAATCTGTTAGAATCAACATTTTAAAGACCAGAGCCATGTCAGAGAGCTTGAAGCCTTCTCCAAACCTGCTGCGTGGGCCAACACATTAAAGCACAGTCTGTCCTAGAGACTTGTCTTTTTACAGTGATTTAATTTTACAACCTTTCTGTTGATTTAATTCTACAAGCCTACCCCGAGCACCAGGTTACGTGTCTTTTCTTACGTCCCTTGAAGTCCCCTACATGTGAAGTAGCATGTGAAGTAGCATGTTCTCCCCAGGCTGGAAAAGATCATCTTAGGAACACATGGCAGACTGAACACCAGCTAGCTCTGGTTTGCTGCTGTCACCATGTAAGTAAGCGTGACTCTAGGTCAATAACTGGGGAAACACGGCTTCTGCACTGCAAATGTGTGCCTCGTGAAATAAGCAAGCCATCCGTCCTCAAGCCATCTTCCTCTGTGGGTGTGCAGATGGATTACCAAAAAACTGCACTGAAAACCTTTGGTCTTTAAACAACAGCAACAGCTCAAAACAAAAGAGAAAAACAAGTTTTGTTTGGGACATTTATGCTTGGCCACTCAGAGAGCAGGAAACACTGAAATACCACGGCGACTCCTCCTCAGCAAGCTCACACTATCCAGACCGAGTTCAAGAGCCAGTATCACAGCGTAAAGGCTGCAGGCTGGGAAGCCTTCACTTGGTGCATCTCAGCTGCGGCGTGCCTTGCAAAAGCCAGGTTTTTATTTTATTTTTACAAGGCACTCTGGCTTTCCCACATCTCTGCGAGCAGCAGTCAGTCTCCGCTCAGCCCGCGTCCCCAGACCTTCCCACATCACCATTCAGAGATTTGCGAACTGTGAGAAACAGATGTTCTCAGAGCATGGCGCTCTATCCGAGCCCAAGAAAGACTACCGGGGGGGAGGGAGGGAGAGAAATCTCATTTAAGCAAATATTTCTCCCTGCCCCGCTGACCTTGCAGTCCCGGGGTGTTTCCTACCAGCCACGCCAACACGCAGCCCGGCAACTCCAGCCCGCAGCCTGTCCACCCGCCCCTCCGGCTGCCTCCCAGCCGAGGGGGCTCCGGTAGCCCCGGGGGGGTCCCAGCCACCCCCTTGCAGCCCAGCGGGGCTGAGGGGCACCGCTCCCGGCTGCCGGCCGCTCCTTCCCTCCGCTCCCCCCCCGGGGCAGCCCGGCGGGGATGCTGCCGGGGGGTACCGCCGAGCCCCATTCCCCGGGGGGGTGGCTGGGGGCCCCGCTCCCTCCCCTACCCCCTTTTTGCCCACCGACCTTTGCAGGAGCAGCAGCAGCAGCACTTCGCCAAGAGCCATCCTACACCGGAGCGGGCGGGATAGCCGCGCCTGCCCGCTTTCATGCTGCCTTCGGGCTGCTCATGGCAAGGAGCCGCCGGCCCGCTTGGAGGGAAAAAAATAAAAAAAAAAAAAAAAAAAACGAAAAAGAAATATATTTAAAAAAAAAAAGAAAAAAGAGCAGGGACGAGCGGCCGAGCAGCCGCTGTCCCCGCGGAGCCCTGCGCGCACCTCCAGGGGCGGAGCGGGGCCGCCTTATGCAACGGGGCGGCGGCGGGCGGAGCGCGGCCGCGCAGCTCCCGCACCCGCGGGCGGCCGGGGAGGGAGCCGGGGGGGGGTCCGCGGCCGGTCGGGCTGCGGCCTCCCCCCGCCAGGAAAAGCCCCGCGAGCTGGGCAGGGGGCTGGGAACAGCTCCGGCAGCGCGCAGCGGGCGGGAGGGGAGGCAGCCGAAGGTTGTTGGGAATAAAGAGCTGCCTGGGAGGAAGTTTGCCGGAGCTCTGATACGTTGCGGAGAGGGTTTCCTGCAAGGTTTTCAAAAGGCAAAACTTGTGTCGTTGCTGTTTGTTTTTTTTTAAGTTCACAACTTTTTTTTTTTTTTTTACCCCCCCCCCTAAGCACCATTCCTCAGCTTAAGCACCCGATAGCTAAAACCTTTTACGATTAGTTGGAAGCACGACCCTGCCCAACTGCTCTGCCAGCCTGCTTTCCGCAGGACACCTGCCTCAAGCACCAAAGCCCTTCTGCTCAGGGTAAGCTAGGTGGTTACCCTTCCAAAACACAGATCAGTCCATGTGAGATCCGAAAGCGCTGCTTGCTTTGGAAGGTGCCAACCTGTCACGTTAGGGTTTTCCACCTAAAGCACAGAAAACTGGAGGTGCCAAAAATGGCCCGAACCTCACTGGAGGCAGCTGGTAGGAGAGGTCGGGCAGGATTCCGGAGTGGCAGCATCATAGCTTTTGCACACTTGTATCGAAAGCTGAACAAACCCAACAAACTGCTTCTCCCAGGCATAAATACGCGTGGGGAGGGAATAGCTGAGAGCAAAGATGTTGCTGTGCTTTGTGCCTCTGCGTGCCAGGACTTCAGCCTGAGCCGTCTGGCTGTATCGATGCCATGCACCGGGCGTCTGGACTAAGGCTTTGGTTTGCTGCCGAACTGCTTTGGAGGAAGCAGCACTTCTGTGCGGCCAAGGGGTGGTTTTGGACAGGAGGTTGGGGCTGCGGCTTCAACACTGCCTTCACGAACCCTCATGAGGTTGCGCCTACACAGTGGGTGACTGCATGCTGCTGCCAGGCAGGATCCTTCAGACCCTCGAGCTGCCCTGGAGAGGCACCTCGCACAGCCCTGTGCCAGCAGAGTGGCCGAGACCCTCCCCAAGAGGCTGCCTCCACCACAACTGCAATAGAAAACCTCCCTGCCCCGCTTCTGCCTGCAGCGTGCAAGTTGCTCGTTGACTGCAACCTCACTGGAAGCACTGGCAACCTCACAACAAGCCTGCAGCATGCAAAATTTTCCTGCCCTTGAGCACCACGACGCTGTTCAGTACGTAAGGATGAAGTGAACCTTCACTCCGTCTCCCCTTCGCTGCGTGTTGTGTCTTTCTCTGGCTTGGGGCTTTGCCTGTCTGGGAGATGCACGGGAATGTCTCGGGGCACAGGCAGGGCTCCCGTGCCTGCAGCAGGCAGATAATGCATCTCGCTGGGAACAGCGGCCTCAGCAGCAGCTGGAGAAGGAAGATGGGGAACCAGCAGGAGCACCCCTGCCCTTCTGCCACCTCTCCCTTTTCCCCACACCTGGCCAGGTGTGGTCTCTGAGGCAGGAGCAGTCCCTCGCTGAGGGTCCACACAGCACCTAGCACACTGGAACCCTGCTCTTGGCGGGTTTTAAAAGCCATCCCAAGAAAAAGTTTAAGTCTCCTTGTTTAAGAAACTAGGAAACCTTCTAAAAGAAGCATTTCGCTATTGAATTCCCATGTCTCTTGGCAGAGCTGACCACTGCCAGGATCTGTCTCTGCAGGAGCTCAGGCTGAGCAGTGTATGGGCACAGCATCCCACGCAGGCACAGAATCCTGCAAGGGTGCAGCATCCCATGAGGACACAGCATCCCACGAGGGCACGGCACCCCAAGTGTGCAGCAACCCATGAAGGCACAGCATCCCATGAGGGCACAGCATCCCACGAGGGCACGGCACCCGAAGTGTGCAGCATCCCATGAGGGCACAGCATCCCACGAGGGTGCAGCATCCCACGGCAGCTCTGAGATTTCCCCAGCTGGCTCCTGCAAAACCCCACGGACCCGGGAGGTTTGAGGGATTCACAGGGACATCTAGTGGTAAACCCTAGCGGCACGGAGAACAAATCCCGGCGTTGCTTGAGGGAGCCAAAAAGTTCATTTCTGATTTCCCTCAAGGAACGCTTGAGCCATCAGGCCAAGAAAGAGCATCTTAGAGACACGGCGCACGTTCCACCAACGGCACATAGCAATAAAACAGTGCTTAGAGGTGAAGTTTCAGTAAAGCAGTGCTTACAGGTGAAGTTTGAGAGTCGCAAGACGGCTTTAAAGCAAGTTTGTAGCTCTTGTAATTGCAGACGAATTTTAAAACCTAATTAAGGTGCAATCTCAGCTCTGAAAAACTGTTTGCTTAATTAAAACAGAATTGAAGTCATTATTCGGGGGGGTGGGGAGGAAGCAGGCTTTTTTTTTTTTTTCTTTCTCCCCAAATGTACAATGCTGGGAATATTGCGAAGGTTATATCTGAAAAGTTACTCTTTTAAGAAAGATACACATATGTATATTCACTAATGAATTACACATGCAATAAATATTTAATAAAGCAAGATATGACCAAAAGACATTTTTAATAATCACACCATTTCAATTAGCTCCCACAGTGCAGAAAAAGAGACGTGCTGTGGGCACAGTCTAGCTCAGCTTCAGCACTGGATGAGAACAAATTCTGCCCCGAACACGAGTGGGAACTACACCGTCACCTGCAGTGAGCCTGCAGCTTCAGACTGGGAGCTCAGCCTTTGGGAGGTAGCAGCATGGCAGAGATCACATTGGGAAAAATAATTCTGCACAGTTCACTTGCCCTAAATGAGGGCTGAGGAGGCTTTTGCCTGGGATTAGAAAGGGTCCTTAACCTCACTTCCTATGTTCACATTATATTCTTTATGTTATTTTTGGACAGGATGCAATGATGTGTGGCTCTGCGGTCCCCGAATGGCCTCCATGTCCCCTGTCAAGGAAAACATTCCCAGCCTTGCTCTAAACCAGCCCAGCTCTCAGGACGTCTTTGAGGAAACACCTCCTGGCACCACGCTCTAAACCCAGCCGCTGTTATCTGCAGTGCAGTGACCGAGGAAACGTTGGGGTCCTGACTCGCCCCAGCTGAAGCTGAGGCTATTAGCAGTGTGTCTGCACCGCAGGCCAAATAGGCTGCCCTGTGCAACACCGATGATGGAAGGGAAGTCATTTGAGTCAGGATGATGAGGAAATTAGTTCTGTCTGCTCTTAAATACAGTTTCAGAAAATTCCCCAGGCATGAGTTGCTTTCGTATGAAATCCAAGAGAGTCTGCAGAAATGACTTTTGCTGTAGAGCGGAAAAAAGTTCTCCCAATACTTTTACGCACTCCTCTCACGGAAATTTTGGTGTGAAAGTTGGAACATGTCAATCCTTACACTGTATCCAGTGCTCTGTCATACCTGAACAGGCTGCTTAATTGTCTTAGTTTATAAACTGAAGGACAAATCTGAGGGAAACACAGGGCAAAAAGCCTAGTGGATGTTAACAGCTTCATCTGGGTAAACAACAACGTGGAGAAATATGCCTGGCCTAGGTTGCCCTAGAGGTCTGTCATGCAGGACAGCAGTGACAACATTTCTGTCACTGTAACAGGTGCTGCTTCCTTCCCCCATCACATAAAGATAGAGATAAATAACATAATGGCCATCAGGAGCATCTGTTCGTTACTTATGTGAGTCAATCCTACATCATGCTTTGGGGTGTAAAGCGATCTCTGCTGAAAATCCATCCCCACGGGCACCACCATCAGGGAGTGAGATGCATTATGGCTGATTTATTTTTTTAGTCCAATGAAGCTTAAGTATTAGCCACTCGTTTCTTATGAAGGAACAGGGAAACAACTGTCTCACAGAAGTAACTCACAGAAGGCAAAAGGGAGATGGATTTGCCCAGTTTTAAATACATCATTGAATTATGTGATAAAACTTGCGGAAACAAACAGTGCAAGAACATGCATGAAATTTAAGCTTAGTTAATAAGGAGAGCTAGGTACCTCCACAGAGCAACTCAGATGGTGTGGGCAGGACAGTAAACATGGACGTGCCGAGAACCAGAACGTGAGAAACACCAGGAGCAAGGACTCAGCAGCATTTCTTTTCTGACTACAGCCTAGTTTCAGCTCATGGAGAAATCAAGAGTTACACAGCAGCTCACAGAGCCCAGGAGATACTGGGTGACTCGTTTCATTACCAACTCTCCCACTTACTTTCGGGGTGACTTTGGGGAAAAAATGACCATTTCATACCTTGATTTTCCCTGTGTGCAATAAAAGGATACTACCATTTCTTGTTCCCCTCAAAGTGATCTGAAATAGAGGTTAGACATCCTGCACTGAACAAGAGTTTTTATTGTTTGATGTGTCTTGAAATGAGGGAAGTAAAATATGGCTCTGATGTTATCAGCTGTTAGATTTAGTATTAAAAAAGCTCTTTGATCAATATGCCTTGCCTGCTAATGCTACTCACAAAACTAGGTAAATCTGAACAACTGGAGGGAAGGCAGATTGGCAGAGTGAAGCAGTCCTTGCTCAACCAGTACATTTCAGTACATTATTCTTGGCTCTGGCTCCAGCTATTTTCAACAGCACTAAACATTCATTAGATTAAATCAAATGAACCACGTTCTTTAAAAATAGCCAGAGCCCTGTCATGCCAGTTGGAAAAAACAACAACTTTATTGGGTATTAAAACAGATCAAATAAATTAAAAATAAATAAATAAATTGAATCACATTCCCTCCTGGCGCAAGAGAGCATAACTCCAAGGAGAGGTTTTTGGCTTCTCAATTCGGCACAGTGGTAGGTAAAAAAAGAACATTCTCAACTAGCTAAAACAAACAAATTAAAAAGAAATATAGACAGCCCAGCGCAAACTCCACGCTGAACTGCAGTTTAGGCATATGTTCAGCAAATGTTAGGGTATATCATTCCTTATGCCTCTGCTCGAGACAACAGCATGGGATCGGTTGACGACAACTTAGAAGAGTTGCATGGCCAAAGAGCATCCTGACCAACCAACTCTTCTGAAAAGCCTTGAAGGCCACAGCCAGACCTGTCTCTCCTGCCAAATGCTCCAACATGAGATGGGCCTCACCCTTCTGTGCCACATCACCCACCTCTCCCATGTGTCACAAGCCCCGCACTGACAACATAACTCTCTTTCCTAATTTACAACTCATCCTTTTTCTTTTTCCGCACTTTGTAAGAAGGAAGAGCCCAAGACAAGAAGTCCTGTCCTGCTGCCTTCCTCTGACACCTCAGCAGAGGCTCTAGTGCTTCGGCAAGGTAGGGGTAGCTTCTGGCAAAGGCCTGCCCTTTGGCCAGCAGAGGAGATTCCCCGGACCCATGAGCTGTACCACCAGAGTAGTCAGCAAAGAGCCTCCCCTCACCAACCACTTTAATGTAAGAGGCCCACTGCAGCCATGTACCACTTTATCATAGAATCATAAAGGTTGGAAAAGACCTCCGAGATCATCTGGTCCAACCATCCCCCTACTACCAATGTCACCCACTACACCATGTCCCTAAGCACCAGGTGCAACCTTGAACAACCCCTGGGATGGTGATGTTAGTACTGGGTTACTTGGTTTCTGGAGAACTACACTAGATGGTGGACACATCCTGAACAAGCTCCTGGTCAGAATAAAAAAATAAATAAATAAAACCTTCAGAAAAAAAAATGAAGGAAAAGAGTGAAATAAAAATTTAAAGTAGCTTTTGTATTCATTTCCTGAAGCACTTATCTCCATTAAAGCAGAGACATATCTTTGGGAGTTACAGCAATAAGCAGTGATGGAAGATGCAAAGCATTAAAGCACTGCCTTTTGGACATGTTTTGGCTCCTCTGTTACTGTGTTGGGCCTCAGTGGGGAAATCATGAGCCTATCTCAGCCCATCATAGTCTGCTTTCCAAGACAAACAGGAGCCTCACCCACTTGTGCATGACAAAGGTGAGTTGTTTCAGCAACTATAGTCTAATAGTGTACCAGAAGCAGTCCTGATGTGCCTGTCTCAACTTGCCTGAGGTTGTTCTATTTGGATGCTAGAAACCACAGCTAATTTTCTCTTTAAATGGGATTTCTCCTTCCTTAGAGAAAGTTTTCTTGTTTGTTTTGTTTTGTTTCTGGTAGAAGAGAAGTAGACATCTCAGTCTACTTGTCTGAGATGACTCGCAGTAAACAGCAAGCTGTATTCATCAGCTGTCCCCCCATCCAGTATCCAACACAATTATGGTTCAAGGCAAACTGGAAGAAACATTAAAAAACTGGCAAACACCATTTGCTAGAGAGGAAACTTTCTCTGTTTGGCCAGTCTGGAAGAATTGGATTGGAATTAAAATAAAATTCAATGTCAATATTGTCAAAGCCTTTATTTATTTGGGCCAAATTATTAGAGTAAGTTTATTTTCCACCTTCCTTTTTCTTAGGGTAAAAAGAAAACGTAGAGGAATTCTTACCAGGCAATGTTTAGGATGGCAAAGCTTTCTGGTTTACAGTACCAGATCTAAGACAAGCATAAGAGAATCTGCAAAGCTGTTATTAAAACTTAAGGCGAATAAAAATAACAAGGATACACGTAACAGGCAGCCTGTTGTGGGGAGAATTTAAAAAATATATAGTTTTTAAACTATTTTTTATCAGTTTGTGGAATGACTAGCTAGAAAACAACTTTATGTTGGAACAATGCGGAGTACCTCTGCCCACTTTTGTTCTTTACTGTCAACAGAGCAGCAGTAACTGCATTTCTCAGACCCTCGCTCTCTGGCAAGTAGGATTTCTGCTGATCTCCTGTACAGAAATGCTGCTCCAGGGGATGTCAGTGAGTGATTGCTGGTTCAGCACCAAACACTCAAGAAATCCTTCTGCTTGGTACCATAAGACGTTACCAAAAGCTGAACTCCAGCACATTGGCATTTCCAGTCACTACAAGACAGAAAAACCTGTTGTCTTTCTGCAAGAGGGACAAGTACTTGATATCCTGGAGTAATTTTTCATTCCTATGTTCAGCCGATCTCTTGGTACGTAACAGCTCCGGATTATATGATAGTTCCATGAGCACTTCGCATTGGCAAGAGCCAACCGCCCTGCCAAAACTCATTGTTGCCTTTTCTGTCTCTCCCAGGTGCCTGTGCCTTCCTGCCTCTTCCCTGTGCCAACAGAAATGTTTGTGCAGCCTCTCAGTGAATCTGATCCACGAATGGATCCAGGTTAAAATTAACCTAAGATGGGGGAAAAAAAAGAGAAAAAAGAAAAAAAAAGTTCATTTTAACCCAGATCAGTTCCTTGATCTGCCTTGGTTCTCCTGCCATTATTGGCAATAATTTAGTGAAAGAGCCTCAGGGAACGTGACTGATGCATCACCTGCATTATCTCTTGGTCTCAGTGGTACCTCACCGTGGTAGATCCTGACTGCTCGGGCAGGCACGGTGTGCAGGTCTGATGGTCCAAGAGATTCAGTCTCTCTGTGTCAGACAAAATGGGTACTTCCATCTGGCTGGCTATCTTTTGCTCAGCAGAGAGAAGCACCAGCTCCTGGTGCTGCTGAGATCAGGCCCAATTCTGGTGTGCCTGCATGTCCCCTAGCACGTTTTATGATGGGTGGTGAATGAGCTGATGGGGAGTAGAATGTGCATTTTTACAGGCAGAAAGACACATTGTTGAATATAAGGAAAGACTGTACACTGCAGAATGTGTACAGCTTTCAGGTGAAGGCTCTGTCCAAAGCAGCCGTCCCATGGAGCAGCAGCATGTCTGTGTAGCACATATGAGGCAGATTTATCTGAGCAGACGTGAAACACCCATGAAAATTACTGGAGTGAAAAGCCTGAACTGCCCTTCCCCTGCCATCCATACACAACTTTTTTTTTTTTACTAAGCTTTTTCACAGGTTAGAAAGGCCTTTCTTTGCAGCAAGAGCACCTTGATTCCTTCACACTGCGTGAAACTTGTTTTTTGCAGTCTGTGGAAGTAAAAATGTACTTATTTCACCAAGTAAGAGTCCTGCAGAGTTAATGAATTCCTCAGTGCCTTTCTGAAGAATGACATTTGGCTCTTAAGGCTGCATTCTGTTCTCTGATACCTAAATGTAATTCCCATAGATTTCCAAGGAAACTGGGTATATGTTCCTTGGCAAAATACAACCATTAACTTAAAAATCTGAAGATATGTGAAATCTGCAGAAAAAATAACGAGCTGGGCACAGTCTGCAAGGAATAAAACTGAAATGTATGAGGACCTAAGAACACTTCTAAAAGATGATCTATGGGAAAGAAAAAGCTTAAGTTAAAAGATTTCAGCGTTCCTCCCTACTCTAGAAAATAGAACAATGCCCTTGAAATAGAAACACTGAGTGCTACTATCTAACTTTTAATTTCCTTGGTTTGCAAAAGTAAAGGGCAACAAAAACTTAATTTGGCATCAGGCAGTTAAATGTTATTGGTGAGAAACGTGGAGCACTAGGTCCACTTCATGAAAACAGGAGTCACCAGCATACTTGAGTTGCAAATTGCATTGGTGAGGAGATGAAATCAGAGCTGCTTTGTTATGGTAAGTCTTGGACAGAGTATCACTGCTTCTGTTTGACCGCACACCTTTAGAGAGACTGGAGGCCATCCCAACCCTCACTGCAATCTGCAAGCAATTATCCCTCTACTGTTTGAGACTGCATGGAATTTAATTTGTATTTTTTAAACTCTAGAAAGGAAAGGAAATGCTTATTTCACTCCATTACAATTCTGCAGAGTCAATAATTCTTCAGTGCTCTGATGAAGTATATGTGATACATATGTAAAATAGAGCCTTCTAATAAATGCTAAGGACAACCAGAAACAAGAACGGTTTAACCTCTTATAATAAAAGAGGGAACTGTTCTTTAGGTGTTCTGAACCGCAAGAGACTTAAACAAACAGATTTAGGGAAAATATAGTCAAACATGGGCTCTGCCTTGAAGAAAAGATAAATACAGTTCTGGAGTTAAAGCAAGGCAGCATTTGTGAGAAGAGGTAATGCCCTTTATTGGGCCAGTTAATATGAATGGGAAAAAAAAACCACCACTGGCACTTATGTAAATAACCTCCTGCCCTAGGACTTTTAGATCATCGCAGCGACAATAACATTAACTCTACTTTCTCGAATTTGGGATTAATCTGAACTAAGTGAAGCTGACATGGGTTCAGGCTCTTCGTGCAAAATGTGTAACCTGGGAATAACTGCTCTGACAAAATGCTCGCGTAAATGACAGGAAAATCGGTCTTCTTGTGTCAGGATCAATATATCAAATTCATGCAGTGTGCTGAAGCAGATATATAGAAACATAATTTCAATTACTTGAAATACATTATTTAATACACATGTGCCTTGCATTTCAGTTTGCCTAGCTCTGGTTCAGACTGGTCAGGGAAATGGGATTTTTAGCAGAGCTAGTTCACTTCAAAACACACTCATAAAATATTTGTTTAAGATTAGCAACGGAAGGACCAGCCCAGCAGCGTACAGATCTTGCAGGGTGTAAATACTGCATTTAGGATTAATCCCTTTAACTGTCTGGAAGCTGGGAAGCCTTAAATGAGATTTGTCCTCATCGTTAGTATCTGCATTATACTACAAATCTCACAGATACGAGCTATAGGCTCAGCCCTCGTGTCGATACTATAGAAAGTACATCCACAGTCTGACTTGGAGTTAGTACGAACACAGAACCAGCAGTCCTTATTTTTCCTTCATGCTTAAACTTTAAACAGTTCAGGGCCAGCGACCAGGGAGGAGGTTGCAGCGCATTCAGCAAGGCAGAAGAGGGACATAATAATGAATGGTGGCTCACTGAGGCTGGTTACGCAGCAAAAAGCCTAGGCAAACAACCCAGATCCCACTCTTCCCCCCGCAGTCCCAGATGGATTACGGTCCAACGTCCATCTGCGAATCTGCTAAATTTAGTCTGGCCTCAGAGGAAACACAAGACACAAGCCGTCCACATGCTCCCGCCGCTCTTTCAGCGAAGGCGGCCGGTGACCTTCCTGTTAGCTCGACGGGCCAAGCGCTCCACAGCAACTCCCCCCTTCCCACCACGCTACACGTATCTCAAGACACACGACTAAATACAGAGGAAATAGATTTTACTCAAACAGCTATTTTTATACCTCCAGGCCGCTTGTTTTTCACTAGTGGGGCAGAGGCGTGGAGATGTTATGGCTGCTGGCTTCAGGTCAGAGCCAGTACAAAAACTCATGCTGCAAACTCTGCTCTGCCTGCTTACTCTGGTGTCTACAACACACTCGGCTCAAAGGAGAAGAAGAAAGTCCCTAGGCAGTTATTAGAAAGAAACTGGCCCCAAATTCAGACCATTCTCAATAGGTACCTCCTCTCCTGGATAACTGCACGGGGAGCCCTGGAAAATACCTGCTCTGACTTGGTTTCCCCAGCACCACAGCAGGAGCCTGGCTCCTCCCTCAGTAGAGCAACTGCTGCCCAGACTCGATCACTGCTTTTCAGAGTCCCTTCAAAGACCTCTCTGTCTGCTCTGACTCTGTTACAGGAAGGGAAGTTCAGAGCTCAGCTGTTTTATGAAAGGACACATGCTGGGATGAGCACCAGGAGAACTGGGGACTGGGCAGGACAGGCCATTCTAGGCTTAGTGTCCTTTTGATGGGAGATGCCTCTGGTCTTCCCCAGGCAATATGGGATGCTGCACAGCCCAGATTTCTCCAGTAAGCAGTCTCATTTAATGAACAAAAAGTATAATATTTACTTAGCAGTCCTATCTGACTTTGTCCTTTGTGATGTCCCAACAATTGGGAAATCAGTATGTTAGTAATAAAAATTAAAGATTCCTTTTGCAGCATGCCTTTGAAGACAAGGTGGGAAAATAGGACCAGAGCAGTCTTGCTTGTCTAGGTATGCACAGCTGAACTACTCCCAGTCTGTCCCCTCTCAGATGGCTCATGAGGCCAGGAGAAGGCTGTGGCCACCCCCCCAAAAACCCACCAAAGCAGCTAGGCCCTCCCCTTCATCTGTGAGCATGCAGCCAAGGAAGGAGGTTCCTGCTTCTCTGCAGAAAGTGGATAGAGAAACGGGTGCTCTGGGGCTTCTCAACACCTGCAGTGAGGAGTACAACCATATCCCATTGCACAGAGCCCTGAATATGTGAGTTGGTTTAACTTGCCCCTGGAAAGCAAGGGGTGGCTCTCTGGGAAACCTGGCAGGAGAGCCAGGAGGGCACGGAAAATTTCTGACCCTGGTCTTCCACAGAGGCTGTGGGAGAAAATGATGTGCTGAGCCTCCGGGGGACTCACAAGAGCTGCTTTCCCTCTCCCTTCCCTACAGCTCTAGCTCTCGACGGGGAGACCCAGCCTGCCCAGAACACTGCACGCTGGGCTCCACCACCCAACCCTGGACCTGCCAAGCCACAATCTGCATACAACAGAAGCGCTGCAATAAGTAACCATACCCTCTTCTAAAACCTGCCTCTCCAACAAGCCCACAAGCATATCTACAGGAAACAAATGACTTTATCTTGAGAAAGAAGGTTTTTCGTTTTGGAAATAGCCATCTCATGTGCACCACTGGGCACAGTGCTGACAGGCGCTGCATGGCAGCGATACACCACGGTCCTCGCTTCCTTCTGCAGAGACCAGCACTTGACCCTCCAAAGTGCGAATGCTTCTGTCTTCCTACAGGTCCACGCAGAGTTTGGAAACACCCCACACTACATTTTTTGCTGATCCTTTCCTGTTTGACCACTGTTAGTGTTTCTCTGCCAGGTTTTGTTGGGTTTTAGTTGGCTGACTAATGCGATGCTAAAAGCAGAATGATTTATTATCTGAATCGGCAGAAACTCTGTATTCCATATTCAGCCACAGCCTAAGATACTGGTGCCAGTATGTTAATGAAGAGGTATAAGCAATCGATATTGTACCTGCTACCAGGAAAGCCTGTTCTCTGACAGCCTCCCAGCCAAATTAAGCAAAAATCCCAAAGGCGCAGTAAACGATGCATTAGAAAACTGAGCATGAGTTGCACAATAATAAAGCTGTCAGAGACTGTAATGCCAGAATAAACCTTCAGCTCAGGTGCCTGACCTTTGTGCAATATCAGCTACTGAATTTTGTCCAGTTTTATGCTGTACCCTCCAAGCTGCTCCTGGTACATGCACAGTGAGAGTGACCTGTCAAAGGATCCCACATTAATACAGAGAATCAGGCCCAACACATGCTATGTCCAAACGTCTAATCCTTCTGATCGGATTATTTGTGATCATAGCAGGTGTGGATTACAGCTCTGTGTGTACCACGGCTGAATTTCCCCCCAGACCAGGTGCTGAATCCTCTGGCATTCTTGATGAGCACAGCTGAGTGCAGCATTTTTAAATCTCAGCCCCCCCTTTTCTTCTTTCTCAGTGAAAAAAAAAAATCAGCATGGCCACTGTACAGTGAAACTTGGGGTTAAGCTGACAGGGGATTAGGTGGATGAAGTTTTACCCCCTGTCAGAAGTGGAAGCAAAGGCAAAGTAAACAAGAAAATTTGCAGGCCTTCTCTCTTTTAAACAAAGACTCCTGTGTTTAAAATAATAAAAATCCACTGAACAAAAGCAAAGCAACTTCCCCCAAAATAGCCTTTCCTGTTTTATCAAAGCATTCATCTAAATTGTACTTCTCCACAAAAATAAAGTTCCAGGTAGAGCACTGGAGGCCTTGGGCTTTGATTAGATAACAGAACAGCTGAAGCAATAAGTATAATTGACTTCAGTGGTACCTGATACGTCTTAAACAAAACCACGTGGCTGAATCTAGCTTTAAATATCTATTGATGCCATACTGAAAAAAAAAAGGAAGAAAGAAATAGAAACACCATGTCAGAGAAGTAGTGGCATTCACAAGCCATCAGAACAAGGCTCCAACAGCCTGCACACAATCTGCCTCCATGACTTGTAGCTGCTGAGACTCACCGCGGAGGCCAAGTACTTGAAAGGCTTGGTCAGGCTGTGCCTACCTTATCTAGCTGCTCCAGGGTTGCTTGGACTGACACAGCCTCTAGGGCATGGCTGCAGAAGGATTTATCAGCATGGTTATGTCTTCTGGATGTACTAATGTATCTGCCATTTGTGGCAGAGCTACAGCTATACTGATAGGAATATTCCTATTCAGCTTTAGCTCATTTTGGTCTACCTCTTAGAAACAACAACAATCACACCTCATCGTCCATATTGCCAACTGTTGCTAAATATTTGTTCATTTTTGATTATTTTGGTGATAACGCAGTCCAGGAGAAGGTGTAAGCATTGACAACACCAAGAATGGACACTTATGACTATCTGAGTTCCTTCACAGGTGACTAGGAGGTAGGAGAAAGTACAGGATCCAGGACCAAAAGGTAACAGCTGACAAGGGAGTGAGGCGTCATCAACCACTCCAGCACCTGAGCAGGTGTTGCCTTCTAAAGGAGAAAGAAGTGATGTGGTGGGGAGAAGCTGTGAAGGTCCATGAAAGTGAAGCAAAAAACCATGAATCATTTCAAGAGCAAGAGGAGGAAGACACAGCAGAGAAAAACCAAAGGAAAGGGTGACCTGACTGAAATAGCAAAGTGGTTTTGAGTTCTCTAGTCTTTCTATTCCCGTTCCTTTCACAACTGCATATAATCACACTCATCTCTGACTTTGTGTTATTCATTTTTTTCCTGGTATATTGAGGTGGAACACTGGTCCCAAGCTGGGCCCCAGCACCCCTTGGTGTCAGCCCACAGAGAACTGCCATGTTACAAAATGCTCATTAGCCGACCTGTTTCCATCTGCTCTATCGTAATTGAAACAGAGTGAAAATGCAGTAAAAGCTTTCCTGATGGGATTTTTCAACATATGCCATGTCCTGAACTTGCAACAAGGATGCCATGAGGCACTAAGCACTAGTAGGAGGGGTTTGTGTGACCTCTCTTGAAAGGTCACGATGAAATTCTGACTTTGAACACCCCTGTTGGAACAGTATTAGGAACAGAGGAAAGGGGGTTTTGTTTGTGTGTTTGTTTTAATACTGCATAGTTATATTGACAATGGGAGCCTGAACATTGTTCATTTAATAGAAATCCCATGACCTGTTTACGTGCCAGATTAATCAACTGTTACCTAATAAAATGTTTCTTTTAGTTCAGAGCCATACAAACATTTTAATTGACTGCTCTTAATTAAGACTTTCAAAAACAAAAACAATTTCTCTGCCTCTACAAGGACAACTGAAGGTTTAATGCAGTGCACTAAAACTTCTGAATCGTCCTCACACAGCTCCCCCGAGAAATCAGGAATCATTACCATCGAATATGTTTTGCAACAGAGATTGTTTAGAACAACAGAGAAAGTGCGCAAGCCAATGTAGATCACAATTTAATACTCACCAGGAACAGGGACACAACAAAAGCAGCCTAGACTCTTTTCCCCTACTAAAATCCAAGATGTTCTTAAAAACAGAGACGTAGGAAGAAACGATCATGCTTTTGCCTACATAGGTTGCTCTTCTGAGATCAGGGGCTAGAGGAAAGAGACTTCCAACCCCAACAAGAGCCACATTAGCCTCACTGGTTTTGCACGCTAATCCATATAATGATCTGCTGTTTCCCACAAGGAGTGGTCACAAAAATGCAGGTTTCAGGGTAGCCTCTTTTTCATTGATACTGTTCTTCTTTTCACCAGCTTTTATTCATCTTTCCTCTGCTTTCTTCCTCTGCAGCTCAGCCTGCAGTCACACCTGCCAGCCACAGGCTCTCTCTGGCCATAAGATCAGGTAGGTGACCCTCTAAATGGAGAAGCGTTCACCTGAGCAGCACCAAAACCCCTGGCCCTCCTGCCTGAAGTCTGACGGTGTCCCAGCTGATGCACCCAGGCCAGCATGAGCCAGCTGGGAAAGGCAGGCAGGATGCTCACCCTGCTAACACACACCTTGCGAGGCCTGTGTTCCCTCGGCGGTTGGAAGACACCCAGCTATTGCTCAGTTTGCTCTGTTACAAGGACCCACCGCTGCCACCAAAGCCCTGCTGTTAAGTGGCCATCTGCCTGCGCAGCAAGATGTTTGCATAGCATCTTAAAACAATGTACTTCTCATCTCCTCCAGGGATTTGGACCAGAAACAAGCATCCTGCAGGCTGAATCTGGTTTGGGGCCCTGAATGGGATCCCTTTGCATATCATCAGCCTAAACCAAATGCTATAAACCCTATTGTTTTAATGTTTTCTTTTGTGATGATTGACATTGTTTAAAATTACTACAAGAACTAGCCTTTGAATTACATTGTGACTATGATATTACAACAAAAACATTGAGTGAGTGGTCATACAACAAGATTTGTAAGATCAGGATTTCATCTAAAGGTTTCATGGGCCAAATTCAAATTTGGAATCACTCAGCTGAAGCTAATAGGCTGACACCAGGAACATGCTTGTCCCAGTGTGCTTAATGAATATTGACTAGGTCATTAGGTCGCTTTCCATCCATGCAGATTTCTGCCTTAATTTGAAATTTATAGTTTAATACCTTAGAGCTCAATTATAGAGTAAAAGAGACAGGAATAAAAGTCACAGTTTTCTGTAATTAGCCCCGTGAGACAATTCAAACAGAGCTTCATTCCTAGTGTCACAAGTCTTCTTTTTCCTTCCTAAGGAATGCCAGTCAGGAAAAAAATAATAACACAAATTCTCGATTACAGTAACAAGACTGCAGACCAGTTCCTCTTAATCATCTGTAAATTATTTGCAAAAAGGTGAATCCTAGAAACCTGTTTGCCTTTTTACAGGGGGTAATTGCAAACACCGTCAGATCACTGGAAAGCACAGACAGGCAGGACTGTACTTGGGCTCTGAGCTGTAGTAAAGTCATGAAAAAACCAAGTGTGTATCCTTCAAAGGAACACAGCCAGGAGTCGGACGGAAGGCTGGGAGACTAGCCCTTGACGTCTCTGTGCTTTTACTGATCAACAACATGAGAAATCTGCAAAGATATTCTAGTACGAAATGTAGGAAATGTTCTGTTTTTTTTTTTTCTCTTATATTTGCACCAACTTTTTCCTTTTGTAATATTTTATGTTAACTCAATAACTATTTAGAAGGGAATAGCATTAAAAAACGGGGGGGGGGGGGGGGGGGGGGCGGGGGGGGAAGAGAGCCAGAGCACATGTTCAGTTGTGATGTTTGATTTTATTTCCAGTGGCTTTCACAGGTGTTCTGTTCAGATGTTGATGTTTCAGGTGCTTCTTTTGTCTTTCATTTTAAGGATGGTAGGTACTTTCTGTGAGCCTCATGATTTACATTTACAGTCCACCATAATTTATTTAGGACAAAACACAGTTATTTACCATTTTCATTAAGCAGATGCAACTGTTCTACATTTGTCAAAAACTGTGCATGTTTATAACATAGATGGCAAATTTTACTACTAGAAATGTTAAGTACAGGTACTTTCTATTCTTGAAATTACCGTGCTTGTAAAAGCAAAGAATGGCGTCCCTTGTTAACTGCAAGCAAAATTCAGCTATTCTGCAGCTGTGTATCTTTATGTATCTGAAACAGATGGGGGGAGACCACTTGATGCTGACATAAGATGTGCCAGCCTTTGCCCTACATAAAGCAAGGATTGTAGAGACGGGCCAGACATTTTGGAATCTTGGACCAAGGGATTCCTAATCCAAACCATGCCTGAAGACACTGGAAATAGAGAAGGACACAAATCTGAACAGCTAGAAGCCGTTTATGATGTTAATCCTTGCAGGATCTCATGAGACTGGCAAGCTCTTCCAGTGGATAGTTCATTTTCCACTTTAAACTTACTCCCCTTTCTTTATTCCAAGCATCTGTACATTCAGTTTAAACAATTTCCTGTTTTCCTAGTGGAAGGAGAACTGATTAGACACAGAAGAACCTATTTGCTGTACTCTGGCCAAAACTGTGGACTGGGCGGCTATTTTTATTATTTCTAGAAGCACTTCTGGAGATCCCATTAATGCTGAGTCTCCCTGATACGGGTTTGGTGTGTGCAGGAAGAAAACAGAGGCTGGGGGGGAAAGAGATGCAAGGAACTAAAGGCAACGAATGCACGGATGGAGTCGGCTGGCCCCAGACTGACTCAGCACCTGCCTGGAGAAGGGGGGACGTGAGCCAGCTCAGTGAGTTCCCTGGGACCACCCATCTCATGGCCTGGCAGAGGGTGCCGGCACAGGCTGGGTGCTACGTTCAGGCAGCCTGGTGCTCACTAGACATCGGTTGGCTCCTGCCTGCCCGCCGCAGCCCCACACTTTGCCCGTTGCACCATGCCCCCTGTGTGGCGTTGGCCTGGCGCTCAGCCCTCATCTCCACACCACCCTGCCTCCATCCTCACCAGGGCTGCCTGCCTCCCTGCCCATGGCCTACACTCACAATTCTTTGGTGTTGTTTCATTTGAGGAGAAAGTCTTCAACCCAACGAGGTCTGAGCGGCGTTTCACAGCATCCCTCAGCAGAGGAGCCAAGCCCAGCGCGCTCCCAGCAGGCACGTCTCTGGCTTCCTGTGAGTCACGTCATGTCAGGCGCTGGCTGCTCTTACGCAGGCCAGGCTGATTTTCAGCTTCACCTCTTTACTCACACGTTTAATCTGCAGGGAGGTGTGGCAGTGCTTCTCAGAAGACATCCCTGTAGGGCTGAAGGGAGAAGCTGAGGACCAGGACAGGCTCCTGGGGCAGCAGCAGCCAGGAGAGCCGGCAGGGCCCGGGCGTGCGGGGAAGAGAGGTGTGGCAGGTCTACGTGCCATGGGACAAGTTGGAGTTTGCACCTCAGGCAGCGGGGACAGTCAGCTGCAACTTCACCTCCTGCCTCCTGGGCTTTAAGGGAAACTCTTACTCCGGACCCCTCACAGTGCCCTGTGCACCTCTCCCTGCCGCAGCCACGGGACTGCGGGCAGGGAGCAAAGGCAGACGAGAGCCCAATTTCAATGCTTTTTCTCAAAACAAACAAAACCACCAAGCTTAACTTGTTCAAACAAGAAAGGATCAAGTTCTATTTCCCCTAACTCAGGGGGAGAAACAAACAAATTTTAAAAGCCAGTTGAGGCTGTGGGTTTGAAGCCAGGAGCGGAACCTTAGGAGCCATTCCCCTGCACCCTACCTGCGGCCAGAGGGACGCAGCCAGAAGGGGACTTGCTCCAGCCACGCTGAACCGAGCAGGTCCTGGTCTAGCAGTCTGGGGCATCCCCTGTGTCTGGCTGCACTGATGTGATGCGTGGGACACAGAGCTCAGAACACAACATCAACGGAATAGGCCACAGACACCACAGAGACGAACAATATTTCACCTTTCAGTGCAGGTGTTTGTAGGAAAGGGTAGGTCATTTCCCTGAAAACTGACGTAAACGCTCAGGCTCACAGAGTAATACAGGTGACGTGTTTTGTTGTGCACTGATTGTAAAGGACTCTTCACCCCTTGTACTGTGGCATTACGCACAAAGTCTCCATTTCACCAGTCAGTCAGTACTGGTGTACCAGTACTCACTGGTGTTTGTAGTCATAGACAGTCAGCTGGGATACGCTAAAAGACTACGCACTGGTGGCATTCCTAAAGTAACGTATCCACAACTTGGGGAATCTTAGGTGTATATACAGCTTGACTTTCCCTCCTTCTAGGCTTTTAGACTCTGAAAGCAGTCCCTTTGTCGTTTAAAAGCTCTTGCTTTTATCCCGCGTCTCAAGACAATAACGATTGCCACACAGCAAAAGACACACAGGTACAACATTGATTCATGGAATGGAGCTAGGCTAGCGCTGTGCTGATTCACAGAGATCCAATAACAAAACTCACTCATGACTACACAGTCCTTTACCCACGTCGACTGCAACAGCAGCCCAAGCAGCTTTGCACTTACATGATACAAAAGGGGAAATCCGAAACAGTCTTAACACCTGTCAGGGTGTTGCCTACCTTTTCCTGAAGGGAAGAAGCAATCCATCTCCACACTGCTGCGGGAATGGGAAATGCAGAGAGCGCTGCTGGGGACCAGACCCTCCTGCGGTGGGCTCCGCTCCGTGGTCCGGACCAAACACCAGCCTGGCCTTTCGCTCGGCCTCTCCAGCAGCTCCACTGTCTGCCCCACCTGAATGCTCAGCTCACTGCTGTGGCCTGCTATGAAGTCCTGGAGCACCACGGTTAGTTCACACCCTCCAGACAACTGCCCAGGTTCAAGAGGAAAGAAAAAAATGGAATAGGAGTTAGAGAGGGCAGGATTAAAGCAATCATCTGTGCATCATATTTACACTGGCAAAGACAGGCTCTGTATTCCTTAGAAGCCAAGTTAATCATTTCTTTTGTCAAAGTTCAACATGTTGTGACCCTGGTTTCCTTCTTACTGATCCTGTTGGGCTTAAGTGAGAAATCAAAGCTACCCACCCAGTAACCTTTTGAATGCTATCACTTTCTAGCTGTGGGTGTCTACCAGAAACCTTGCTTTTCTTCTTGCTTTAGCTTCTGGGGTGACTTTCTAGCCTGGCAATAGCCCAGGCTGCCTTGGCGCTGTGCCTCATGGCAGAACAAATTCCAGCTCCCCCTCTACAGCATAAGCTAGACACATTCCCACATGCCACCAGTGCAGTGAGGATACAGATACAACTTTTTGCAAGACAAGAAACGTGCCCTCATCTTCCCAAACTTGCTCTAAGGACCCCTTGGGAGATCAGGGAATCCTGACGGGGCAGATCAGAAAAGCTCCTCCCATGCTCTCTGATGGAAAACAGAGGTGTAAATATATAAACGCAGAGTGACTGATTATATGCTGACTTCCAGGATTTGTATCTAAGAATAAATGTATCGTCTTACTTCCGTACTGAGTGCTGGCAACCTGCTGCTTTCCTTCAGTCTCACACCCTGCAATGCTCAATGAACAATACTGGTCTCTGCTTAACCACAGTCTCTATACAACCAGAGACCAGATATATAAGAGTTTGTGTATAAAGCAGAACAAAACAGAAATAGTGACTGCACAAGCAGCATAGCTAACGAAGCTTGTTTTCTTAAAGATTTGGATCTCAGGGTTGGATTTGCAGGTGTCTAAAAGGGACAAATCTAAGTTTTTTTCTGGTGTAAGGAAGCTCTGTGAATGCTCCTCTCCAATCTGGATTCCTTGCTGTCTGCCTGTCATTAGGGGCCTTCATCGGGGTCCTTCCATATGTCCTGCCTGCTTCCTGGAACATGCAGGAATCTTTGATGTCCTTATTCCAATGTAAAATTTGATTGAATTAGCCCACTGATTCAAAAGTTATTAAGATGAGAAGTAACAAGCTGATTCAAAGCAGTGTAATACCACATGCCTCACTTTCTTTGGATATCAAGCTAAAAACAGGCACTTTATAAAATGTTTTCAAATAATCTGAACTGAACTGGGTGAAATCTTGTAAGGTGTAACAGTACCTTTGTGAAATCAATGAGAACTGGGACCTGCTTATTGGTTGACAGGGTGAGCCCCTGAAGAGAGCACACCCATCTCTACGGGCTTCACTTTCAAGTTGGTACAATCTCAAAATCCCTTACTGCAGCCCACTTGGGCCGAATGCACGCTCCCGTGGGAACAGCCTGTCTCCCCACTCAGTGGCATAGTGGTTTGTGTGTCTAATGCAGGCAAGAAAGAAATCCCATTCACAGTTGTGATATTTACAATTACAGAAAGGGGTCAGTGGACAAGGACTGGTTCTCACCTGTCCTGTGTCTCTGCCGTAGACGAAATGCTAGATTTGGGGAAGAAGAAGGAAATATTTCTCTGAAAGATTATTTGTAAATAAATAGGAAAAAAACAAACAAAACAAACCACGGCAGCTGTTTGAGGCCATTCAGACAGAGTGGTAGCATTAATTCCGGCAGAAAGAGCTCAGTGGGTTGATGGAAGCACACAAGATCAGCTTGGCACGTAGCTATGCAGTTGACCAACAAACCCACCACTCATCACGCTGACACACTCTCCCCGTAACTTGAATACAGACATTCACAGGTATGGTAAGAATAAGATATTGCTATAATACCTGCTGAGGTTTCTTTGCTATGGGCTAATTTGAGAATTAGATTTTTTTTTTTTTTCTGATCCAGTACGGGACCTGGTCTGGTATGGTATGAGATATTTAAGACACAAGAAAAATCCTGACTACTTTGTGGTAAATACACTGACAAATTTTATCAAATTAATTTTGTGATGAATATCACTTTCACTACTCCTTGCCAAATATTTTTTCTTTCCTCCACATTATGTTATTTATGATATTTTCCTCTGAACATAATCAAATCTCTCTTTCTTTTAGGGGATAACGCGAACAAATACTGTGTTGCACTTCTCTTCCAGAGACAAATTTCAAACATTTACATGCTCTGCACTGAAGTACCACTAGGTGTCCGTGTTTGCCATCACACAGAGAACATCTGCTACAAGGAATTAACTCTCACTTGCCTTCAGACACAGGGCCTAAGTGCTGTACGTGGTATCCGGGCATGAAGAAGATGGTCAAAACAGGAGCCCGGGATCCATCGTTTCCAATGATACGGGCAAAAGATGTTCCAGAGCAGTCAAAAACTTTTGTCACATGATTGGGTTGATTTTTGAAAGATAAGTCATTTTTATTGCTGAAGAGGAGAGGTGAAACAGCCCAGAAATATCCCAGGAAACAAGGTCTGGGGAAGTTAGCAGTTCAGAAAGTTTGGGACTAATTAGGCACTTGCTAGGGAGCATCAGCTCGGGAAGGGCTGCCCTAAGCAGCTCCCTGCTCCCAGCCAGCGATGCGGCCCTGGGCACAGCAGGCTGAGGGGCAGATATCCTAAAATCGGCCTCTCGTGGGCCTTTGCCAATCCCTTCTCAAACAACTAAACATCTGATACAAGCAGATGCTTCAATTAGAACAACACCTGTAACCCTTATCCCAGAGGAGGCAGGTGCACTCCATGACCCTCAGGTACCATCTAGCCCCAGACTCCTGTTTTCCCTGTCTCATTAAAATAGCTATTTAATATAATGAGAACCAGAAGAAATCAAACCTTCTAGCTGCTGCTGGGCACCTGGTGTGATCAAGCTCTTCCTCAGCAGGGGAGACATTCACAGCCCCTGGCTTTAGAAATGCACCTCTGATGTGAGGATGTGAGGGAGGGAGCTGCCCTTCCGCTACTGCCTGCTATGAATTTCTACCACCTGCTCCTCCAGCATCCTCTGGATTGAAACATGGACCAGGACTTCCCTCCATGCTCCAGCTCACCACTGGAATAGCCAGTGCTAAAATTTGTAAGGAAAGACCCAATCTTTGGCAGGAGGAATTAAACAGGGTCCCTTTGCAGGTGCAGTTAATGCAGGTAGGGACCCACAAGTCATTTTTAGGTGCTGTCCACAAAGAATAGAACAGAAATCTCTCCCCTTTGCAAAGGAATTCCAGGTTTTTACCATGCCTATTCTTGTGTCTTACCTACCACCACACCACAAAGGATATGTATTGACCAGATTAACCCAGGGCAAAGTAATCTCTTTGGAAAGACTATATTACACTAATACGTGTACAATTTGTCAGCCACTTACGAATAATGCAAATACATCTGATTCCTGATGACAGAAATCCTTTCACCTCTGAAGTGTTCCCTCAAGCTATTAACTACTTAATTTATTTTTGGAGAGTAACTTTGCAGTATCAGAGAAGGATATCATGCCTCTCTCTACCTCTGAGCATACAAATTGGAATACAGACAGGCTGCTGCTTTCTCACATGTATTGCATTTCGTTTGGAAAAAGAAAATAAAGAATGTGCTTAAGGTTGCACTTCACAGGTAAATGGCTTCATAATTTAACATATAATATTCACTTTTATTATTCCTGTGATAAAAACCACCATTAAAGCCATTGGCTGGTACATTTAAAACCCAGACAGCAGTCTAATCTGTGTGCTGTACAACAAGATCAGTGAGAGACATTAAAATAAAAATAACGATGCAATATGCCTTTGCAGAGCAAAAGGCATAGCCAAAAGATCTGACACAGGGACGAATGTAATGAATTACACAGAAAGCAATGGCTTGAAAATCAAGAAGAAAAGGGAATGCAGAGGCAAACAGTAAAATGTTGCGAAGATGCAGGAGGGCCCCAAGCAGCCCAGAGAGAATGTGCTGTGTCCTCAGCGCAGCTGGCAGGAGCCCCAGCCTGTCCCCACACTGCTCGACAAAGGCAGCCCCGCAGAGATGGCTGCTGCCTGCCACCAGCAAACCAACTCCCATCCTTTGTGATCGCTTGGGCCTGGGCTAGGAAGCATCACTACGCATTCAGTGTGTAAATGTTTTCATCAGGATGTGCTAAAACAGATGAAATCTGTGCTAGAAAAGAGCCCTGCCCTATGTCACCGGTACAGGCAGGGACCCAGCCACACAGCTACCCTCCCTACTGCAGGACGCTGCTCACAAAACTGAGCATCCACAGGAGCCGTCTACGGCGGACACTGACCCTGGTAAAGGAGTTTTCTTGCGACTTACACGAGCCTTTTTGATTTTGGGAACACCCATCTGAGTGCCCATCAGTCTCAGGAGGGTGAAGCGCAAGCCACCAAAAAGATCCCAGACAAGGACATGTCCTGCCATGGGGACATCCCAGTTGCTCCAAGCACGGGAGCCAACTCAGCTCCAGGGATCAGGAGGTACTGGTGTACCATGGCAGGATTACCATCTGATGGCCTTTCCTGAGGCACAGTATGTGTGCATGGCTACTGCTGCATCTGTTAAATTTCCAACCATGAAGCAGCAGTCAGAGGAAGCAAGGCTGAACACCAGAGGAACATTTATCATTACACTACAGATGGAAAAGACCTATCAGGTCACTGGCTGCCTTCCTTCCTGCTAAAATAGAGCTTAACTAGTACTAAATCCACTTCAGTTTAAAGTCTAGTGGGAATTAATAGCTCTCCAACAGGGCAAGCAGCGGGTTGGAAGATGGTCTCTGAAAAAGGACACCTCAGACACTTCTTAAAAACAGGCAGCTGACAGGTTTATCCTGCAAACTGCAATGGATCTCACACTGGTTCTAAATACGAACCCGTCTCAGAGAGGCTGAGAACTGGTAACAGAGATACCGCAGAGGTTGTAACAGTGTGGGTGAATAAATACCTGTCACCCCAGCAAATGTGGTGGCATTTCAATTGGCTGCTTCTACACAGGTGCAAAATATTGGTGTACTTGGTCTTCCCTCCTTTGACACAGTGCCATAGTTAAGGTTTTAGTCCTTTTTTAAGTAAGGTATTAAATTTGCTGCAGAGGCTCACGAAGCACTTTGTGGTCTGTGACCTGTGAGGGCACATAACAGAGAGGACCTGGGGTGTCAGAGAACTACATCTGATGCTCATGGCAGTCCTTGTGAGCAGCATCACAGCCAGGGGTTCAGTGCTGCTGTCTCCTCCCTGACAGCTCTGGGGCAGATGCTGCTCATACCTCATACCTGATGCTCGGTGTGGTATTTGGATCCCTGAGCTGAACGCTAAGCAATGATTACAGCTCCAGGAATCGCATTGCTGGTCATTGACACTCACTGCCAAGGGACACAAACAGATCAGTTATGTCTGGGGTTCTCCATTTCCAAATACTCCTGTATTTTGGTCAGCCCCCTCTCATAACAGAGTAGTAACAGAAAGCAGGAGGATAAACATCAGCGCATTACACATATCTCTCACCTTTGCCTCAACTCCTTTGGAGAATCACACCACAAAAACACAGCAAGCTGAAGCTGCCATACTTTGGCAAAGCCCAAATTCAAACTGTTGCTACATGCATTGTATTAGACTGTCATTTGTCTGGCCTAAGCGCTTGTGATTGCTAAAGATGCTCTGTCAGTATGCAACACACACAACATCCTCTCACGCAATATTAAGCTATCTAAAAATACATTATAGTGTAAAGAACCGTGTCCAGCCCAACTCACTATGCTAGATTATCCAATCTGTTATTAAAATTGCTGTATCATTTGGTCATATTTATCTCCTTTTCCTGCTCCTAGAATGTTTCAGTTATCCCTTCAGTATATTTTTAATCACAAATCCAGACTATTCAGACGCAGAATCAGCAGTGCACAGCATCTACAGATGGAGGTAAAAAACAATATATTTCAGGTAGGTGAGAATTCGTTTACTCTGTAGTACAAATCTCAAGCCAACATCTGATTTTCACTCAAAGAACCAGCAATAGAGAATGAATCCATCAGGGTCAGAAGAGCTGCTCAGAGTATTTAAGTATTTTAAAATATGCCAGCATCATTGTAGAAACCCACACTAGCCGGTTATTTACATATATTCAATAGCACACAGAGCTCTGCTAGTTTAAACAAAGCATTCTGTGTGGTGCTGCTCTGTGTCCTAATATAAATTGCTAGTTTTCTGTTGCTTTTAGGCTTTCTGCCCATCTGGATTTGGATGACAGCCAGTTTTGGATAGAAGCATTTAGTCACCATAAACAGCCTATTTCAAGAGGGTGAGAGCGGCAGCGGGAGAAAGAATGGGATTTGCATTCTTATCAAGAGAGTAAAAAAAAAAAAGCGAATAAGACCACTTAGACGCCGATTCTGTCTGCACTGAAATAAATCCAGGAGCTGTCACTCGAGCTGGGGGATAGGCACTAGAAAACTTATCCCCCACAGAATTCTTTGTGAAAATTTCTGTAATTCCATAGGGATTTTCTTTTTACTGGGAAGTTAGAGAGAAAGATCAAATCCAGAAAAGGCCTTTGATGAATTTCAGTCCTGGAGAATTGGTTTAGTTTTACTGTGCTGTAACAGGCTCTGTTTGGGGTGCGAACACTGAGTCACCCACGTTCCTCCTTCTAAAAGCTCTGCACCTCTAAGGGATGCTGAGCTGAGAGCTCTGGCAATTTTGGTGATTGCTTCATTGCGTCAGTACGGAGGTGTTTCTGTGGGGTAGATTATATTTCAAGAGCTAGGAACTGAACCAGGAATAACCTATCATGGTCAGCAGAATTGCTCCAGACTGAGCTCACTTCAGAAAGTCCTTGGAGAATACCTGGCTCACCTCTGAGTCCTTCTTGATCCTCAGGCCCCTATACTCATCTGCCCTTAAAATGTAGATGGTGCTTCCCACTCTCTGCTTTGTCTGACCAAACAAAGAGGATCACTGCTCGAGCTTCATGGGGAGGTCTCTCTATATTTAAGCTATTTGTCAAACACATGGTGAGGATGATGGTGACAGCCTGTAGCCCAAATGTACCAGCTTTGCTCCTCTCAGCAAGGAGATAACAAGAGGCATCTGGATGCTCAGCATTCCATAAATCAAGACACAGTACGCTATTCCGCAGCAGGAAGAAGAAACAGAGATGGCACACGGGACGTATAAATATGCTAATGGAAAGGAAATCTGGTGTTATGGTCTCAAATAGCACAAATCTTTCTTGTCCAGCATATCTTGCTGGAGTCCGTTACTGTGCGACCATATCCTGGCTGTGCTTGATTTTGGACTCCAGCATATGCTGACATCTGCAGAACAGCTTGAATGGAGCTGCCTGAATTATTTCTGGAGCCTTTTTTTTTTTCCCCAGAAAGTAAGGCTAGAGTCAGCCCAAATTAAACAGCACATGCAACTGTAAAAAATGCTTTTGAAGATAAAGACGACCAGACTCTGTTTCACACTACAAACTGAACCAGAGCATCAGTCTGTGTTTTAAGATTGAAGGTTTTCTCATGGCATTTGGTTTAGAGAGCTGGTACCAAAATCCCATTCCCTTCCCAGGAGAAGCACAAAAAAAAGCATATATCATCGGTATTTCCTCAGTGCCACAGAGACAGCACAACTTGCTCCAAACCCATTTACTACTAGTGTAGCAGAGGGTGAGAAGGGCAGATGGCTGGAACACCCCAAGGTAAAGCTCCAGCTGTCACCTCTTGCAGCCACAAGATGTTCTGAACACGCCTAGGGTTAACAAAAGCACGAGAGTAGACTGAAATTAGGTAGTAATGACTAGTTGCCTTTTTTTGTATGTCCAGCATACTGAGCAAAACAGACAGTCTTGACCCAGGAGGTCAAGGGTTTCAGTCAACATACCATTTATCAAGCACCGACTCCCAAGACTCTGCTAGCAAGTACACGAAATCTGGTCATGTAATCTGGCCAGGAACTTTGTGAAACATCTCCACGTACAAACAGCAAATAGTGCACAGTAAAAGGTCTACACAGTTGATGAGTTTAAAACCAGAACCCGGTTGTCTGCATCAAATACTTGGTACCACTGGAGAGGGGGAGTTAAAATCCAACAGAAGCTCCTGAAAAACAAACACATGGAATGGGACAAGCATACAACCCCTTGCAAAAGGCAGGCACCATGCACATCTGTCTTTATCTAACTGAGGAGTTCTGTTTTGACCAGAGTTTTGAGAAGAGTGGAATCAAATCATCTTCCAGCAGCCCTGTTCTCTCCTCAGAGAGTGTTCCCAGCTGAGTATGTCCCCTGCCACTTGCTTGTCAGCAGAGAACCTACAGCCTACAGCCTCCCTGATATCAACAACAAGGAACAAATAGGACCTACAGGTCCCTGAATAGCCACCTCTGCTTTTACATTACACTGAAATAAAAAGTTACCCGAAGAACCAGGAACAATGGCTTGCCACAGCCAGAGGAGAGATGTCAGACTGATGTCCTCCTGAAAAGGATGCAAATGATATTCAGAGGAAAAGGACAATAAGATCACCCTAGGGATGCTTTGGAACAAAGCGAATCTCAGTTTGTGCACTGGATCAAATTTGCTTGATATACATATCCCCAGCTTATATTTCCTTTACGATCTGGATAATTATTTTTGACAGGTATGTTGCCGTCTGCACAGCTACATTTCCAATGGAGTTATGAAAAGTGGTATAATTTCTAATGATACCTGCAACAGATCTCCCTCCCCTTGTCAAATAAAAAGCAGACATTTCCAAGGCAAGCACTTATAGATTGTTTCAAAGCTGTTTTTTTTGTTGTTGTTGTTTTGTTATGGTCCTGTAGTAAAAAGTGAATGCATGGAGGCAGAAAAGGGATAATCTTGTACTCTCTTTACCTCTCCTAGCACTCAGGGACCAGGATTTAGTGGCTAACTCTTACGTACATGTAAGCCTGATGACATTAGACAGATACTCTGCCAGGGGAGTACCATGCCCAGCTGCCAGCAGCGTTATGGGGGCAGTGCCTAGGGCTGAAGGCAGCATCTGTCTTTTTGCATCTGCCCAGATCCATTGCTGATCTTCACTGACCTGCCTCGGCTGTGCTGCGCTCTCCTGAAACAACCAAACCTTTGCAAGGATGGCTGGCTATCCACAGGCTCTGTGGTTGGGGAGTGGGTGAAAATGAGAATGCCCAGCAAAGAAAAATGCAAAAGCCTGCACTGAGACTTGCTAGCATCACAGGAAACAACAAACACTCCTCCTTCAGTCTCAAAAGGGCTAAGGATCTGAACAGAGAAACAAAAACACGATGAAAGATTTAAAGTTTTTTTGTCCAAATTGTTGAATTTAGAGAACAGATGTTTTATATAAAAGTGGCTTTATTTTTAATTGGAAGGGATTATTCAAACTATGCCTAAGCCATATGGTCCTTTAAGTCTGACTCCCCTCTGCCATTGCTGGAGAGGCTAGCTTGGCATCCCTCACCTTTTCCAAGTTGTTTCCTTTTTATGGATTTAATAGCTGCTATTTTTCATTTTTATTGCGGGTCCCTAGGTCCCGTTACTGTAAGTCAGAGCCTTAGGCTCAAAATTAACTCAAAGGTAGATTTAGATAAGTTGCTTTTAATGATTTTCAGTACGTTGGTCAAATAGATCGTAGAGGCAAAAGCAGATCTGAGATTACAGAATCCGGAGGATCGATGCCAGTGACTAGTCTTCACCTCAAAGTGCCTCACCTCACTGCTCAAGGAAGACCTGGCCACGGCTGGCACATTTTCCTACCCCATTTTTCCCCCTGTGGGTGTCACAGTAAGAATAATAATGTTTCTGGTAAAATTTAAATGACGTTTTAAGAGGCTCAGCCCCTGTTTGGGTGAGGTGGCTGCAGTTGGCTGGTAGCTGCTGGAGACAGCCAGGCAACCCCGTAGACCCTTCACCCTCCTGCATTCCCAAGGTGTTTCCTCTAATGCCTGTATTTATGGCTGGTACATTAATGCCCCATCCCAACAATATGCTCCAGCTCAGTGTTCCCATTAATCACCATGTAAAACCACACAACTGCTGCTGCAAATAGGCTGCAGGGATGAACTGCATGTGAAGCATGCCCATGCCCTCAGTCAGTGCTTGGCACAGCGGAAAGAGGATCTCGAGGGACCTGATTACTTGTGTTTGAGTCCCCCCTGTTGCTTGCCTCTTCCACTGCACCCGCTGAGCCTTCTCAGCATTGCTGCATCATTGTCAGGCATCACGGCGGGTTGCAGCTTGCGCCCTAGCAGTTAAATCCTGGGGCTTTCATTCTCCTCGCCATAATACTGCTATTTACTTGAAGTGACCTCATTTGCCAAGTGATGTAACAGGGTGCTTGATCGAGCCTGGCACGTCTAAGCAGATGTTTCCAGTGGACACAGAAACAGCATTATGAAACAAAAATATCGCCTAAAACCTGACCAGCGCAAGAGATTACAATGGCTTTTATGCAGATCAGCTTACCTAAAACTGTGTTGAAAGGACTTTGGCTGCAGTCATATGCTTCCCTTTTTAAAAAGAAAGACTGTTGCTTGTACTACTGTAATGTGACTCCCAAAGGAACCAGCAGCTGCAGGTTTTGAATTTTATCATTCTTGGCCTCTCTGATAGAGTTGACTGGAGCATGCCCAGAGGACACTCCTCCCATAAAATTGTTCTTCTTTAACTACAATAACAAAAAATGGTTGCACCCTTTTTGTTTTGTTTTAGTTTCTAACAAGGTAATAAATTCTGTTGCAAACAAGAATATAAATCCAAAGAGTTTGATAGTCAGTCTGACTTGCTTTGTTTCATCTGAAAGGAAATACTCATTGACTTTGCCATTTACATTTGCTGTCTTGCCACATTATCAGGCCCGGCTAAATATGGATCAATGAAGTCCAGCACAAACAAGTAAAAGATTGAGGGGAGCCTAAAAGAACTTGCTATGTTCATTTATCAAAGGATGAGCAGAATAATAAGGTCTATTGATAAGCACATTCCCAGTCCCGCTTCATTTCTTTCACTGAAAACACTTCAGATAAAATACTGTCCTATTGCTGTTATATGTAAATAGTCCCCAGTTGAATTTGTTTCTTTCTGTTCTTGCTAGACTCAGCATGATCAATACAGCAGCCTCAATATTCAAAGACAGGTGTGTGTGTTTACCCACAACACTCATGCATGTGTTCCTTTTGTTCCCCAAAATCACATTTCTCTTTTGCACTCAACACTCATAAAGGAAGGTGGCAAGAACTGAGCTTAAAATATACTCAGGCTATTTGACAACATAAAATACAACAGTGCCTAGGATAAACAAAAGGTTCTGGTAGCCGAGTGTGATATTTTCAGTGTGAGATCCAAGTGCACTTAATATTTGACATTACCATATCCAGTGTGTCTCTAAAGCTATGTGGAGGACGTGTTCAGGGTAGCTCAATCAGAGAGCCACTGCTGAGGCTAAAGTCAGTGAAGTTCAGCATGAACTGAACATATACTTCCTTTGGATTCCTTTGGAAAATCCTAGACTAAATCTCTATCTTATCCTTAACTGACAGATAAAAAGATATGCGCTCTGGGGAACTACATTTCTTTTCTTTTTCACTAAGTAATTGGGAGATAAACTGTGTAAGATATCTACTGTAGAAAGACAGAGAACCTAAGGAATTGGACAGTGGATCCGACTTGCTATTTCCCTTGGGATAGCAAGGGATTTTGTGGCATCCCAGCTGCAGATGAGAGTGACAACAGGAACCTGAGCACGAAGGGGTGGAGGCTTGGGAAAAGAATAGGCCTGTGGCAGAACTGGGGCTGGAGAGATGGGGGGCAGATGACAAACTGGGGTCCCGGGGGCAGATAAAAGAAGTAACTAACTAGGATGACAAACGGTCCTCAGTGCTGATCAGCACTGGAATGAAACGATGCAATTCCCATACAAAACCTTGACTCTGAGACGTTTCCCAAACTGCACACTGGAGAACTCTAAAATGAAGAAAGAAATGATTAACCTTTGCTGTGCCTTTCTTAAATGCCATTCACTTCTACTCTTAACACCCACAGCCTGTCTTCCATGCATGTGTGTATAGTATTAACATTATATTAATTGCACTTACTTAAACCGCATACCCAACAAGACATTTCCTTGGCTGAATATCTCCTTTTCCACTCATAAAATTGTGTTCTCTTAATAAATCCCGTTTCACTAATTCATTATTCCTTCATCTCTGCCGTAAGATTTTTGGCATAAGCATCTGTTTCCTTTCATAAAATGCAAGCACATTTTGGACAAGAATGATAATGATAAATAATAAGCAAGCAATTTCCTTAATCCAAGGCAATACAGTAGCAGAACTGTCTGCCCAAACCTCATTAACCCCTATCCAACCTAAAGGAACAACTGCTGAAATGCTCTGGTCACCAGAATGAGTTCTAAATGGAAGGAAAACATGCTTGAACTAAAAGAGAATGAACCTAGTCTTTACTGCATGAAAAATGATTTTACTGTGGCACCACCACACCAAACACTGTAATTATGGACTGGTGGCTCTTTCAAAGATAAATTTCCGCAAGGAAATGATGAAAACACAGTGTAAAACATCTTTCTTTCATTCTCAGGGTTTGCACACAAGGCCTTAGCGAGTAGCGACCCTATTAAGAGCATGTACATAATTTATCACAGCCTGCACTGTTTCCTTTCTGATTCCCCTATCTATCCCTCCAGCAAAAAAAAAGGGACTCTTTATCACACTGCTCCATATTGTACCGTAACTAATGCCTGGATTGATCCACAGTGCTGATAAATGAATTTGCCTCTCTCCTATATCAAAGGTATTTTCCTCACTAAGATGCACCATTGAGGCATGGGAAAAAAAAAAAAAAGGCAAAGGAAATCTGAAAAGTCCCTGTAGAAACCAGACAAACTCTGGGGAAATAGCATTTAGAGGCAGGCCCACTCATGGCCAAGGCCCAGATGCTGCAGCAAGCTGTCTCCTCCTGTCCTGGTGCCTGGGGATGTTGGGCTGATCCCAATGGATGCAGGCTGTGGGGGACGGCTGTGGTGCCTGTACCCCAGGAGGCTCTTGGGGATGGAGAGCAGGACCTGTGGCAGCCCTCTGAGACACCCCCCTTTCCCTGGGCTCTCAAGTGACCTGCTCTTGGTGCCTAATGGGGGATAGGGTAAATATCAATCAAGAAGGACAAATCCTGAACGTTTTCAAGAACTCCTACAGTTTGCTGTTGCTTCTCAAAAAGTGAAGAGTGCTCAGGCAGTCTGAGCAATCAAGTCTTTCTATCCACTTTTCCGCTAAGCAGAGTTTAAAGAAAAGGGAATGATTGAGAAAAAAAGGATCAGGACAGAATTTGAATAGAGAGTTTAGCACAGAAAGCCTGAAATAAAAGTAGAGGGGGAAAAGGAGATTTAATACCCTAATGAATGCTTCTTTTATGCTCCACCTGTGATTTACAGAATTTGATGCAAGAGGCACAAACTGCAGGTCTAATTTACCACGTGGCAACTTTGTTATAGAGACCCCAGCCACATCTCACTGCTATCAGTGATGAAGGCAAAAGGGGCACCCCTAAAACTAGACCATACATTTTGCCATGCCTTGGTTTCCCTATCAGTGGTAGTAAGAACTCCAAGTCTTATTTCAAGAATATCTACTAAGCTTTCTTCTCATCTTCCAGCCACAAAGTGCCCAAATAAAATTAAATGATACTACAGCAACTTTAGATTACACAAAATAATCACTTCTGTCAGGCTGTTACATTTGAAATCTCCAGAAAGGAGTAGGAAAAAAATGTAGAGCGTGCAGCATTTTCCAAACTGAAGCCAAAGAGATTTACAGTTCTTTGTACACATTGCTGGAATATTTGCACATTCTCACCACAACAGCAATAGTACTAATATAGATAAACCTTATTTCCTTCCCATGAAGGACAATTTCATCTTCTACGGAAAGCAAGAAGTTTATCGCTGAGCTTTATTCTACCCCCTAAAAACTTGGCAGTCCTTTTACATCATCCATCTCTATTAGGATGCCATGGATTATCAGTTGAACACTTATCTTAATTGCTTGGCTATTTGGACAATTACAATCCCAGATTGCTCCGTTTTGCTAAGATTTCTACACCTCTCTGGCTCCACTACATACGTTTGGTTTCTATCCGTACAGTAACTGTCATTTACATTGACTGACTCAATTTTTCTTTTCTGATCACCTTATGTCATTTTACGACATTTTCTCAGCCTCAATTCCATTCTGCAACCCCATATAATTCAAGTCATCATTCATATCACTGGCTTTTCTTCTCCTCTCACAAACTGTATCATATGAAAAATTTCTATTTAATGCCTATTTAGCAATAACAAGAGAACACTTTAATTTTATCAAAATTACTGTGTGTTATGATAGCTAAGAAATGCAACTGTTGTAAATTCATGTTTTAGCCACAGCAACGAAAACTGCATCAGCTACTGACATAGTGCAATTATTTAACTGATTGAAGGTCTGCAGCAGTCTCATCATCCAGGTACATGATTTTGTTCACATCAACAGTTCAGCACAAATGGACTACTTTCTCTGCTAAAACATTTTCTTGAAAAAGAAATAACCTTGTTTTTAAGAAATTCTTACAGCATTTTTTTTAATTACTAAAAATAGGAAGGTAGTCACCAAAGCAACGCTGAATGAAGAGAAAAAGTGGCCTAACCTCACTTTGCAAAGTAGAAAATGTAGCCAGACAACAACACTAAGCACAAAAGCATCAGAGTTAAAAAAAAAAAAAAAAAGGGGGGGGGAAGGAAAACAGTAATTCCAAAAATAGGTTACAGCTTATAGTTACACATCTACAGCTACAGATGTGGCATGATAAATATAGGTTTGTTTTTCCCTTTTTATAGAAGTCTTTCTAGAAAGTTGCTTGGGTAAATGCTAGCAAACCCTTTACTCCCAAGCAAAGCAAATACAATGAAGGAGGTCGGCGCTCTTCTTTAGAGGTACAAGTCTGAAGTCTCCACCCTCCAGAAGGATACCCAGATCCGGAGGGTTTGTAGAACAGCACCGACAGAGCAAATGCTTCTTAACTGGGTTTCTCCCTGACCGTGAGCTCCAGCACCACCTTCTCACAGCATGAATCTGCCACAGCTCAGGAAAACTGCCCTGGGACTTAGGTAACACTTTGTAGGCGCTCACCCAAAGTCGTTTAGAATCAGGGATGGAAAATGTAAAAGCCGACATACCTTCCTCCCCCTCTGGCTGTTCAACAGGTGTGTGCTCTGTTAACTAACCCCGTCTCCGTGCCACTGCCACCTTGACGTCATTGTTACTGGGCTGACAAAAGGTTTCCATGACAAACCAGAAAGCTGATCTGTTATCTCCCCTTTGGAGGAAACCGAAATGCCCTCTCTCCCATGTTGTGCTAGAACCACCCATCTTTTATTTGGCACGTAGCACACCGGGTGCATTTTCGTGGTTGAGTTTGATTTCTCTCTGCTCTGGGAAGAAGCAGCTGGGTCCTTTGTTGCTTCTCCCCTAAACGAGAACAGAGGGTGTCACCCCTATACCCCACCACAGAAAGGAGAACAGATAACACCGAAAGAGGATGAACTTTGAAGCACTGAACAAAAACACTATTAAGTCACTTGATTCTTGGCTGTAATTTATTACCTCTCCTAGCAGGCATGGCCCGTAATAGTTAGCAGATGTCTGAAACATCTCGTTTTGAACTTTGACTAAGATTAAAAAGAGATTTCGTACTGTTTAAATAGCAGCTGCAGAATGAAATAAGGTTTCCTTCCTAATGTGACAGAAATGTTCATCCTGGCCTTAAACAAGGAGGATTGTTTTATATTCTGTAAATATTGAGGGAACTAAATTTCTGTGCACAGGCACCCACACATTATAAATTTTATATGCCTCTAATTTGCAGCAATTGACATGAAATAACCCCACTGGAAAAGGCTGGCCCAGCAGCCCGAATGCTGCCTAGGTTTTTGCTACGATTTGCCCCAGGCCTACGGCTCACCACAAGCAGAAGACCAGCGCAGCTTGGCTGCAGATGCCAGGTTAGCAAAGTCACTGGGCCAAATTTCACTATTATTGTCATTGTCACTGCATCGAGGGAGAATCTAGCAGTCCTCAGAGAGGACCACAGCCTGAGTGTGGGAACAGAACCAAAACCCACCAAGGAGCAATGAAGTATGCTTAATTACACCCATGATCCCCCCCAAACTTACTGCCACGCTGGGTCCACAGGGGTTTTACCATGCCAAGCAATACAAATTCTCCCCTGTATTTGAGCACTGGGGCCTGATGCTGGTTCGATTTCATGGCACAGGCCCTGTGACCCCTCCAGGCCTACCGATTCCCCTTTCTCATGTTCCTACATCGCTTCAGCTTCAGCCAAAGGCTAACCAATTAACTGAAACAGATGGCTAAGACTCTGATTGAGGAAGTTAACATACAAACTGCTTATTTAAAAACTGGTTTAGATTCCAAAATGAATTATTTTTCCCTTTCAGCCTGTGTGTATTCCTTCCGTGCTGGCTAGAGGGGATACTTTCTGAGTTTTTCATGAATTCCTTGTGCTTGCAGGTTTCTCGATGGGCACAAACAAATATGTGGCAGACAGCATCAGTATGAAAGAGGTTTCGAAGGATCTGCTGTGGTGAACAAAGATGGCACTAACCTGTACACATCTGGTTTGAGTTAATATTTTTATCCCCTTAGAATACACAGGATTTTTTCCTAAGCTAGGCTTTTCCTGGTACACATGTTTCTCCTGATTTTAGTAACATAAGGTTGTAATATAGTGCTCTTGAACAGATGTGATTTTGGAGCTGATCCCGAGGAGCGCTGCTCACCTTCAGAGAAGGCAAACGCTAAACCAACTGCGTACTGTTGTCTTTGGGGATGACAAAACACCTTTCCTTTGGCTCCTGTTAAGACCATTTTAAATCCTGCTGCAGGACAGCTGGTTATAATGTGGCATGTAATACTAAAGATGTTATTACCGAATATGAAAATACCTAACGCTTTTGAAAATATAATCAACATATTTTATTCATTGTCCCAGTGAGGTTCACAACTCTAAGACCTTCAAACCATTGAAGGACTTAAAAACATACGCTTAACCTCAAGCCAGTGCTAACTCTGCTCCTATGAAGCGAAGCGCAGCATATGCTTAGCATTAGGGGCATGTGCTTAATGGGCTTATGAAACAAGCCTTGTTTTATGATTCAGCGCAAGCAATTTGCAGCTCTGTATTCATCTTCCTTACAATTGGTAACATGCCTGGGAAATCATGACCGGCTGGTGCAGGCACGGGAGCACCGACAGGGCTGTTACACCGCATGAACATGGTGTCCAACACCAGCCCAGGACCATCCAACCCACCCCGCTCAGGTCTCTGTCAATATGTTCAATATTCCCAACCACGGAACAGGTGAGTGAAAACCAGCCCAGCTAATTAAACACCCTAGCTGTTTAGCATAAAGAAACTATATGCAGGAATAATACCCACAGATGTTTTTATCCAGATTTACAGTAACTCCGCCACTCCCAGCAGGTGCCAGCACTTCTGACTCGGAGAACATGACGCCTGCACATATTTCTATTTAATTACCAACATTTTCAGAAATTTGCTCTGCGGTGCTCAGAGTGGAGTCATCAATCTTCCGTAATTTCTTTGAACAACAATTTCAACTTTTATGAGGCTGGAACCCCTCTCTGCAGCAGCGGCTGCATTGCTGGAGAGCTGGGTTTTATGCAAGGCAGTTGTCATGGAAACTTGTGGGGAGGGGAGAACCCAAACAATAATCGAGCATCAAAGAATTGTACATGCAGGGAAAACTCAGCGCTAGGCTCCATATTAGAGCCACAGGGTCTCCAAACTGCAGATTTTAAAGCTTAGGAGGACTGGATATTATTATAAGCTCTCTTGGGGATGGCTGTATTCCAGTAATGCATTATCACTGATCTGTTCCCATTATAATCCATCCATTTCACTGGAAATGACATGTTTGTGGGGCAGTGGAAAAGCAATCTGAATAGGAACAATTGCACATCTCTGCTTTTGGGAGAGAAAAGAGAAAGAGGGAGGAGGGAAAAAAAGGTTATAATCAAAACTATATTTCAATAGCAAGCCTAGCTGTTGTAAAAATAATAATGGTCTTGGCTAGCCTCTTGTTGTGAAATAATGAACCTTCTGCACCTTTATAATATTATTGCAGGCATTCTATAGAGCATCGTAATAAAAATGGATGGCTAACTAAATGAGAAAAGGCTGCTGCATTGTTTTACGAGGCAATAATCCAGTTCCAGAACACATAAATTGTAAACCCCAAACCAAAGAGTTTATCCCAGGAACACAGCACAACTATATTGTTATTGTTACCCTGTTGCTCTTGTATATGCCGTTACAGATGTGTTTTCAAAATAATTAAAATCTTAAAGTTAGCAAAGGTGCATAAGTATGCACCAAGAGTGCTGAGTGCCACAAACTATTGTGAACTTGCATATAAGGAGGGTGCTTTTTTTATATTCAGAGGGATTGGTTTACCGCTTAAAGATGGGAACATACAGATAGGGAAGCTAAAATAACCTATCTGAAGGCCACTGCCTGGGACACAGATGATCTTGGTTTTAACTCTAACTCTGCCTCTTCTCCTGTGTTTGACTTGGGCCACCTCATTCTCCTATAAACCAGGATAAAATATCCCTAAAACAGGGATAGTGCTAGTCATCTTTTCATGAGACTGAGCACAAGCTTGCATTTGAACTCGTGTATTTGTAGCAAGAAGCACTCCATTTGTTTCACATACACATTTCTAGCAATGCAAAATCACCACAAATCTGCTGAAATCACAAGTCTACTCAACCCCATTTTGAACCTCTGTGCCTATACTTGAGGCTGGCAGTCTTCCCTCCACGACAATCAGATCTGCATGTATTAGGGCTCATTCTGTTTATACCTCTGCCAAGCTTACCAAGCTCTTTGGATCAGTAGCCTGTTCTCTTTGCTCCTGTCGGATCACCCAGCTGCAGGCATCAGCAGTGCGCTTTTAATCTTTTTGTTTCCCATGGATAACTAGCAGTCCCTGTGGAGCAGAACCAGCGCAGCCCAACTCCCCACAGATCTGGGCTGTGTGGTCAGTCTCCAGCTGTGACGGAAGTTTTTTTTTGGCTCAAGCATCTATGAGGTCTCTCAGCCCTGTTGATTCTCTAGCAATGCACATGCTCACACTACAACACCTCTCCTAATTAGAGCAGTTTCTTTGTCTCTCTCCCAACCCTTACGCTGATCTCCAGGAACCCCACAGAAATCATCTTTGAGATCAGAAGTTTTCTGTCAATTTAGTTGAAAATTTCCATGATAAGATGTGGAAAATATGAAAGAAAACCTCGTTTTCTTTGAAAACTAAGTTAAAACCTTTCTTCTATCACAAGAGTAAGGACAGGTCTCTTCAGGATATTCTCCAAACTTGTCTGCCCTATAATAATTCTATTTATATCTACATCTCTCAATTAGCCATGTTTCAATCCGTTTAATACATGCTGTGTTTATTTTCTATTGTTCTGCTTTGTTTGTAAAAATATCATGTGGCCCAAATCAAATGCCCACAAAAGCCTATCACTGAGACACTGTTTCCTCTATTAGCTGAATTAAAACCTCATCAAAAAATACCAAACTAGTTTAATTTTATTTTCTATAAACAGATGCTAGCTGGCATTACTTAAATGAACCTGATTTAATCCATTGAAAACTCATCCTCTTTGTTTGTAGTTTCTTTGTTACTCCTGGAGTCAATATAGCAGGCGTGCAAGTTCAGTTGTATTAACTAAAACTGAGATGTAGCAGATTTTGAGAACTGCAATCTCTTTACCAAGTCACAGGTGAAGTGGGACAACTGGACACCTGTGGATCCTCTTACTGTTTTCATTTTTAGGTCAAGTAAGATCTCTGAAGGTTTCTCAGAATCTTCTGTATTATTTGTATATCGTGCAGGAAACACAGTTTTCCGTTGCTAAATCATTAGGAACAATATCATTTTTAATTACTCTAAATCAGACAATTCTTCTAGGATAAGAGAATCCTAGGTAAACTCGAACAGAAATTGGAAAGGAACTCCCTAATGGATGTGTTAATGCAGCCTGTTTGTGACACAGATCCCTTGTCCCATTCCTTCTGGCTAGGGCCAAATGGTTCCATTACACTAACACCTATCAAAGATGTCTTGGAAGAGAGGCCAAGGACTACCTGTACCTGACTGTTGAACAGCACTCTAATTTTAGCCTTGAATCCTAGAGGCTGGAAATGACTCACAGTGGGCGTAATCTGAAGTTGCTCAATACAAGTACTGAGTGTAAGCATAGGTGTGGGTCTGTTTGCTTGCATGCTGCAGTCATGTTTCGCTAATGCATCATTTTTCTGAGACATGCTAGAAAGAACCTCCACAGCCTATGGGATGGATCAGTACTATCAGCAATTGCTCAGCACAAATCACTCAGAGCTCTTTTTATACCTTTAGGATAAGCAACTTCCACATGTACAGTAATATAGCTCTCCCTGTGCTTACGAGGCAACACAAACGATGACAGCATGTTTTATTGTATCAGCTTCTGATTCATAATTCTTTGGCTTTATGGTGACCAATTGCATATGCATTTAGAAATTTAAAGATGCTTCTTTCCCAAGCTACTCTCAGCTGCCTCTGCAGCAATAACAAAGAATGATCTTGGACAGTTTCACATGTGATTAATAGCTGTTCAGATTGCTTTGGCAGTTTTAGCATATGCTAATTGGGTTAACAAGGTACTAAGTGCTCCAAGGTGTTATGAATATGTCGTAAAATCAGAAGCTCTGCTGTCAAATACATTCTTGTGGTTGGTAATCTACTTGCAATGCGCCTACTCCAACAAATATCTCCTACTCTCCCGTGAAAGGCACTAGTACAACAGCACAAAGTGCATCTTTATGTGACACCGTCTAATTTCTGGGATGCCTGGACAATCGAGCCTCGGTGGGCCCTTTGCCACGGGTCCCTGACACCAGGCTCTTCTCAGGCAAGCCAGCCACATGGCCACCGGGGCACAGCCAAGCTGCCGGGGCCTGGTGGGGCTCTGAGGGGCTCCATCCACTGGGGCACTGCATCCACACAGGGCTTTGCATTTCCCATATTCTTCGCAAACATGAGCCAATGAGATGTCCCAAGTACCCTGCGTGCTCTGTTTTACTGATAATCTCAGACAAAACAGTCACATTGCTGTTTACAGGACAGAGCAGGAAAAAAAAGCATCACCTATTCCTATTTGCTCGTTTTGCCAGAACATGACCAACTTATTCACTAACATAAGGGACAGGTTCACCTGATACATTCTCTTCCTTCTGCTAGTTCTCTCTTATCAAAATTCACATCTCTCATTACTATTTCTGTGGAACCGAGCCACTCGCTATTTATTGCCCTCCCTCTCCCTCTTATTTTTCCTTTCCCATTAACTTTTTAATATTCTTATTCAACAATAAAATTTAAGTTGACATTGATTTGGAGTCAATAAAATAAAGACAAACCATATATTTTTGCCTGATTACACTTTATGACAAAAAACATTCCTGCCTAAAGATACCACCAGATCACACCAACCTGAGTAACTGCACCAGTCATTTTACCCAGCCAAATCACTGGATGAAATTACAACTAGGAGGTGGATTTAAAGCTCTTCGTTGACTAATCAGCTTCAATGAACACAGCTCCTGGCAACAAAGAAGTTGAACCTTACATTCTATATGCATCAGGAAATTAAGGATAAGAAATTTCATTTATTTTCCAGCTGAAGATTCCCACTGGTTCCAACTGAACCAGTGCACGATATGCAGCAGAGAGGAGAATAACAAGTGTATGAGACATCAAGCAAGGAAATGATCACTGAGTCAAGGGTTTGTTTGCCTAAGACCTAGTCACCCAAGAACACATTTTAACAGGAGCTGGAGAGGAGTCCACAGAAGACAACTTGTTCCAAGGCACAGCTCTGATTGTAAATGGTAGAGACTCTTCATGCAATTAACACTCTGCAGTGGAAACAGGGTTGACAGCAGGAAGGAAATGTTTAATCTTTGGATCTAAAATCATGACTCCTCCTTGCTTGACTAAAAGACTAGTCTTGGCCCAAAGCCAGTATCAGGCTCATAAAACTCTCCGCTTTCCAGGGTAAAGGTTCAAAGCAATAATCTGCTTGAGAGGGGAGCCAAAATCAGGTCCTACAAATGTCAGTCCCTGTGTACAGGCTTTGTCCTGGACACATAACTGGTTTTCAAAAGCAGAGGTGGGAAGACAGATGCGATGGGCTGCTGGAATCCACACAGCTCATATCATAGAATCACAGAATGGTTTGGGTTGGAAGGAACCTTAAAAACCATCTAGTTCCAACCCCACCTGCCATGGGCTGGGACACATAGGGTCCTAGATACCTATGTATACTTTCACACAACACTTTCAGGTGACTGAGTTGTGTATTTGCTATGTTGCAATTGACTAAAAGAGAAAACATCCATCTTTCTGCACCAAAAAAAAGATAACCTTGACCAGTCACACAACAGAAATGTGCCAACACTCAAACAGCTCCTGGAATAATCATTTCCTTTAGGATACTGCACCAGATCATATTGCTGGCTTTAACCTGGCAATGCCAAAAAATAAAAATAAAATAAAATACAATAACTTTGCATATAGCCGCCAACTTAGCAAAAAAAGCACATCAGGTTTAAATTCCACTGACCTCAAAGGACAATAAATATACGCCCAACAGTGAGCTTACATTGAGCTGAATTGAGGCTACCGTTCCCTCTCTCTGCCTGCTGCTCTTGAATTATGTACAAGTCTGAACAGTTTGGCCACCTACCCTACATGGTGAGTAGAAGATGTGTGATTCAAGCTGCACATGCAGTTGCTGCTTCCAACGACTTCTTCGCTCCTGCTCACCCAGTACAGCCCCTGTAGTGCGCAACTGGGCTATGCAGGGGGAATGGCTGCAGCTGGATAAGCTAACACTCCTAACCCTCTTGGCTCAAGCAGTTTAAAGGAATGCACGCAATTTATTTAATCCCCAAATCCATCTTATTGTAAGAGTTAATAGTCAGATAATGCTATGTATAACATTCCAAACATGCCCCTATAAATAAGAAAGCACTGAAATAGAGGAGTTTGCAGTAAATGGTCAAATCCAGTTCCAAGTTTCTCTTCATTAAAAAACAAACCAATGTATTAATCTTCACTGCTGTAAATTTTAACGATGTGAAAAACAGATTCTAACAGCTTCTGAGCACTACAAGCTGCTTCCACACTTTAAAAAGAAAGGAGAAATAACATTAAATCCACTTTTTAAAGGCTTGTCCTTCCTTTGCATGTTCCCATTCTTACAGCACATTTCATTTGTAACCTGGCATTCAGCCCTGGAGAGCATTTTTTCCCAATTCAAAAATGCTTCCAGGAACAAAACAAGGTCCTCACTACACTTACAGACTTCTGGTTAAAACTACAGAGTGTCAAACCAAGCCTTGCTTAGTGCTTTCTTATGAACATAAACTACCAATAAAAAAAAGTAGAAGGACATGGCAAATGATCCTCTCCCAGCCCTCCTGATGAGCAATGGCTGGCACTCCTTTACAAATCTGACAGCAGAGGGGACTTGCTCACCATGCAGATGAATGCAGGTAACAGCTTGACTTGAGCTGTGTCTCAAGAAATAAGGCAAGAAATTCCATAAGACATTCTGTTTTGATGAAAAACTTCAACATGGACTTTTAAAAAAATCTCACAGCTCACTGTCTGTGGATGATGTTAAACACAGACTGATTCACTGTTCATTGCCCTTCTTCCTACAAAGCAAAATAGAAAATCTATTTGTTGTGCCACTGGCTTGGGATTCCAAGCTCCCATCAGATTCAGTAGAAACACTCTCTTCTCTTGGCAGTAAACCTTGCTCATAGCTGCTTCACTATACCTTTTCCATAGCTTCTCGGGCCCAGTTACAGAAAGTTAAATTCCTCCTTAATAAAATTAGGCTTTAAAGTAAATTTGCCTTATTTATCCTTCCTGAAATGGGCTGAATTCCTCTCTCAAAATAAAAATGCAGACCCTATCTGTGAAGATTTGGCCCATCTCAGCTTTGAATAATGAAAAGAGGTAAATTTGTACCCCTAATTAAGACAAAACTGAAGGCAGAGATGACAAGATACACACAAATAACATTTTGAGTTGTACCACCACAAAGATGTCAGGAAAATCTCTGAACAAGTACTATCCATTGATCTATAAAAAAGGATGCCCAATGGTCTCAGCACGAAGTGGAACTAAACCAGAACTTCTGATGCGATCACTGGGGCAGCAGGGTGAACTCTGGCAAATCACATCACTTCTCTGTGACCTGGTTTTCTCAACTGTAAAATGACTCTGGCTGTTTTCCAGCAGGCTTTGAGATCTCTGAATACAGAATATGAGATAGACATGACATGCAATAGAAATCATTTGCTCTTTTGCAGCTTGTCTGCGTATTTGTTAAATCAAGATTTACCATCAAAATAGAAGGAACAGTGAGACCTCTCCTTTTAGTGATGATAATGTGATAAAGATAAAAACTCTTCCTAATTCTGCCATCATTCAGGACTCACTTAATACTCACTCACTGCTAATGGCTGCCATGATTTGGTTTCATTTTCCTCATCCATATAGATGGTGCCTTGGGACATTCAGAATTGTTCCTTTATTGTGCCCCATCAAGAGTTTATCTTAAGGTTTTAAAAATCACTTTTCTTTGCTAGATTTACCTCCTCCTCTACAGCACAAAGAAATTTAGCAAAAGAGACACAATCTGCTGTGATTAAAGAGAAAAACTAGAAAAGTGTTCTAGCTCTTATGATGGTACTTTATATTGTTTTCTATGAGGGGAATTATATCCATTAATGGTGATTACAAATCCCTGTGTGTTGGGACATTAGCATCCCTTATGCTTGTTACTGACATGAAAAGAGACAACTAAAATACTACAGAGCTGCTTTATCAAGCACTTATCCTATTGAGTCATTTAACTTTAGCCTTTACACAGGGTTGGGATGCCCAGAAGAATTCATTGAGGAATTTATCAGATATAAAATTAAGAAATGCAAAGGAAACCCCTCAACCATCAGGATCAATTTTAGCAGTTCCTGTATCATTACTATCAAACATTAATCCAATAAAAATGCCAGGTTCATGGATGGACTATGCAAGTGCCTTGTTTCAGGTCTGCACCCTGCGATGTACACCCTGGTTCTCCCGAAACACAGCAACGCTGCTCTGTCTCACAGCAACCGCGGACTGGGAACCAGCAGATGGAAAATGAGTTGCATATTTGTTTAGAAGACATCTGCTTTGGCCCAGCTTTTACTGGACTATTTTTAATCATTTGTCTTTCCCCTGAAAAGGAAAGAGTTTTGTTCAAAGGCTGGAGGCCAATCCTGCTAACACTGAACCAAAACCCCAACTTGCCGATGGGTCCCTGAAGGGCTGGATGTGGCGTGGAACGATGGGATGCTCAGGATCGTGCTCAGATATTCACCCGGTATACAGTGAGGTGCTTTCCTTGACCCAGTGAAACAAAACTGACTAATATTTTTCCTTTTTTTTTTTCCATTTCTTCCAATGACTTATATTTTCTGCCTTGCATCTCTGACCTTAGCAGCTGCCTAACCCAGTGCAACAGCTCTAGTCTTCTTCCTGCCTCTCTGCAGCACCACACAGCTAATTGCATTTCTGCTTCAACAGTGTTAACATTTCTGTGGCGAAGGATGGCCAAGTGCTCATAAATAACACACGGGCATCACACAACGACAGGGTCATAAAGCAGCATTTTGATGAGCTTGAGAAAGGGTAGATTTTTAACGTTATTTATCAGTCCTGAAATTTCTCTCCCAGAAAGCTGTAAGGGCAGATATTTCATAAAGGCAAAAGGTATCAAAGATTCAGTTGCTGTGGCGGGACAGCACAACTTCAGGGTTGGTAAAGACATTTTGCAAAATACCTGCAAGTAGCACTGAGACTAGCACCTCTGGAAGAATAGGAAACCCCAGAGATTTTAAATGACAACCCACAAAACCAACAGCAACAACAACAAAAACTGTGAAGGTCTGGTTCATACGCTATTACTTTTCAACCACCAAGGGAGTGAGGATGCAGTGGTAGTCTGTTCAGCCACTGCAACAACACCCAGAAAGTGACCGATGAAGCATGGCCCTCAGCCCCCGGCCCGTAGGCTGCAGTCAGCAGCACCTAAGCCAGCACAAAGCTGGGGGACAGCACCCACAGGCTGGGTTTCTCAGTGTGTGTTTCAATTTACTTTCTTCTCTCCCTATAGCTGCTACACTTCTGACTGATGGTTTAAGAACTCCTGTTTTAAAGGAACATCACATGCTTGGGTTAATAAAAGCGTTCCTCCCCTTGGATAGATCCCCTGCTGCCCTTCTCTATTGACTCCTCAAGATCACACAGCAAATATCAACACTGGAAAACTTTTAGAAGTAATAACGCCAACCACGGCCCAAGACCTGTGGGACACAGCTGGTTCCCATCCTCGATTCCTCCTGCAGCCTCTCTGCAAGCTGAGAAGGCTCAGCACCTCAAGAGATTGTGCCCTGAAGACATGACAACAAACCCAACCGCCTCTTGTGAAAATAAATAACAACCAGCCAACACACAGCTTTTCTCCACAAGAGAGGAAAATACACATGTGTGGTCCAGCCATGTTCTTTCAATAATTGTTTATTTGCAAGTACGGCCAGGAAGTGATGCTGTCGTGTCAGGAAAAATGAACCCAGGGAGGAACGGGGCTGTGGAGTTGTGCCACACGTTTCACACCCCTCTGTTTCTCGCCCACACGCACATTTGAGGAGGGTGAATTTGATTTTGATGGTTGGTGGCTTTTAAATTAATGCAAGATCCAAACAGAAAAAACTAAAATTGGTCTGGACAGCAGCAGCACTGTGATTCTGGAAACCAAGGCTTGGGGGAAGCTTTGGATGTCTCTCTAGTCTGTAGGTTGCCAGTAGCAAGGCACGCATGTGGTTTATAAGGTGGGGAAAACACTGACTCCAAGGCAGGGAAGTGCCTCCTAAAGAATCCTGCAGCAGAGAGACTTGGCCCCAGAATAAATACTGCCTCAGATGACTAAAAGGACTGGGAGTTTGTGGACTAGCAGAGATGAACATCATGAACCTCCCTATAACTCAGCGGCTTTTCTTCCCTTCTTGATCTTGGGGTGAGAGGAGACAAGCCCTTACTGGGAAGTAAGGGGAAAAAAAAAACGATACATTGGGTGGTGTGATCTCTTCCTCCACTCCCCTCATATTTAACTTCCAGATTTCTCCTGTAAGTTGTCACCTCCCTAGGCTGCCTGCTCAGTTCTGTGTTTCCCTGTATCACCTCCAAGCCCAGCCAGTAACTATGTTCTGGCGATGCTTCAAGCTCGATCATCGCTGCTGCACTTGGCCAGGCAACATACAAAGACCGAGCTAGATGTGGCCCTGCTCAAAGAGTTAAAATCAATTCACTCATTGTCTGTCTGCTCCTTTTTGCCCACACTCAGGCATTGTAAAGTATGAAAAATGTGTAAATGAGTTTTATATAGGTTTTATGTATAGTTTGGGTGGAGAAACACTTACCAGCAGACAGCAAGCTAAAGAGAGGAAAAGTTCATGTCAAGATGGTAAATTGTGAAATTTTCCAGGAACCGATCAGCTCTGGAGACAAGCAGTCTTCCCTGAATCCCCAGAAATGGACAGATTCAGTGCACCAAGAGTCAGCTGAATCTGGACAAGACCAGCTCACACTAGCATCACATACCAGTGGTATAATTTAGGCTGCATCCAAAAAGTAGTGGCTGCAGTAAGCAAATATAAATACACACTTGATGAACTAAAGGACTTTCCAGCAATCTTTCTGAACAGCTTCCTAAGAGCTACTGCACACCAGTACAACCCTCCACTCCTGAATTAAAAGTGCTCTTACAAATACTGGTTGTGATCTATGTTTTCCCTGACAATCTCTTATGAAGAAAAGGAGAATTTGCAACTCTTTCCCCTTTTTCTCCTCCTTCACACACAGTTTTGCTTTCAATATCAAAGCTCTTGCTAATACTAACTTTGAACTTGGATGATCTCCAATGTCCCCTAATGTCCTTGATCAAGGAAGTCTAACAGTGTTGCTCAAAAATCTGTTCTTAACACTGATTTCTGATCACACACAGTCTTTTCTTCCTTTCTAAACAGTTATTCTGTTATCTCTTTATAGCTGGAACTATGCCTTTCCAAAACGAAGTTCCTTGAACAAACCCAGCTCTCCACAGCTATTAAGCGTTAACTACACAAAAATGATGAATTTTAAAAGGAAAAAAAAATCTATGCCAACAACAAAAAAAAGCATACTGTTCCCCAAGAGAGATATATTTAATGTACAGCCAAATGAAACAAACATGCTGTAATCACCAGAATGAAACCTCAGAAACAACTCAAAACAACAGCAGAGGACAAATAAATATGAACTCAAGTTCTTGGAAGAACAGGAGGAGAACGATCAGGTTTAGATGAGGAACTGCTTCTTGCTTAATGACAACATTGAAAGTAGAACTTGAGAAGAAGTAAAAACAAATAAAAAAAGTCTCCTTTAAAATAAGTTCTGAATCCTGTTTGCTCCTTTCTTTCCAAGCCACTTTATATTATCTAGGACCTGACCCAAGAATGGCTAGAGACAACCCCTAAATCTCTAATGGATGCTTTGTATTCCACGTAAGACCTCATTCTGGGGGAAGACTATATAATCTATATCATCTATCCATTTTTAATCAGTCCTTTTGTCCCTTCTATCCATGCAAAAATAGCATGATGCTGAACCTGGAGGACCCATTTCACATCTTGAGCAGGCTTGTTCACAAAGTGGTGAGCAGACCTTATAGACAGTAAGTCTCAGAAAATGCCAGTGCAATCCCATTTGATGTGACAATGCAAGTGAGTCTCAGGGCAGCCTACGGGATCACCTCACCTGTCTTGTGCCCGATACTGGTATTCTGTGCTGTGTGAGAACAGAACTGAAAAGCAGCCTTTCATGAGGAGAAGGGAAATGAGTTAGTAAATTATTTACAGGTCACTGAATGTTAATTTTGATAAGCAATAATAAAGAAATACCGTTTAATAATTTACAGCTCAGTTTACACTCTCATTATCATATATTTAGAAGAAAAAGCAACTCAGCCACTTGACCTCAGAACACAAATGTATTTTTGTCTTCCCACTACAGACAGAATCTTGCTGGAAAAGAATGCTATTTAAGATTAACATGTAATTTTAACTGCTCCCTACTATGTCAAAGATCAGTTCAGATCTTCAAACTGCTCTACCGTTCAAAGTCCAATTCAGCTTTTAATGTAACGTAAACGGCAACAAATTTTGACATCTTGTTTCTTTGAAAATCACAGCACATTTATAAAAGTCAGACAACAGCTGGTCTGGCTCTAGAGCTGAAAAATAGAATATCCTTTAATTCTTCTGTGAAAATCAATATTTTTTTTGAATTCTTCTATTTAAAAATGTACTAAACTCAGGTTGGTGATCTTTGAAAGAAAGATAGGGATTTTACAGCATTTCCTTCCTTCTTGTTTTGTTTTGATAGAATCAGACTGACTCACTTAAACATCCTCTTTCTTCTCAGCAGGCATCAAAACATTTTTTTATGTTCAGTTTGGTAATAAAGATTTGTTAATATGGAGTATGATTTATTTCCTGTCATTTAACTCCATAGTGTACACCACAGCTAAGCCTTTCAACCACCTTTATGAGGGCAGCTTTCTGCACCTTATTCCTGTGCACTTTAAAATTACAGCCATCCTAGCTAAGCAGAATCACATGTTCTTCAGAAATGCCTTGTGATTGCGAGATACCACATTTGCAGTGAATTTGGAACACTCCGTATATCCACTAGGATGACCTTTAGCTGTGTGCCTTGTGCCTGTAAGGGGAATGTGTTCATCAGCACGTTAGTGTGGAATCTGATTTTCATGCTGCTTGAAGGAATGGAACGGAGATGTCAAGTGGGCAGCCACGGAAATTACACTTAATACCCTTGCATGTATGTGTTGACCCTTGGCATTCATACCTGCGTTGTTCTCAGGAGAGATTCAGCCTGAGGGAGTCCCATACACTTGTTTTATCTGAGTGACTTGAGTTTCATTTTGCAATGTGATTAACTTATTATCTACCAGAAGATGCATTAGATTGAAATGGTTTAAGGAAAAGACAGAAAGCAGACTAAATGCTGATCCTTGCTTCCTAAAAAGAAAAAAAAAATCTATAAAAATCAGTAACAAATTTTCTTTATGAAGGGGACAGCAACTAGATGAAGATTTACAAAAGAATGTACTTTATAAAAGAAATAGAGAGTACTTTATTTGTCCTGGGCACAACTGCCAGTTATGCATAGAAGAAAATGTTGTCAAAAAATCTTTGAAAAATCTCTTTCCATAGGACTGCTCTTTCAGGGACTTTCAGTTGGATCTCATCATCTAATCATCCAACTGAATCTGGATTTATATCTGCCACTATTTATAGTTGCAAATAAAAAGAGAGAGAGAGAGAGAGAGAGAGAGAGAGAGGTGTAAAAAAAATATCTGCTGCTTCTGCACTGAAGGAAATAAACCTGTGAGTGCAGAGCAGTTACTGTTCATACACCACCACAGGAATAGCCTTCCCCTGGGGACACAGCATTTTTAGAGCAGAAGTCCCATGAAAATTCAGCAACAATTTCAGAAATCCCAGCTAAGATATTTAAAATGCATGGCAAATTTCATGCATGCCTTTTATGACATTATTCCCTGGGAATATCAGCCACTGAGCAATAACATTTCTATTCCTGTATTCTATACACTACAGATGTTCCAAGTTTCCTGATATTCATTCATTTGAATCCATGCAATGAAACTACAGGCTGCTCCTGAGTCAGCAAGCTCTCCATAGGCAGCAGTTTTTTGTCTTTCAGAGTGCATTAGAAACAACTACATTGGGATTACAACTTTTTAAATATATTATAACTAAAAATCTGATGCTATTCATTTCACATGAAATGTCGTCTGAGGAGAGAAAGAAGGAACCCTTTGCAAAGCTTGTGCCTTATTCTTTGTTTTGGCTTTGCTATATTTTCACAGTGATGAAGCAAAGCTTGGTGAAACACTAAAATCTCTGGGAAATTTCTTTGCTAAAATTCAACTATTGGATTAAAAAATGGGGTCTTTGCTGGAATTCATCTACTGTCATCATCTCTTTTTTGGCTGTGGGGGAAGTTGTACAGCCACTCAGTACACAAAGAAATAGATGTGGCTCAACTGCATGGTCTGGACTTTAGATAAGGTTCCCTGGACAATTACTATGAAGTTCCCACAAGCTTGCAACAAGTGTCATGTTTTAAAAGGAGCTGTTCATGTTTTGCTTTGTTTTTCAAAAGAATATGTACATCTTTTCTAAGAAAACTCTTTGAAACCAGACAGCCTGCCTTTAGTGATCTCTCCACCCACAGCTCCAAAAATACTTGCTGGCAACGACAGAAAGCAAATATCCCTACCCTCAGCAACACTTGGACAGGTCACTTCTCAGAGGTAAACCTCTTGATCACCCACTTGTTACATTTAGAAATGGGTGATGGAAAAAACAGATAACACATAGTTCATGCCAGGATTAAACCTGGATGAAAACCAAGGTTGGTAAGAATTACTTTTTCCCTTGTTTTGAGATGTTTTCAAAGTTCTCAGAGAAACCAGAAGGCCAGGGCCCCCAGATTTTCCCTGGGAGGTTTGTGCTGAAGGCATTGCCAGTAGTGATACAAGTGTTGAGGGAGCTGCAGATTGTGTGCTACATACATTACACATCCAAATAAAGGGCTGTCAACTGACTCCACTTGTAGATGACAGGCAGGCAAATTCCTACAAAACTGCAAGTCACAGTGATTAGTATACAGACAAAAAGGTAACGTGAGATCTGCCATTCAAGTCTCCAAACCAGAGATTAAGTTATACCAAAGCAGAGCTTAGGCCTGGTCCTGTAGAGCATGAATTCAGATGCAGCCTCCCAAAGCCTAAAGAAATCTGAAGAAACGACCATTGGGGAGATGCCAGCTCCTGGCTGAACAATTTATTTCCTTGATAAGATAAACATTTTGCTACCACATGACAGTATCTTGAAAAGAGTTAACAACCTATAGCTAGTGAGCACTCAGTAAGGCTAATTAAAGTGCCAAAATATTTTATCTCAGGATTGCCTTTGCTAGCTATCATGTTCTCCCTGTTCCACAGGTGAGGGCACTAAGAACTCAGTGTGATAATGGCAGCAACGCTGGGCAGTGTCAAAGCAATAGAAATCTATCCTCTGGGGTTATAATTCACTCTTTTTTTTCCATCATAACTTTACGGGAAAAATTCACTAAACAGTCAGAGGTCATTTTCTATTACATAAATTTAATTTTACTTGTGGTACCACAATTCATCAGCCACTGTAAGGGAGCAGCACTCCAGACAATGCACTACTGAATTTGGGAATGTCACTTGCCTGGACAGGATCAGTGCAGAATAACCACAACAACACTTAGCTAAATGAGACCAAATCGATCACTTCCTTTCCCTGTTAGAAACTCTCCGTTGCTAAATCTAACCTAATTTACTGTGAGTAAGATATATAGGTTACAGGAAGAAATCTCTTCAAGCCAATGCCCAGTCCCACCTGTCAGACAGCTCTGTATGTAACATCTTTCACAGGGCTCTGGAAAACAGGAAGATTTCTAAAGAAATACTCCAAGTGCTGTAGTTAACAGCAACCTGCTTTTACCTCCCCACTCCCTGTTCCCATGATCATGCTGTCCCTTAGCTCTGTTGTAGCCAGAATTTCCATCATGCCTTCCGACTCCCTTCCCATCAGCTGTAGCCTGCAGCAGCCGTTAATGACCGACAGAGTGGCTTGCCACTGAAAGGTGATTTGTATTCACTTCAGTCCCACTGCTCTAGGTCTGTAAAGACTCCAGCCTGTAGTGATACCTTTGATACAAGCACTACCGAGGGTCAGCAGTTCTTGTCCCCTGTGATTCCTCCCAAGCTGCCGCAGAAAGGTGCCTCTTGCCCACAAACCTGCTCTGACTCGGTACGGAACTGGCTGGCAGAGAAGGACAAAGCTGACCTTGGATCATGGGATGCACATACTGTGCCACAACAATGCCAGAGGGATAGAGGACTTGGATTGCTAGCTGTGTACCTGTTTTGTAAGAGCTTAGAGATGATTTTAAAAAAAAAAAACAGTACCAGGGGATTCAAAGGAAAAAAAAAATGGTTCAGGAAAGTAAACTCAATAACTGAAAGCTGTAGAAAACTTGAATACTGTTGAAGAAAAACAGAGATCTGCTGTGTAGTTTTTAAATCTGCTTGTTATATTGGTTCCCTTGCTGAGGAACTAAGTAAAAACTAAATTGTCAGCTCAGTCCTAGTGAGAGTGCTCTTGTTAGCAGAATTAATTAATGCCTGCATTTGCCTTATGGTATTGTTTTAATTTCCCTGTTAAATTCCCTCTCTGAAAATGTGAATCTCTCTCATTTTTATTCTACATCTAGACTTTCCCTGTTTGAAAAAATAATGTTATATATAGGCATCAGTGTTTTAAATTTTTTTTTTCCTTACGTTGATGTTCTTATTTCAAGGGGATTTTCATAAAAGGATTACTGTTGTTTCAGTATTTTGTAGTAAGTTTTTTTATTTATTTGAGATTAAACAGCATAATTTAATCTGTTAATTTAAGTATTGATAAACTTCCTGCTCACCTTATCATACTTCACTTCTTTACAAGATCCCTGGATAGAGTGGGATCTTTGGTTTTTCAGTTTGGTTTTAGGCACCTTCAATACTTAATTTCCAGATTAATTTATGCTGGGAAGCAATTATCAACCACTTTTTACTGCATATGTTGAAGGTGGCATCTAATAAACACAGTGATTTCCCCTATATTCTTCTTGTGAGGTACATTACAGAAGAGATTTCCTTTACTATTGAATGTCTGGGCATTTCTGTTCATTATTTTTTTAATCTACTTTTTAATCAGAACGCATTAACACTAGGCAACAGTCCCAGGAAGTATACCTATTTAGGAAAGCATGCAGCACGTTGGTGCACGACTCTACAGAGCTCAAGCTCCAAATGATCAGTAGCATCAAGGAAGAGAGTGGGGGATCAAGGCTCCCCTCATTCCTGTATTACTTGGAAATGAAACTTCCAAGGAACTGAGAATTACACCTGAGTAATTACCTCTACTCCTGGCAAGCACTGAGACCCTTAGAAATGATGGATTTTAAGGACAGAAGGGAGCCCAAATACTTGGTGCCCTAGTTTCCTTTGTAACAAAGAATCTGAAGTAGTACTTCCTGCATCAAATCCTATTTTTTCCTTGAGTGACAATATTGCAGAGAGAAAACTATTTTGTCTTGACTTGAAGCCTTTAAAGAAAAAAGAATCCACCCCGGGTGACTTCTTCCAACAAGCCTTAGTTCTAAAAGCTCCCCTCTTAGACTAATTACCTCTACCACCAAGGCAGAAGAGGTCAAGATCTCAGTCTCATGACTTCTGATGATGAATCTAAGATGAGCTAAGTCCAGTATCTAATGGAAGAGATAAAAGTATATCATGTATATTTATTTTTAAAGAGCAAAAAGTTCTCAGTTCACATTTCAGTGCTTTTTTCCATATCCAAAAACAACAGGAGGAAACAAGAGCTGTTCTCCTCAGCATTTTGCAAAAGCCAACAAAAAGAGGCTATTAGAAGATGGGAGCAGTATCACCAGAAACAGCTGTTTTACAAGCCAATAGATCAATGGGCTTAACAAATGAGAATGCCCTTCACGCTCGCATTTTTAATGCAATTCCCCACTGCTTTGAATCCAAATATAAAGACTGAAATCCTGTCTGTTGTGAACTGAATAGGGCAAGGATTTCTCATGAAGAAATGGTTTTCAGATAGCGTGTTGAAGAGGGCTTACTGTACAGAACAAAAGCCGTCTAGTCTGCCTTTTGGAAGAAGATGAAGAAATTTTGCATAGTAGGTTACCTAGGACCTAACATGGATGCCCAACAGGAATAACACTTAGTGTAATAGTGTTCGTTATCTATTGATTCTGTGAGACCAGCTAATGAACCCACTTTTTCCCTCTACATAATACTTTCCCAAATGACAATCCCAATCATTCTTTTTTTTCAGTCTATTAAATATTTTAGGTTACAGATTGCACATAGAAAAAAATCATAATATTTTATACGTTCTCTCTTTTTTTTTTTCCTTTTAAAAAGGTGCAGACCTACAGATCTGACTTGTAGTCTGTGGTTCTGCTACACAATATTTAATGAAAATGAAACATCTGAGCCCAGGGATAATAGCTTTATATATTTTTGTGAGATAAAAATCCAAGAAAATTAAAGATATTAAGGACTAAGATCCAGATTTAAGAAGCTACTTAAACATGCATTTCATTTAAAAGAAAGGAGTAATCTCTCTCTCTCCTTTTTTTTTTTTTTAAAGACTTGGATTTTTTTATTTATTTTTTTTTAATCTGAAGACTCTCATATAATCGCCTGACCCCTGCCTGCAGCCAGGAAAACCTGAACATTTAAAGATTTGGTAACAGTTTTGGAGCTAGGCGTATAACTAAGAATAATTTCAAAGAGGAGCCTGCCACCGTAAATATTGCTGTGAATTACCTTCAACATAAAAAACTGGTCTGAATTCTGGTCTGTATCCTGTGTTGGGTGTTGTACAAACACAATGTTTGGAAGAATTCCCACCCGCCTTTGGATTAAATTCTTAATCCAAACAGAAAAAAAAAAAAAAAAAAGGTAAGTGCAGTGCACCCTGAGATGTAATTTGTGATGGCATCCACCATATGCATGACAGATTTTGCTCTGTAGAAATAGGACTCAGCACTTCTGGCCCCCAGTCAAGTATACTCTATACACCAAACGATCCCCCTGGTAAATGTTGCAGCCAGGTTCAGCTGTCTTCAGAGAAAGCAAAATCCTTTCTGAATTTACAGTAGTGTTATCTCATGCCCACTTAACAACAAAAAATCTTCTGCCTTTCTTGAGTTTGAAATGCAAAGGTAAAGCTTTGCTCTAGGGCTGCGCCTTGATGAGACGCGAGACAGAAAGCACTACTCACAACCCCGGAGAAGTTGGCTTACAAATAATTTGAAAGAAATACATGTGACTTGAGGCACAAGGAGTGTTATTAAGCCAAAACGCTACTTCAACTTGGGAGTCTCTGAGACTTTTTTTTTTTTTTTCTGTCTAAAATGTTTTTTTGGCATTCTCTTCTCTGAAAATTCAGCTCATGCTTTAGGTAATCCTTGGGCATAAAAGCAAAATTTAGGAAAGGGACAAAGCATGTCAACTAAAGCTTTGCATTCTTTTGCCTTCAGATGTTATATTCAGGTAATGTTGATTCTTAAATGTTGCTTCAGAGTTGTTTCTGGCACTGAATTAACACATAGATGTTCCCAGCACATGATTAATCTGTTCCCAACCTGGCACACTACTAACACTACAAAGCTCTTGCATGTGCTTGTAAATGTGCCTGCTCTGAACAGCCAAGTTTTTTTTTTTTTTTTTTTTTTTTTTTAAGGTAGGAGCTTTCTTCTGGCTCTTCTGGACAGGGATATCACTAGAGCACAGAGGGAGGTCACTCAGAGCCTGACTTTGAACTCCTGGGAATAACTCTGGTGACTGTGCTGGAGTTTAATAGCCAGGGAAACTGCCATCCGCTGAACACTTTACCTATTGGTGCTGTTATCAGTACCACACAGGTTAATTACAGCACGTTACAGCATTTACCATGTCAACTCTGTCAAGAAACCTGAGCTAGCAAGCACAAAATGACGCAGTCTTCCAGCACTGGTATCTCAGTACCAGTCTATGTGAGAAGGTAAATCTTCCCAACAAGATTGTCAGACCACCCTAGAAGATAAACTCAACTACACACTGGAGGAAGAAATCCCTTTTCAAAGTTGGAGAGTTAAATAACCTGGAATGACAGCGAATCATTCCAGTTCTGTGAAATGTCACCACTAGGAGTTCTGTGCTCCTTGCCCGGCTTTGGGATCTGCTAACACAGAGTTCCCTCTTAGCAGATGCCAGTCTGTGCTCAGGGCCTTGCACAGCAAGCAGTGGAAAAGCCTGCACCTGTGCTGAGACTGAACACAGGTGGGCCTGCAATGGGAAGTAAGACAACTCAGCTCCAGATGTCATTAACTGGGGTAACACTGTGTAGAAAAAGATGAGAGAACCATAAAGCTATGTGGCGAGTTCACTTTCCTTGCAGCAAAGACATGGAAACAGAGCACTTTTGGGGCTAAATTCTCCACAGTTCGCTGGCAATAGCATCAGTGACAAAAAGGAAAGTGCTTTAGCAGGAATTGCCTCTCTATCTCAGGATGGATGCTACACCAGTGGCTCAGACTCAACAAAGCACATACATGTATATGTAAGCTTTAACAGTAAACTGGAATTTGTTTCTATTCCGTAAATGTATATATACAGTTGCATGACCACAAATAGCTTTAAATCAGCAAGTGAACCTATCCACTTTTAAAAAGTAACGTGACCCAACCCTAGAACTGATTTAGCCCGGCCCCAGTGGTAACAGATTTTTGCCTATGTGATTTGGTGCTCAATTTATCCCATATACATTTACCTTTCAGTTCAGACAAGATCTGTAGGCAGAAATTCCTACAACTCTTTCCAGGCTTGTATCCTTAAACCAGCTGTTGCAATGATGCGCTGTCATTCAAGGCACAGCCCAACATCTCTGGTGCTGCTGGCACTATAGATCTTGTATGCAGCTACAGCACATAGTGTGGGGTGTCTTAGGTCTTACCCAGAGCTTGCCTGTCTGCCCTAATTCATGCAACTGAGTCAATGGGCTCGGGGCAAACCAGCAAAACTTATATGAATGACTAAAATTAAGCATGAGCTCAAGTACTCTACTGAGCTAGGGTCTTTGTCAGGAATGATAAATGGGAAAAACATGGAAAAGCAGGGTGATTCCACATGGATTAAAGACATAAGAAAGTAATTCTTCCACATCAGGCAAAGTATTTGCATACATTACAGTGGTCTTTGGAGTAATACTTTTCTAAGGCACATTATTAGTTAAAAAAACAAAAGCAACAACATGGGAACATGCTTTTGAGATAAATATAACATGTGGTCTTCCAAAGGTAATTTGCAATTAACTCAATTAATTCCTATTTCTGAGTCCAACTTTCAAAATATGCTCTGCACTACACTGCATTTGTGAACTTTATGACCGTAAACATGAATTCTGAGTTTATGAAGATACCTTTCTACTCTGTGCAAAGAGCAACATAATTAGAGCCCTGACACAGAGATAAATTCAGAATGATTCTGCAGAATTCATCCCTTTGCAAGCTAAACCGTTTCAAAACAACACACGAAGAGAATATGGATATTCTCTTGTTGGATATGACAAACCTCATCACCTTAGCTGAAGTAAATTCTCACTAACAGCCCATTTACTCCTACCACCAACTGCTGAAGACAGCAGTTGGAAGTATCAGGGTGACAAATTCAAGTCAGGCATCCTCGTGGAGCTGAGAATCTGGACTCAGATTGTCTGACAAACAAACCATCGAGTACATACGTGCCGACAGCATGCAGCAATCCAACAGAACGTAGCATGTCTTGGGGCCATCCATATGCTCCACCATATGTCCATGAGGCGTAGGGTCCAGAATCACAGTCTCTGGAAAGGGTAGGTCTCCCAGGCTCTCAAGATACCAGCCAGGATCCCAGTTTTGCTCTATTAATTGGTGTGTAAGCACCTGCATTCCCTCCAACAAACTAGTGATTTTAGCTCAAAGGGTAAATGTGGAACGCAACCAACTGTTTGCTGATTCAGAAGCTGGCTCCCAAAAGGCAAGTTTTAGCAGGGAAAGAAAAGGTTGCTCTGGGCTGTTTCTTCAGAGCCAATTCTAACTCTGTGTACTAACCACAAAGAAGCTGCAGCAAAAGATGTTACCATGTAAAACAGCAGTACTGATGAGCATCCAAAAACAGGCTAGATTTAATAGCCTAGCAAAAGGGAATACAAGTTTTGACTCAGTAGAAGACAGGTTGCAATGTTATGTCTTTTCTATTCTGCTTTTCACTTACATTTTTTCTGGGGACAACTAGCTGCAGCATGTTTTCACATTTCAGTCCTACCTTATCACTATCCACTGTATTCTGTGATGTCCTGGATGCAATGGAAATGGTGTCTGGTTGACTGCTGCCATCTCCTTGGCTGTCTGCGTCATCTACTCCATCTCTGCAAAAGACATAAGAGGGAAACAACCATGCTTACTTAACGCACCGCCTTGGAATGTGCACAACTTAATAGGTGGATTTGAGAAGTGCCGAATCAGCATGCCAGGGCTGGCTTTGCACTAAAATTACCTCACTGATACAGCCTATGTTGTTGTGTAGCTTGCAATTTAAAATGATGTCACCCTCAGCCATCGGGTTGGGATTAGCACATAATCACCACGTTTGTTGCTGGAAACAGGATGGCTGTTGCCTGCGTATTTACAGCACAGAAGACTCTGGTGTTCAGAAATAGCTCTGTAATGAGGGTGTCAGGCAGAAATTTTCCTTAAATTAGATTTCTGCCTTAAGCAAAACCATTCAGCCCTGGCTATATGTGGCACAGAAGGAAAGGACATTTCTGTTGTCTCACAGGAACCACACTTTCAGGAATTTAATATTAAGCCATAAAGATGATATCCAAACAAATATGAATAATGACAGTGTAGAGCTCTCTGAGACTACCTCTATGAATCTGCCAGCAGAGGGTATTTTCTCCCTTTTGCAGTTCTCCTAAATTTTTATCGGTCTTTCAAAATAAACATTTTAATAATACAAAATACAATAAAATATAACATAAACAACAACACTGCACTAGAAAGCTCTTAGACTGGCACATGTCCCCAGGAAGAAAGCTCTGGATCTCTGCCTTGCTCCTAGATGACCTGGGTTACTCACTCTTTGGATACCTCTATAAAACAGCCTGCATTATGAGATTGGATACATGATAATATTTGATGAGGAAGGGGAGATGCTCAAACTACAAGTGGCTTTTGGGAATGTCAGCCTGACAACAAAAGAATAATCAATTTTATATAATTTCTATTTAATCCAGGATTGAAAGAGGTTGACCAAAAAAATGTAATATTATTTTCTAGGATGAAATGAATTTGTATTTGATGATGAAACACAGTTTCTTCATTCTAGTAATATATTGTCATGACCAGCTATGACTTTCATTGTCAAACGATTCAAAATGCCAAACAGGAAAAAAAAAAAAAATCTGTTAATACTCAATTAAATATGTCATTTCTCATTTGGGACAGAAACATAACCTTGGATTCTGAAGAATTTTTACTGTTCATTTTTCACCAATACTTCAGAGTACTAAAATTAAAGACATTCGTATGAATATAATAGGAAAGCTACTTTTGCCAAAACAACAGAAAATGCAAAGATGATGAAAACTGCTTTCAACTATGGTAAGAAAAGCAAGTGAATCCAGTAAAGAGTCCACAGACACTACACTGCTGTTGGCTGACAAACCTCTAATGATTTCATGTTGAATGGAATGACTGAGGTTACCTTCTACTGTTGTTTCGCTGCTTTGCTGGTGTCTTGGGGAGCTGAATTGGCTCTTTCAGAGCTCCTTTCAGATGGATAATCCTTTCTTGAATGACTTCCCGGATGTTTTTGATCCATTCTTGTTTTGTTTCAATACTGGACGCCTGAAGTTCCACGAGGCAGAAAGACAGACACTCTATCACATTCCCAGCATATCACCTTCTATGTAGAAGAATCGTGGTTGGCTGATAAAAATGCATGATTAACTGCTTCTCCTCTCTGATGTATTGTTCTAGCTGCTGGATACCTGGTAATCCCAACTGAGGGTATTTTACTAGAGCTATTTGGCAAGCAACAACAAAGCAGCTAAGCTCTGGATAAATTTAGTTAATGCTAGCAATACAGCATGCTCTGTGGAGAGGAAATAGGTTATCAGTGCACAGCGGGATTTCCTCAGACTAAATAACTACCAAAAAAAATCTTCATTTGAAAATCACTTGACAGAAATGGCTGTCAGCTCTGGAGAGCTGAGGAAAATGTTGACTGTCAACAAACCCAGTGGCATAGGACTAAGGGAATTACACCTCCCAGAAAACACCCCGAGATGTGTTCTGTGTTAGTGTGTAGCTGCTCAGTCAAGATTGCAAGAGATTCAATTTCAGCAAGGCTTGACTCAGACTGTGGCCTTGGATCTGAATTGCTCCTGACGCAGGCATGACCCCACCGACAGATATGGAAACCATGTGAGTATGAGGATGGAAGAAACTGACCTTCCATTTAGGGCTCTCGAGGCCTCAACTAGCAGCTCTAAAGGCAAAGGAAACAAAAAAGACTTACTTTCAGCACAGTTTTATTGTCTGAGGATGGTGTTCGTCCAGACCACAAAGCAAATTTACAGGGATCTCCTTCCACATGTTCAGTCACTCCCAGTTCTGAGGTCTAGTGTGGAGGAAAGACGGTAAGAGATTTCATATAAATGAAGCCTCATGAGTCCAGAAAACTTTACATTTGTAGGGAGAATCAGGGGAGGCAGGGATGGATACGGGAATGAGATCTTGTCTCTGCTTTGCTACACACAGATAAAAGACAGAAAACCATCAGGGTATGGCAAGAAAGTGTGAATAGTTTAAGTGATCCTCCATGCACTTCCCACCCACCCATCACATCTCACTCTCTTAAACCTCCCCAGACTCACTGTGAGTTTGGCTTCCCACAGGGCCCAGAGCCAGCCCCTCCAGGTGGCATGAGCATCCCCAACCCAAGACAGGGAAGTACAAGCCATCCCCCAAACTCTACTTCCACCTACAAGAAAAGCAACACCCAGAATATTTCTTTGCAGCCACACCTACCAGTAGCTTGTTCTTGTAAACATATTTTGTGTGTCCTGAAGAATCTTTGATCTCCTTGCTAAACACCAAAGAGATTTCAAAGAGAAACAAATGCCTCTCACGGCCTTTCCGAATTAAAGACTTGGGATCCCACACTTGGAAGGAATCCTGAAGGATCAGCTCTCCCTGGACGTCCAGGTTCTCATCAAACCCTAAATAGAGCATACAAAACACATTGGCTAGTACTTGTTCTTGGGGGCAGTAATGCCCAGAAGCAACAGAGCTAGGAGGATTTGGAATAAAAGAGTCTTTCTTGTTTTTATGCGTATTCTGAAAGGACATTAATGGGCATTTACTGCCCTGGTGAAAATATATTTTTTTTTGTCTACTGCCAAATCATAATTATTTCACCAGAGCCAAATATGCCGTATGTGCTAAATGAGACTTCTGCTAAGAATAGTAGTAATTACTTAAAGATAAATATTATAAAGCTTTCGGTGGTGGTTACTGTACACAGAACTGCAACGCAAGGAATCTTATGCATGTCACCACAACTTCAGAGGAATCTAAGATGCTGTGGCTAGAAGTACCCTGTCATAACATGATACCCTCAAGCATGCTAACCCAACCTCCAAGGGCCCGTCTGAGCCCACAGCAGTGTGCTGGGGGAGCTACATGTATAAGAGCAAATCAGTAGGTTGTCTGAAACATGCTTTCCAGGAGTAGTTCCTGAGCTTCCAAGCCGCATGTCAAAAACCTTCATATCTGAGGATTGCAGGATGCCTTCCACATAACCTGGAGGCCTGATGGAAAAGGGAGTCCTGGGGACAGTTCTCAGGTGTGGGCTGGGTACAAGGTGCCCTTCCCGCTGCTATCTCAGCAGCCCATGGGTCACACTTCTCTCCAGAGAAAACATTTTCTATAAATTTGAAATACTTTTTTTTTGTGATACTTCTTTTCCTTTGGGCTGATTATACTAATATTTTGAACCACAAACTGTTTTGACTCAGAAAACCAGAACTTTTTCTTTTGAAATGTTGAGAGTTTTAGATGTTAGAAATGTTTTCATCCAATAATCATTACAGCTGTCAGCAGCTCAACTGACACTGTTTCAGAAGGTATTTTTGTTTCAGTAAGTAGGAAACTCTTCAACAAATATATATATTGTATATGTCTACATATACATGCAGATGTATATATCCATATATAAATACATGTATACGTAACATATACATATACTACATATGTAAATATTTTATATACAAATATAAACAAAATTCCAAAGCTTCCTAGCCAGTCTCCAAGACTTTTGGTGAAATTTCAGAAGGAGCTAGGAATTTCCTGAAAGTGATGGCCAGTCAACAGTACTGCTATAGCCAACCTGTGTTAACCTTCTAAACAAGTTGTAAGAAGGCTCAATTCACGCCCAAGTCCTTTCCCCATCCACCCATCCACCTGTACCTTCCAGCATGCTGACGTGCATTGCATCATTGGCCTTCTTGGGGACACTGAGCATCACTTCCAGACCATCTTTGAGCTCCCCTTTGCCTTCCTCACAGCAGGTTAGCAGTTCCTAAGAAGCAATGCAGAACACCTGTAAGCAAACTCTGATCATGCTGTCTCTATCTCATGTTTCTTGGTATGTAGAGTGCAAAGTTGGAACAGTGTCACAAACAGTGACAGGAAAAAGCTGAACTGCATCAAAACTCACTGTGGATGCTCACAAATAGGGGGTATCATATGGGAAGGACTATAAATCAAGACAAGTCAAGGCGTTATTGAACGAGACTGCACTCAGAGGGTTTCTGAGGTTTTATGCCCATGTTCCAGCTACACTAGCTGGGGAGCAGGACCCCAGACTGCTCCAGCAGCATGTCTGTGGCACAGTGCAGGCAGGGCTGGCAGGGCGCTCTGCCCAGGACAGGCAGGTCCCTTCTAGGAAGTCACCCGAGAAGGAACCCAAAGGGTGACGACTGAAGGGCTGTTTTAGCCATCCCAGTAGCTCTGGTTTGCACAGTGCAGGCTTGCTGTCCCACAGCACTCACAAGACTGTGGCAAGCCTGTTGTTTCAGCAAACTGGTATGAAGCACAGATTTGTTGAAACACTGATTGTACCCAGTAAGTACCTTGGTAGTACGGTGCACCACTCCATTTGTACATACACAGGAAGCATGAATCTAAAGAGATGCAAGTATCATCTATGGTCCTAGCTTGTCAAGGTCAGAATCTGTCTCTTCCATTTTCCCAAAGATATTTTTTCTTGGCTTTTCTAGTTTAGAACTGAACAGCAGCTTGTTAAGTTAGATCTAAAATTCAGTTATTGACAAGATTTGGCAAAAAACTATAACCAATTTATAAGAAACCAATCAAAAGTTTTTGTTGTTGTTGTTTTATTTTTAAATGGGAAATGCTAGTGCTTCATTTTTAAGTCTTTGTTTCGTATATGAAGGTTTTCCCTGTTTTTCAAACACAAGTGTCCATTCCCAAACAGAATCTAACAGGAGTCTCGGTGAAGAATCCTTTCCCAAAGTTCATGACTGCTGTCACTGAAGCCTTTAATCAAAATATTACATGTCACAAACTTAGTAAGAAGAAAAGGAAAGTAAAACCATTCTGTCATCCCTTCAATTTCCCTTTCCTAGTTCTTGCTTTTCAGGATTAAATCCACTTGTACACCCACAACCAGCTGAAGCAAGCCATCACTTGTTTGCTGTTTGCTTTTTTTTTCTTTCTGTGAATATTTTCCTTTAAAATATGCAACCTGATTTCACACTTTGTTGTCATGCTCAGGCCTGGGTAGTAGGAGCAGCAGCTCAGTAGTAGCTGCTTACAGATCACAGACAACTTGATGAAGCAGCTCCTTTTAGAATAAAAGCTAACTCATTACAACTGTGAACTGCTCTGCGTGAGCTGATTTGGGCAGCTCACTAAGGTACCTTCAGTAGGAGTTGGTATTTTGTGATCCTCTGGACAGGTTTGATTAAATAAGAAGAGATAGAATTCGCCAGACCATGCCTTTGCTGAATTTCCTAGAAGAGATAAAAACAGCAGTCAGTCATGGAAAACTGTTAACCCCTTGCCAGACGGATCCACCCATAACAAACGTCAGCTCTGTATCTCTGCATTTCTTTGTTTAGCATTTTAACTCTCTTCAAGCTCACATACAAATATCAGTGTGGTTTCAGAGAGGCTGGCAATAAACTGCAGTGTCCCCCTAAGGCCACTCAGACTGCAGGAGCAGTGTGCAAGTTGAACTAAGGCTACGCTGAGTAAACTACACAGGCTTTGATTTAAATATGACTTATCAGTCATGTCAACTGGTTTCTCTTAGCTATGAAGGCTGAAAGCAGAGTTTTAACGTTCAATTAAAATGGAGTGACATTAAATTAAATTGAAGAAGTAGGGTGCAATTTAGCTGTCTAAACATAAGCAGCTAGTACCATCTGAGAGCCCTGAGGTAGCTGAAATACCCACATGGGAGCAACGCAGCTGACAGTGCTGACAGACCTATGCTGTTCTGAGGCGGCAGCTGGGGGCCGGGAGAGAGGCCCTTATGATACCTCTTATAGCACTGAGTGCTTCTGAATGGCAGCCAAATGTCTGTGCTGATCACTGTGACGTGCTCATGAACTTCTGGAGTCATCGCAGATAGGTATGGGGTGAGGTCTGCAAAGGACTACAGTGGGAGCTCCTGAGAATCCCTCAAGACCCTACCGCACATATTTAGTCGTCTAAAAGATTTTGAATATTTGATCCCTGCTGCCCTTCAGGGACAGGTTCTGTGCTGACGTAGGACAGGCTGGGATTCCTCTGCCTCTGCCAGGCTCTGGGCATGCCTGCCCCCCTCCTGGCCAGGATATACTCCGGTACAAGGGAAGAGATAGGAAGGGGGAATGGGATTTATCTGAGGCTGGAGGGTAACTTTCAGGCTATACAGTGAAGAAGTTGCACAAGATAAAGGGGGAAGAACTGCCAAGAACAGATTTTCTTTCTGTATACAGTCTGATTTTCTGCTGAATACTACTTTTTATTTATTTATTTTAGCTGTAGTGTTTATGCTGAGATGCAAAAATAGCCATTTTTTCACAAAAGGTGCCAACAGAAGGTGTTGGTTTTTGTACTAGGAGTTTTTTTCTTTTTCTTTCTGAAATAAATGCCTGTGCCATGAACAAGACCCAAAAGGAAAGAAGCTCTGTGTGGGGTTTAGGGGAGTTTGCATGAAGCTGAGTCACAGCTGGCTCCCTGTTTGGCGGAGTCTGCAGAACACATGGCTGGACTTCAATTAGCAACTGCGTGCGCCAGCATAGCTTTGGCCACACCTGTGAACTTCCTGAAGCTGGCTAAGGACACTAACTTTTGTAGGATCTAAGTGATTAATTCAGCACTACTCCTTCCTTCCAGCTCTCTGATCAGCAGGACATGCTCCCAGCAAGATGTGTCCCCCTTGGGCACCCCCTTCTCTGCCAGGATGCTCCCTGGTCAGACTGGGCAGAGGCAGAGGAGGTTGGTGGAGTAACAGATGTACCTGCTGCGTGGGAGGCTGCAGCTGGAAAGCAATAGCACTGCTACATGCAATCAGATAAATACACTGCTGGAGAGGGACGTTCTCCCTGCAGCTCTTCCCTTTGGTCTCTGAAGTCTTGGAATAAGACAGCAGCCTGCTTGACTGTGACTGTCAGGCACAGAGATACCTGAACTAGATTTGAAGCAGCCTAGCCACCGAGCTCCGTGCTCTCATCTTTGCTCTGGTTCTTGTTTGAAGCAAGCTTAGTTCATGTTATAGCACACAATGGCTCACCATTAGACACAGCTTAAGTTACTACTTGGGTTGAAAAGTGTCCCAAGGGCTTGGGGGAACTGAAGGTGTGTGAGGCACTGTGCTAGCAGTTGTCTTGCACCAAGATGAGCTACAAACAGGATCAACATGTAGTCTTACATGTAATGACAGCAGCCCAGGCAAACATCAAAAATATCCTCTACACAGGGCGGCACAGGACCTTACAGAGGCCCTGGGGTGGACAACATGGAGAACCAGTACACACCATTCAACAGGCTCAAGCGCCACCTCCTGGAAAATCCATTTCGGTTCAATTCTACTTCCAACATTAGTTAACAAGGCAAAAAAACAAACAACAACAACAAAGTGTTCGTTACATTTCTTCTGGCTCACATGAGCCCCTTCAGTGTTGAGTTTAACTGATCAGTGGCACAGACAAAACCCAGAGGAACTGATTCACGTCATGTGCCAACCACATCATAGGTTGGGTACTGCTGAGTCTTAACGATTTGTAAAAGGATTTCTCTTTGGAAAAGAGACACTAATTAATTAATTAATTAATTAATTTCTTTATTTTTTGGGGGAGGGATTACTTTTGGTTTGTGTTTCCTCAGAAAGACAATTACTTAAAGCTATAAGTTAGCAGACAGGCACGGAAAAATGCATGAGGTTCCAAAAATCAGAGGAAGTGCTTAGTTTAAAAGTACCGAGAAACTTCAACGATTTTTTTCTCAGTCCACAAAACCATGATGGGAGCCTGCAAATGTTTATAACCAGGTGTACTGCTTGTAAGGAAAACAGTCTAATTGCAGGCAATGGAGTCCCTTACTAGTACGATGAGGCAAATGTTTAGTATGGTGGGTCAGATTTGCAGAACAGGATCTTGTTTTGGACTTAAGGATTTCAGGTCATAAAATATAATGGGATTTGCTTTTCATTTTACCGCTAAACCCGGAAGCAGAGAGTATATCTAAACCAGATCTTCAGAAAGGATTGTGTCTGAAAAATGCACAAAGGTTCCCATGAGAGTGCCTGTCTCCATTAAAAATGACTTGCCACACTGATGAAGATCACACATCACACTACAGCCTATCAGTTTTCACAGCATGTGGTATCTGCAGTGGAATGGAAAACTCAAATGTTAAGGTACAAAAAGGAATCTGTTGCTCAGATGTAAAGAGGAGGTGTTTCCGATGCAGTATGTCTGCTGAAGGAAAATGGCAGTGGCTGCTTACATCAAAGAAAGTCCCTGCGTGTTCCAGGATGAGCTGGCTGGAGTCAGGCTTGTTTTTGCAGTAGGTGACATACATCTGAAATTTATCTGCCTGTGAAAACAAACATCAAGGGAAAAGCAAGATAAGCTATTTCTCTGCTCTTACATTCTCATTAAGGCTCACCAGGACAAATACAAGTGACAAACCCCCACCTCTCGAAGCAATGTGAGAAATATGAATTAAGAACGGAAGATTTAGAGGCAGTTCACAACTTACCTGAGCAGTTCTGAGGGGTATGAGGTGCACCATGTAACAGCTATGGGAGGCTTTCGTTAACAAATGCGACAGAGGGAAGGCCTAAAACTTTAATCCAGCTGAAAAACAATTTCTAAGAGCTCTGATGAGGTTACACAGTTTGCATCCAAATCCCAGTCATGAAGTGTTGGCTCTATCACCTACTTGCAGATAAAGCCAGCATGGGAACTCCGGGCAAGACACTCACCTAGCTGAAAGTGGCTTGAGCCAACACTTTTGTCTTAAGACTGGCTCAGATTTGTGATGTCTGGCTCAAACTTGCCTTTCCTACCTTGGTTCAGACTTTAATGGCTCAAACTTTATGTTGTGCTAAGAGCGTTTTGCATTTCATTTCCTAATTTATTTAAGAGGAAATTAGAAGCATCTGTGCAGTCCTGCCTTAGAGCAGTTTCATATTACTCAACACTGGTCTCAGGGAGAGGGAGCCAGGCAGAGGAGGATGGCCTCCTTTGATTACTATTGCTTTTTTGATACCATGAATCTAAATAACAGGACCTTGCAATTGGGCAGGCAGTTTTGCATGTACTGTTGCTGAGGTTCTGAGGTGATGTGGTACTATCTTAAAAGCACCATGAATATTTTGCACAGAATGATATGTAAATGCATTCATCTTTCATAAATATGTAACCTCTTCCATGTAAACTAAATTTCTGAATCCATTTCATCAGTATTTGTGCCATGTTTTCAAATTAAAAGCCTATTCAAAATCATCCAAACATGCTCATTTTTTTGGTAAGCGAAAAGGTTCCGTAATGACTTCAAAAATACTAATTCACAGTTTTAAAATATCAATAAAGCCAGCAGAGCAAACATGAAGAAGGCTGAATTGCCTGGTAAATATTTTGAAAAGATAACAGTTTTCATACAGATAAATTACCATAGCCAATTCCTGGAGCCTCCTATGCTCATGAACACTCTTAGCATCAAGATTTCAAAGTCCTGCTGGAAATTTTCCTGGCAGTGGGTAATGGAATGAGAGAGTACAGTGGCTCAGCAATTTGACACTCATTTCTGAAGCAAAATGTTGATAAAAGAAGATGTTCATGCCTTTGTAAAGGCCTCATGCATGACTAAAATTCTCTAAGGAGGGTATATTATGATTTTAAATGTTTCATCCTTGCAGGGTTCTTTGCAAAGGAATGAATGTCACCCTTAAATATGGATTTGGTTTGACAAATTCCTTTTGAACAGGTTCTTGAACCAGCAGAGGTAAGTACTGTGTTGGTCAGTGCAGGACAAGGAGTGGGACTCTGGAAGGCTTTCATACCACTCAAGAGAAAGAGTTAAGGAAGGGAGCTTCCACCCTGAGAGGGTGAAGGCGGAAACAGTCCTCATTACAGATTTACCCTTGATTTCACTTTTCACCAGGGATGTAACCCCTGCACCAATTCTCAGCTTGTTTCTGTCTGTACTGGAGGAATTAATTTGAATAAATAAAAAGAAGAAGGCTCATTACCCAGGTGACGAAGCAATGGCCCACATCCTCAGGCAGTTGTTCATATTTCTCGAGTTCTTTCAGAAAAATGCTAAAAAAAGAAGACACCGATGTAATTAGTTACAGTCAAATGCCCAGGGGAAGCAGAATGACCAATGAATTGATCAGTGTTAATGACCAATAGTTGTCTCTTGACTGTGAGGCTAATCAAGTGTGCTGCCAGTGAAGAAAGTGTGTCCTTGCAAAGGCATGCTTTGCTATTTGAGTATAAACATGCCCCACTCAACTACAATGAAAAAGGTAAGTGTCCAGTGTGTTCAGGAAGACAAAGTGACATTCAAGAACCAGACTAAATCTTCAAAAAGATCTTGTGAAGTGGTTCAAAAACAGGAGCCCAAATGTTCCAGCTTCCCATTGTGAAACTCAGCACTCTGAGCAAAGGACAATTTAAACAAGCTTGACACTTTGTGGGTAGTAGTAAATTCCCCACATACAAATTTCATAATCAACTCACTCCCATCACCTTGTACTGTGAATGACATCTCTGATTTCAGACAGAGCCTTATACAATGCCTAGGTGGAAAGAGCAACATGAAACAGAAGTTGCAGAAGGAGAAGCAACTGTGTGTGCTGTTTCTCTTGCCCTGAATCACGTTGGAGGATGCATTAACATCAGTGCCCAAAGGAGAAGATCGGAGGATGCAGGTATGGAGGGGACAATTTATTTTAGTGTTGTTAGAAGCTGTGGTGAGAAAAGGATGATGCACATGCAGCAAGCTGGTAAAGGACAGGTCAGAGAAAGGAGAAACAGCAGTAACAGGGAGCTGTGGGGCATGACTGAGGTCTGAAGGGGGTGGCAGCTGAGAGTGAGGGAAAGTCAAAAAGAGTAATCAGATGTCATCAGTCAGAGACACAAAGGAAAACAACATCACAGAGAGGAGAGGGGAAGTGGGAAGGCAACTGGGTGATCCCAGCATAGTTAAATGAGGAAGAATATTTATTGGTAGGACTGCACAATTCTTGTGGGCTGTAAGTCAATTCATCTGTTAATTAAAGGCCTTTTTAATCTAATACGTAGTTTGACTCTACTATTTTGTAATGCTTTGAAGCTGCTTGCACAGAAGTAGGCAAACAGTAGCCTCTCCTGGACCATATTCATGTGCATACGATGGCACATTTACCTGTCTGAAGCACTGAAAGTCCCCCAGAACTTCAACAGAGAACAGTCTTCTGAGCTGTTTTTCAAACTGCCTTGCTTTTGATGTACAACTTGAAGACAGACTTTGAAATTCAGGCTGAACTTGTGGGATTTAGCATCCCTAAGTGTTGTAACTCCCATTGCATTCATATTATATCAGGGAAACAATGCCCTCTAAGCACATCTGATACAGTCTCATCTTGATAAAAGGAAGCACTATTACTTACAGATTAAACACAGTGAGTCTCTAAGTGGCAAGAAAGCTACTTCTTAATCCAGCTCATGTCAGCCATTCCTTTTTTCTCCCCTTGTGTTTTCCAAGAGATTGTATTTTTGACAGACAGTTTCCAGACCTGATCCATTTTCTATTTCATAATTTCCACTTAAAATATTCACTTTACTTATCAGCTCTCAACCCAGCATGATTTAGAGAGAGTCACAGCTGTGGTACCATGCTGTTACCAAATTTTGCCGTGATCAATCCTTTGAATGTAGTAGTACCTGACTTTTTTACCCAGAGGTACCAATGACAAAGTCCTACCATTGATAACCTTGATATCCATCTGATTAATATAAACACTATCAATTCACACAAAAGCATCACATTTACTGAAACCTATCAGCCTCTCTCTAGGCAACAAGTAACCTCAGAGCACAGAGTTCCTCAGTTATTAAGTCACTCACAAGCATCAGAAACAAGAAAAGTTAGTTCCAAAGTTTCTACTCCTTTAATTTTGCTGAACGTTACTACGAATTCACATCCACCTGTCTGAGACATGCAGCTATAACGGAGCCAAAGGCTGCAGTTCTCACATTTTGATAGGGATACAAGTTGTGATGCTATATATATGAAACATAATATGCATCCGTCAAGAAGACCTCATTTCCTAAACTGTAAAGCTGAAGGAGTATGCCTGCTACCTCAGTGCCCCATTCTTCCTCAAATGGAAGATATGCAGAGCACAAATACAGTGCTGTGAGATGGAAAACGTGTAAGACTACAAAGTATTGGTATAATAGGACTTCAACATTGTTAATCAGCTGTAGGCACGGTTTTAACAAAAATGCAATTTTTTTTTGTAAAATAAAAACAAAAACAAACAAAACAAGAAATCAAACATTATTTTATAAATCTAGATTAATTACTTTACACTCTGGTGTACATTCTACTGTAGGCGTTCAGAGCGGACACCACATAGATGTGTAGGTATATGTATACTTTTGGCTTCCTTAGTCAGCAAACATCAACAGAAATGTTAGGAAAACCTACTTGTTATGAAAGTCATATATCTCCTGAATATTGCCAAAGATGATGTGTTCTTTATTAAGAATCCCAGCGGGTATTTCTTCCACTCCACTTGTCATTTCCCAAAGGTAAGTCTGGAAGACAGCAAAAACTCTTAGCTTTGAGAGAATAAATGCAGTGAAAAAGAATAGATCTCCTTGCTTTCTTGCCGAAGGCACGGGCTGACAAGGGAACTACACACTTTGTGATTAAACAAACAGGGTAAAAAAAAGAGATGTTCCAGTGTCACAAAAAGCTCTCCAGAGAAATTCAAAGTGCTGACACTGAGAAGTTGTCTGAGGAAAAAGCAAAAACATGGCAATAGCACCTGTCTTTGCTGTCCAACTGATGGTGTCCAAGAACTTCAGGCAGAAACAGTTGAAAGATAGCTGCGTTTGCCACTTCAGTAGCATTAGACACATAAAAATCCATTTCAAACTGCAGAAATGTGAAATCTGTCAGATTTCACTGAAAAACACTCTGCTTTTTGCCTTGAATACCAGAGTCTCCTTCAGAACCACCCTGCTGCAGAGCTAGGTAAGCTATTTGACAGTGCAAATCCAGCTCTTTGTCTAGCTTGAGGTGATCTCTAGCTTGAGAAGATCCAAAGAAAGAGAATTGAATTCTTAAGGAAATGCTCCATGACTGAAAAAAAGAATGGAATCCAACAAATTTCAGGTCAACTCATGAACATACTGCTATTTACCGAGTCCCAAGACAATGCTCTTACTCTCTTTCTATCTACTTTGATATTAAAAGCACACTGAGGTGTCCCCAGAGGTGCAGACGTTTACAGATATATGTGAGGTCCCTCCACTCTCACCAGGCTCCCACCACCAGACATGACTCTGCTGTCAGTCGCCAATGGTGGGTAACCTCACACCACCACCACAAAGGACACCGTGTCCTTCCTAAAAACACCGGAGACTCCCCAGGCTGTAACTTACCTCTAAACATTCATGTAAATCCCTGACATAAGCTTTTTCTGTCTGAAGCAGCTCAGCCATAATGAATCTGGAAAAAAAAAAAAAAAAAAAGGTATTTTGTGTGCTTTGGGCATTATAGGCAATGTAATGAAGAGAAAACACAACATTTTTCTATTGTCTTCATGAATCAACGTACTTCCACTCTGAACCTCCAGCTGCCTCATTTTGCACATTTCAGCTTCATATATGAAATATCACATGATATTCTAGTATCTTGTAGCATTATTTTTTAAATAACTTTTCTGCATAAAATTCTGTTAAGTTGTATTTCTGCAGTGCTGAGGCATGATTTACTATCTACATACCAAGCTATAGCAGTCAACCAATTGTCAGCTATTTTTTTCCATAAGAAAAGACTTGAGATTCCCTGACAAGATTTTCAACTTCACTAACATGCAATTAAAAGTCAACCTGAAACTTGAATTTCAGTGGGAATACTAATGGATTTGGGAGACACCGCTAGTTTGAAGAAGGTACAACAGCTTGGTATCTGACTGGAGACAATGCAAACTGCTGGAAAGCCCAGCAACCACATTTGTAGTGCCTCAAGCTCAAAAATCAAATGCTCGATGCTTTGAAAATGTGCCACAGGAGGACCAAGTGTAACCACTGTCCCCTAAAGGAGAAATGGTTTCTTATTAAGGTTGTCCAGAGTAATGACTATTTCAGAGGGATGAGAAGGATCATACATACAAATGCTTTCCAGAATATTCTCACACAAAATTTAAGGCAAAGTATTGTAAAAGTGAAGCATTTCTAGATTTAAGTGCAAGAAGCACTCTCACAATATTTCCACTTGTATGAAATATTTCTATCCCTCTCAGTTATACACCCACTGAAATTTGGACCTAAACCTCAAGTGTCTGAAACTAGACAACTCCCCTGGATGTCAGTGGAATTTAAAGAATACCTAGACTTACAAGGATGCTTTTTTTTTCCCCCCCCCCCCTGTTCATTTTACTTGTCACATACAGCCAGAAAGAAATCATGATGAGTATCTTCATGACATCAGGGTCTACTCCAAATGCTCAACTAACTCCTTTCCCTTTCTAAAAGTAACTTTTGATTAAAAACAAAAGAAATTCAAATTGTATGTTCTGATATTCTCTTGCCTACACACCACAACTTTAGCTCTACACCTGTAAACATATCTCAATAGCTCCACTGCTAGGAGTTTTAGGGATGTCAGTCCATTCTGGTCATGTAAATATCACAGAATCACTTGTAGATATTGTATCATGACTCATTGTGAGAGTTTTGGGACATACTCTTTCTTTCTGGCTGATTTTCTTTTTTCTTCATTGACTTCATGATTTGCATCTCGCAGCTTTACCTCCCGGTCTGAAAGACTTGCTGGAATAATATCTAGCTCTAGGTCCTTGTTATCCTAGAAAAAGTAACAGTACAGATTTTAAGTTCATGTAAGACTACTGTTGTGTAAATTGCAGCATGTCCATGAGAATAAAAGGGTAAGAAGGGACAAAATTAAGATAAAGATACTAGTGTAAGAAAGAAGGAAATTCAAAGAGATTTAGAAAAACTACAGTGAGAGGGAAGAAGATGAGAAAGTGAGAAAGAAATCTCAAAAACCAAACCAAAAAAACCCACACCACCACCCACTCACCCAACCAAACCCACTATGAACTTTATTACAGTCTCTGCTGTTACTTCTATCTATCTAGGAATACACATTGATGACAAACATCTAAATATTACCTTACTCCTTTCACATCTCAATTAATTGCCTAGTATCAGACCTCACAAACAGTCTGAAAAAGAGGGGCACTACCCAACAAGAGCCCAGAGACAATTCCAACTTCCAAAGGCCTTCTGCTATGGAAACGTCTTTCCAGAAAGTGGTTAGTAACTCTGTGTAAACTAGAGACCCTACAAGGAACAGGACATTTAAGTTACCTTGAGGATGTGAGGGATTTTTTTCATCTTTCTTTGATACTTATTTTAAAGGATGGTTGACCAAAAGGTTTTTAAGTGTTTCTGCTTCTGACACACCCCTGATAATGTGGCTTGGGAATACCAGGAGGTTCTAATTTTTGTTGCTTTTGTATTGCTCAATTTCACCTAAAAGAGCTCAGAGATGAGGCTGGTGATCATTTTTTTCATTTAGATAAAGGATGAGAGAATAGAAGCATCCAATCAAAGCCTGGGTTTGATTCAAAATAATGGTGTAGCAGTAATATTTATGGCTTATGATAAAATTAATACAGACTTTGGTTCAAATAATATGTTTCTCCCTCCTTCACAGTAGCTGTATAGTCTCCTGGAGAATACTGCAAACGTTTGTTTAGAAAGTCCTTCTGATCTTCATCTGATTCCTCCTCATATCACTGATATGACACAAAAACAACAACAACAAACAAACAAACAAACAAAAAAAAAACACAACACTTTTTCTCTTCAGAAAAACAAACAAACAAACAAAAAAAACCACAACACTTTTTCTCTTCAGAAAGAACAGTTCTGGTATTGACTAGTTTTAAGTGGTTATAATAGACATGTGATAACCTGCAGCATTCATTCTGTAGCCTAGACTTCCTTCTGTGACTTTCAGCTTTGGTATAAAACCTCAGCAGGACACGGACTTACAGTACCTCTGTATTGATTCCAAGGGCTTTTTCCAGGGAGTAGCGGTATTTTCCCATTCTGAGAGAGAAGTCACGGTAGCGTTTGTCAACAGTGGTGACCCACTTCCTGATTTCAGTGGCGTGCATATGTCCTTTTTCTACAAAGCTGTCAGCCAGCTGGATGAGGAGCTTCACTTTCTCCTTTGTTTGCTGCCCAAAACACGGTGCTCAGTTATGTTACACTATTATTATTTCTTTTGATTTTAATTTACGCGGCATTCAGAAACAGCTCACAATCTTATATAGATCATTTAACTTCATCTTATGCAGAATAAAATGCTTTAAACTTTTTCCCAGTAAAACATGAAAGAAATGATATTTTTATAATGGAATTTATGAAGCTGCAGGAGATACAAAAAGTAAAGTACTTGAAACCACACACACAAACACATAAGAAAAACATGTTGGAAGTTAGAGACATCTCCTTCCCATAACCAAAAACTTATTTTTGTGAGCCTTGGAGTAGAAGACGAGATTTCAGAATCATACCTCATAAAACACACCTAGTTACTCTGAATCTGTATGTAGGTGGTTCTGCAGACCTGTGTAGACAGGTCATCAATACATCACAGACCGATCCAGGAAGTGAATTTGAATTGCTACTTTCTGCTTCAGAAACAAACAGAATTTAAATCCAAATTCCTTGTCCATTATAAAATCCCCAGTCAGTATTGTGGGTCCAGTTGGAGCGTTACAAAGTAAAAGATGCCTGAACTCAAAAACATACAATAAGCCCTCAAACCTTCCAGAGGTCTTATCTATTCCTTTAGGACTCAGATTGCCCCTCAGTCAACGTGGTTTTCCATACTGAGGAACTTTGTGCAAATCTGGCACAAAGGGGCTAGTCATAGATTTTAGCTTAGATTCCAAATCTGTCCCAGCAATTGAAGGTGCCTGAACCCTATGTTTAAGCCAACTCAAGTGCAAAACGCTTCTGAAAAAGAGTTATCAACTGTATGGATTGAACTCCAGCTGTAATGCACATGTTAATCCTCAAAAGCAAAGGAGAATCAGTTGTACCCCTAGAGATGCTGGTGAGCTGCTTTTCAGAGAAAGGGAGAACCTCCCCTCTGCCAGAAGTGGTTCATGCTGTCAAGTACTTGACATTATCAGCAATCTGGCCAAAAAAGGACAAGCACTTGTCAAATCACTGTTTTCTTGAATTTAGTTTTATGTTTGAAACCTGATAGAAATTTTACCAGAAAAATAAACTAACAGCAGAATCAGAGGCCATCTTAATACATTGAGTACTTAAGCAAGGCTAAGTATGGAGGAGTAAAAATCTGACTTTCTGTCATATTTAAAGGGTCATTCCCATTTTTCATTCCCAAAAGCTACTGGTGTTTTTGCTGTCCAAACATTTGGTTTGGCCAGAAAGGAATTGGGATCAGGAAAGCTTTCAATTACAGCTTAATTTGAGAATAACATCATCTGGGAGTGACTTGCATTTACCAGATTGCACATGGCCCTGGAAATATTCTAGGTCAGCAGCAGGATAGTGATTTAGTAGAGCCCCAGGGAGCAGGACTGGATATGTCAGTGTGAGGAATGACCAGTAACGGTCAGAAAGCAACAAGGTATAAAACTTAACTCTAGGCTAAATCATGAATAGAAATAGCTTGGAAACTTTGGGATGAATTGGGATTATTCTGATTACAAATTAAATGACAAATTGGAACAACTGCAGGCATGCTGATGGTTAGAGGACAGAAGTTCTGTTAAAGGAATGTTGCATGGGCCCTGTCTGATTAATTTAGCTCCCATCCACTCTTCTTATCTCCTATTTTCACAAATGTGCAAACTCAGTAAAAAGGAAGGGGACATGAAGAACACAAACCCTGTGAATCAAACCCATGCAAGCATGGACAACCCAATAAGGAATTTAAGGATTACAGAAGATCAATTTCAGGACACGTTGAAATGAAGCTACATCATACCAAAGCCATGGTCATACTGCAGTCTGACTTTGCAATTTAGATCCTTATCAATGACTGTTAATACCCCTGTGGATTCATGGTCTGTGAATTATCTATGGTTTGAATTAATTTGTCTGAAGCAGATCCAATCACTATTCCCCTGTAAACCTGACCAGACTTCTCAGAATTGCCCCATATAAATTAATAGATTCTTGGTAGTACAGCTTTGTATTAAAAAATGCTCATCCCAGAGTTTACAAACCCATTTATTTAAAGTATTTCGTTGGGATCAGTGGAACATTTCTAGTAAGATAAATTACCGCCTGTGATCAGTCCAGCTGCAATGAATCAAACAAACTGTGGTTGTAATCGCAGAATCGCAGAATAGCTGAGGTTGGAAGGGACCTCTGGAGGCCATCTGGTCCAGCCCCCCTGCTCAAGCAGAGCCACCTAGAGCAACTTGCTTGGGACCATTTCCAAGTGGCTTTTGAAGATCTCCAACGAGGAGACTCCACAACCTCTCTGGGCAGCCTGTGCTAGTGCTCTGTCACCTGCACAGCACAAAGTGCTCCCTGATGTTCAGAGGGAACCTCCTGTTTTCCAGTTTGTGCCCACTGCCTCTTCTCCTGTCCCTGGGCACCACTGGAAAGAGCCTGGCTCTGTCTTTATTGCATTCTCCCTTCAGGTATTTATATACACTGATGAGATCCGCCCCCCAAGCCTCTTCTTCTCCAGGCTAAGAAGAAGAAGGGGGAATCCGAGATGATCATGGGTATATTCAGAAGCTGCAGAACAATTAGGAACTTTGTGTCATTCTTGTATGATTTTCTGAGGATGGAATTTAGGTATATCTCGTTAGGTTGCTGTGTTGTGTATGCAAATGAACTTTCTCTTCATTCCTATCAGAGCAAAAATGCTCCATAATCAGTAAAAGTCAAGGGGGAGAAAAACACATTTTTGTGCTTATGTCTTGCTAAAAATGAAAGGTCACAATTCTCAAAGGACATTTATCTTTTGGGCTAGGAACGTCAGAAGGAAAATATAAAATCAAGAGAATGTGATTACAGAGATTTAAGACATTTAAAGAACCATAAATAATCAGACTAAGGTAGATGCCATAATTAGACTAATGTCATTTTTTACCTTTGCAGGTACTCTGAATTCCCCATATTCCTTCAGGAGTTCCTGAGTTTCCTCGGCCGATTCCCCTGTGGAGTTGTGAGTAGAGAGGTAATATTCGCCTGTTTCTTGGATCCAGTCTAAGGCCTGTGAATGTCAGAAACAACCAAAGGAAAAACAAAACAAATAGTCTTTGTATTTCAAGAACTAATCCACTAACAAAAAAATCTGCCAAATAACGGATATCAGGGCAACTGTGACATAATACTGTGTGTATTAATACACTTTCTAGGAACACATAAAAAGAACACAATAATTAAAGCAGATGGGAAAGGATACAAAAGGTGCTGTCTGTTTCCTAGGAGAAAAAGGAGTGTAGGGGATTCAACCAACATACAGCAAAATCTGGACAGAGCGAAATCAGTTTTCTCATTCAATAAAAGCTCAATAAAACAAGTTTGCTCTTATATTTATTTTCTAACTGAAGAACAAATCCTGAAAAGAATATGACCTGGCAAAAATACTGAGTTTTGTTGTTGGACTTGGGAATTATTTTAAATTGTTTTTAAAATGTATATTTGCCATGTATTCAAAAGTTACAGTTTTTAAATATAACTCAGGGTTGCGATAGGAACCCCACAAAGACACATGATGTGGATACAAGGGTTATTTACACACTGCCAAGACAGAAAGACAAACAGGGGTTGTTACACTACCTGCTTGGCACTACGCTCGAAGACAACGTATTGTTGGCACTGGTCTAATCGTCGCTTTTTCAGGGTCCAGAAGTGAAGGACCCGGTTCTCCCTCTGCAGCAACTCGCTCAGAATGGCTGTAGGGCAAAGGAACTGCAGGATTAGTGGTTATAGGAATGCATAAAGAAATAAGCCATTAAAATCTGAATTTAATCACTCTGACTGGACCCAAGGACAGCCCCTGAGATTGTGCTTCCTAAAAAAAATATTGATTCAATGGGACTGCTTTAAATAATAACAAAAACAACAACAGTAATAAGATGCAGTTGCAGAGTTATCTGGTAAAGGAGGAGGTGCTAGAACGGAGTTGGGAATTTACCATAGCAAATACATTGGGGTACCTGATTTCTAGTCCTTTTGTTCTCTTCTGTTGCTTATTTTAGTGGCCTGGTGCTAGTTGACACAGAAGAATTGCCTTTTTATTGCCTTGTTCTGGCCACAGGCTACCCAGCACTTGGCACCAAAGAATGCTGTCTTGAGCAGAACTCAGAGCAGAACTTGAGCAGAACTCATCAACTCATTATGATGGGACCTGCAATAACTGCCAGGTTAGGACTTTGGGTTAGGGCCTGGTATTGATCCTCTAAACTCTTTTTCTGTGTGAAGGGGATGTGGCAGACACTGAGGCTCAGGAACAGACCTGAAGGAGACTGGCCTCTCTTTGGGGTCTGGCATATACATGTTCTTTGAAACCTGCGGGTGCTCAGCCAGACTGTATCAACTTGATGAAAGGGTCTGATTTAACTGATTTAACTCAACAAAAAAAATCACACCCACAGAAAATGAAAGATATTTACACTCTATCACTGACACAGACCTCAGTTAAAGCTCTGTTTTCTAATGAAACCACGCTAAGTCTCTTGTGGCTGTCAGCCCTGCAGCTCGTGTCAGGCACTCCTGGGTATGGCACCGCAGCCCCTTTCCATAGCATCAAATGTGGCATCCACTAGAGGGGGCTTAGGCACACGCAGTCTGAGCAGCAGCCACACTATTTTGTATTAAAACATTAAGTCCAGCTTGTCAATCCCTTACAGTGAGTTACGATCATTTACTTCACCCAGTAAAATAATCTCTCTTACCTCAAGTCCTTTCTGAGCCTTGATTCATCCACAGCTTATGTATCCACTCCACTGGCAGAAAGCAGATTTGGATACATCCCTTCGCATTTACAAGTCTGACACTTATTATGGTCAAAAAATTTGTAATTCTTAAGTTAATTGTAAAATGTAGCCCAGTCCCTGCTGGAGACAGCAGGAATTTTGTCTAAATGACAAAATTAACTGGAAACTTGTCATGGGTGTTCCAGATCAGGTCTCTGAATAACTAGTTTATGCCAAATAAAACTAATTTTGTTCTATATTAACAACTTTGCTCTAGACATTTGACTTACAAAAAGATTAACATATGAGCTGATTTATAAATGTGTGAGTAATTTCAAACAAACTCAGTGAAGAAAACTCACAAGCTTATATCAGGTGCATGTTTAGGGACTCACTGAATCAAGGTTTAAGCAATCTCCCCAAGATTTTCAACTGTAGGGAAAAAATGTCCACAACACAAAAAATATTTGACACGGTAGCAAGGAAAGTGGAGGACCAAAGTCAGATTAACACAGCAGAATTGGTATCAACAGAAAGGAATAAAAATAATCTTTTCAGACGCACCATTTTCACCTTCTGTATATAACCAAGGTTCTTATCCCTTTCACAGACATAACGGCTGTACTGCTATGGCTGTCTCTTTCTGCAGTTTGCAAGCCAGCCAATAATAATCAAAAATGATTTAGCTCTGTAGATTCACTTTGATTATTGTTATCAGTACCTTGCAGCATTGCTAGCCACAGGTTGACAAATGATTAATTAAGCAGAGAAGTGGAAACATTTCAAACATCTCAGATATATCATATGATTGCAAACTGCTCTTCTGACCAAAGGAAAACAACCACAGGCAGATATTTTTGCTAGTGATTGCTTCTTGATGTGGCAGGGTGATTCGAGGGACAAAAATACTGCAGATCCAACCTAGGACCAAACAAGCTTGGACTCTTTTTTTTTTTTTTTTTTTTCCTTACTTTCAGTGCTCAGAAGAAGTAGGATGCATCTAGATCTTGTGTTTGATATGTACTTACTTGTTTATTCATTTTTAGATATTAAGACAAAACAACGTATGATCATCTCAGCTGACTACCTGTGTAGTGGGCAATGGCACAGTGTCACTCCCATGGACTCCCCTGACAAGGGAAGCCAGAGAGAGCCGAAGTTTCAAAGCCCTTTTCTTTATTCCCCACTATCACTTGCGATAGCAGAGCTTTGCATAAGAGCTTAGCAGAAGAGGGATCACCTTCTGAGAGGCCTCACTACCACTGCTAGCGGTGTCAGGCATATATGTCATTTTAGTGAAAGCAGATACAAAAACTTAAGGTACCTTCTCAGCAAGCACAAACTTCAGGATGACAACAACTCAGAACTTAGCAATGGAGGAGGAAGGATGCAAGGAAAACCCGTGATGCTGTCATTGCATTGGTGCACCAACCTTTCACTTGCTGCTCAGGCCCCCTGGTATGGCTTGCTACTCCAGGCATGCTAACATTGTTCCTGTGGATGTACTTGAGGAACACCTCGGCGTTTCTTCGTGCCAGAGTGCAAGCCTAAGAAAAACAGCCCCCGCCAAGAAGAGTTAGTAAAGATAAACAAAGAAAGCAAAAAGGACTCAAGGGAACTGTCTGCTTATTTTGCAAGAAGTTCTCTTTCATATGGAAACACAGGGGCTTCAGTTAAGAGTCAACAAACCCAGCTAATAAATTAACAGCCTCATGAATGTATTAAAATACATGAGTCATTTTGAATTCAGTGCCTGATTTTGCATCTTAAGACAAATTAATGACAATAATCAAGCAACTGGTTGCAAAGAGCTTGTACCTCACATACATTTTCAATCTAACCAATCCTAACCCTCTCTCAAGAAGAGTACTCATTGCTTCCAAAAGCATGCAATCTACAGGCATTGATTCTTAAGCCATGCCTGTCAGACTAGTTTCATGTTGTACACCAGTGTTAGTGGAAGTGGGAGGCTGGCTGTCAGCTGACTTGTCAGCCTGTCAGCTCTGCAATTCTTAGCAAGCAACAACTGGAAGGGCAGGAGGAAATCAGTCTCCATCCCAGTGCTGTGCTAAAGAGACCCAATGGCTTCAGTTGGTAGCAGTTTTTCAGGTATTGGCTTGGAGGACAGAGTCTGAAATTCTGTACGGTTTGTATAAGCCAGCACCAAAATACCATATAACACTTGTCATTTATAATGCTCCTTGTATGCAATTTTGAAAATAAATACTTTGAACCACCATAACAACTAGCATTCTCCACGTGAAAAGTAAACATCACCTAATTAGTCCTGATGACATCTCCTGGAGATACACATTGATGATAATGCTTATCACTCCTATTATATCAGTGTGAAATTAGCCTAGGGCTTATACAGAGAGCCAGTATCTGAACTGGAATTACACCTCAGAGCCTTCTCTTAAACTTACCAACAGTGTCCTAAATTGACTACCTAATGGGGAGTTTTTTTTCTGATTTATTACAGAACTAAAATGAGACCTTGAGAAAAGCCTCCTTCTGCTCCAGATGTTTGCTGATCAGCGGGATGACGTGGTCTATCTCAGCTGCTGGTCCAAGTTTATCTCGACCTCCACACCAGTCTTCATCCCGTCTGTATTCTTGCTCCAGGCTCTCTAATACACTGCACACCTGAAGCATGTCCAGAGCAAAACAACGTTGTTATCCACAATCATAACGAGGAGGAACATATTCAGAAAAAGTCTAAAAACCAAAAATATTTCAAACCCAAATTTGACTTGACTGTAGGCCATGGCATGGAGGATAACCAGGTATGAAACAGGCCCTGGACAGAATGATCTATTAGTTATTCTTGCCCACAGGGATCTCTACTGTTTGGGATGCAATTCGTCTGGTTTAAGGGTGATAAATCCTTCTTCTCTTCCAACGCATAGCAGGGGGGAAGCTCAAAAGGTATAACCAAGGCAGGGGTCAGTCTGGCCCCCGTGGATCATTCAGGAAACAATCCCTATTCCAGAAGGGTGCTTTAGATGTGTTTAAATCCCACTGAAGTCAAGGGAATTAGCACATACTTAAAGAAAAACACATGCTTAAATACTTTCCTGAAACAAGTTCTGAAGCTGGAACTAATTCTCTTCAGCTGCATGTTAGCTGCTCCCTATACAGCTTTTGTAAAGACTTATGGATACCAATAGACATTAAATCAGTGTCACAAGGTAGGTGGATGCAGGTGTTCCACTGTACAGGGCTTACTGAAGGATCTTCTATCTTGGTTGAATGAAGGGAATAAGGCAAATAAACCAGCACAGTCTGAAAATCGTGTGTGCAGCAGCCTTGGACAAGGTTGAGTCTTTTGCATTGCAGATCCTGAGAATGACTCTCAGTGCCCTGTGCAGACACTGAAAAAACTGCCTAAGCTTTCCTGACCACTGGGGGCTTTCCTCTTCTTTCCTAGAGGACTGTTCCTACACGCTCCACTACTGAGATTACTGAAGATCCATCCAGTCAGTTATTGCTGGGGTTCTGACTAACCATGCTCACCCATTGCTTGCTCACTCCTGCAATCTTTATATGAACAAAGATATAATTCAGAGGACCCCACGTGCTTAAGAGCATAGTTTAGAAGAGACTCCGGAACCACTCAATCGTCCCCCCACTATTACAGGTCATTTTCATAAAACTCCATTCCTGAACACATCAAAATCCATTTTAAGACTGGTGAACTGAGGTTAACTGATTGACCTACCTTCTGCCAGGCATTTGACAATCTGAAATCAGTTCCTTGCTTGGATGCAAACCAGCCCTCACCCTCAACCACTTGCTGGAGAGCAAATGTCCCACGTGTTATTTAGGCACAGAAAAGCATTTCTATTTTATTTGTTGGTTCTTGAGAACTTTGGTACTCTACTGGGGTTTGGTGACTTAAAAAAAATCAAAGTAGATGGACTGCCTTGGGTCCACATCTTTGCAGAAAGACGGTTCCTGCACATTCAGGTATCACCTCTCTGTTAAGAGGATGAGAGAAATTATCAGGAAGCAGGCTGTCGATGAAGTCAGAGGGAAACTGGACAATATGAAAGCCAGGGCTCCACCAGCTATACCACAAACATAGTGAATTGGGGAAGACAGGCGTGAAGAAGTTTGGCTGGTTGTGACAGTCTCTCTGGCCATCTTTTTAGCTGTTTTTTGTAGATACTCAGAGAACTCAGGATCCAGTAAATTACTCAATCCACTGTCATGCAGCCAGGGACCAGACTGCTAAGGGCTGTAGATCAGTCCTGCAGCCTGAGAGAATGACAGACTGCTTGCAGCAGCAAGTTCATGAGCATTAAAGACTGAGCGATGTTTGCTCCAAACATTTGCTGCAGAGACACCACTCATGAATGAACTGGTGGGCACTGCAGTACGCTTGTCTATCACTTGGAGAAAGGAAGAGAGACGGAATTGATAAATGACTGGCTATGCATATTTTGGCCAGCACATTTGACTGCCTAAAGCACTAATGAATCCCTTAATGGCTTCCATTTCTCACAGTCCTCCACCAGCAGTAATTCTTTCCAATCCTGAGTGCATCAGGGACTGTAAATCTGTAAACCCTTCACAGGGAAGGACATTAATTATAAGGAATTAATTTATTTTAAACAATCTTATAAATGCATTACACAATGACAACAAAAAGTGGCCCAAGGATCATCTACAGCCTTGATGTTTAGGAAAAATTATCTTGGTCCATAATGACATATTTAGCTGTGCTAAAAAACTTTCCAAGCCTGTTCTCTGATAGAGGAACTAACTGTGTGGTGATAACAATAGAAATTTTAATGGAAATCATTGCTGCTTTTCACAAAACCACAGGTTCCTACAGCTAACACAAGCTGCCTGGCTGCAGTAAATTATATCACATGAGGCCATTCGAGTATCCATACCATGACACTAACTCTCACCACCAGCTACAGTGAAGTTGCACCTGTTTATGCAAGAGATGAATGATCCTATTGTACCTGCAGCCAACTGGATGTGGTTTACAATTCATGGATTCCTGGAATGAGGTACAGTTGTGTCAACATATAATGGTTACTGCCATAATTACCTGTGCTGCAGATGGATTTCAGAGAAATCGCTTTGTATCTTGGCATCTGTTTTGGCATTGTGGTGTTTTACTACTATTGAAAACACTGGCTAGTGCTGCTCACAAAATAATAAGTAATTAATGGCAAGCAGTTCTCAAAGAAATGCAGATTTATATTCCTCAAAATGAACTCTGGTATAATGAGGACTTGAAAATAAGATGATAGGATTTCAGAAATTTTTCCCTTTGGGAAGGAGACAATTAAAAAAAGCTCAAAAATTATATTGTTTCCACACAGTTTCAATAAAAACTTTAAGATGAAAGTTACTGCATAATTCAAACTGCCTGTTTGAAACATGGTTTTGGCCAGTTCAACCTGCTATGCCACTGGATAAATCATCCTTTTGGTTAATGTTGTTAATGCTTTACAATCCCTTGCTGGTAAAAGACCCTCTGCACTTGGGATCAGAGTAGAAAACCCACATGTACCACCACTGTCATGGGGTGGAGTGCAATCACATTGGTGTTTGTTAGCTGGGGGTCACCTGAGAACACATGTGGGTCCTATTCAAGGGACAGAAAGCTTTGTTTGCACTTTGTGTGTCGATGGAGACATGCAAATGTATCAAAAGGCAGCTTTTCGAGGCAAGCAGGGTTGACCAAAGTGCCACACTTCCTATCTCTGGGACTGCTCAAGGAAAAGGGAGCAGATATTTGGAACAGTTCAATATCCTAAAGGAGTAGAGAGATTGCACCAGTGATCTTACTGAGACTGTTGCACTACACACTGGGAACTAAATGCAAGACTGTAGGCAACTGCCATGAAATGGACATGACACTGTTCAGCTCACCTGCTCAGAGGTTTTATAGAAGGCCACCGAAGCATTGACCAGTTTGAGCCTGTCCTCCATCTTCAGCATCAGCTGTTGCCAGTGCAGGGCCACCTTTTCAGCACATTCTCTGATGGCATCGGCATCATAATGCCCAGCCTGCAGCAGCACTTCGGCTTTCTGCTGGACCTGCAGGGCACTCTGGTGTGTCTTCTGTAAGGAAGTGGCATGAAACAGGGACTGTGTATGAGGGGAGGAAAGAGAGGTTGTACAGATGCGCCAGATTTATGGTAGAAAGGTGGAGCGAGGCGTGAGCATGGAGATGTGAGAGAGTGAAACATTTTTAGAGTTATCTCCAGTTAACAGTTACTTTCCGCAAAGCATTTTAGTTTCAGTTATTCACACACATTTACAAGGTTATTAAAGCTTGGGACAAGCAAGTACCGGCCACAATGGGCTAGCTCCACCGGACAGCTACTGCCCCATGGGGAACAACCTGAGGCAAGGGAGAGAGTCCTGGTGGATCCCTTGTGGCCGCCCCAGTGCAGGCAGCTACCATGCTGAGCTCCCACCCTGCCTGTACTCAGTGCTGACTGCATCCTACACAGTCTGCAGGCACAAAAGCAAACACCAAAGAGTTGGCAAACTATGGGCCTAATCACCCCGATTTGACTCTTGCCAGAGAGTTTGCTGGCATCAGCAGCTTTCCTCAGGTATACAATTGTCCTGTCTGCAGGATACAAAGCGTCAAGCCAGGAAACATGAGGCTGCCTTAGAGGGAACACTGCTGTACCACGTAAATTAAAGATATTAGGAATGGCTTTCATCAACAAATGTTGAAAATACTATTTGGACCATGAGGACAAAAAAACCTTCCCCATTATGATGATTTCTCTTTAGCCATATATATATATTTAACAGCATGAACTATGCCACAGATATCAGTTCAAATAAGATAGGTTTCAGACAGTACACTCACATTGGACCTATATTGTGCTACCTTTAAGGGCAGAACTCGGAGGGGAGTCAAGCTATTTTCCACATGTTTCCCCAGTTGGCTCAGTTGCAGGCAGGACTGATATATCTGCCCCATTCCCCAGCCTGCATCTGTGCCTCTCAGTTAACCAAACGGTGGTTACACCTTCCTTTGTAGGTTACTAAGGGGAAAATAGCCCCTGGCCTTTCCCAGCTCCCAAGTAATTGTGTTCAGGTTTAGCCCAATATTTGATTTTAATCTTCTGAACAGAAGCCCTAAAATCTCCTGAAGACTCCTCTGTTCTGCATCCCATTTGTAACTGCTGCTGACAAATTCTCATGTGATACATTTATGATCTAATCCTTGAACCTGGAAAGAAGCTTGAAATCATCTGGTAATACATTGATGAATAATGCAATGTAGAGAAAGCTATTAGCAAAAAAAAAAAAAAAAAAAAAAAAAGGATTAATACTTGGCAGAAACATTTAGGAAGATGTTCAAGAACAACTGGTTAAATGTAATATCCAGCTGCTTTACTGATGTTAGAGTCGTAATACTTGTTTTAAATAGACTTTAAAGGACTTTAACTGAAAACCAATTTCACATCTAGCGTGCCTTTAGAGGACTGTCTGCCCTGCGTGCTTTGCTGATCTCTTCCCCATATTGAGGTTTAAACACTTTAAATATTTAATCTAGTGTTTTCTCCCTTTGAAAACTTATTTTCCCCGTACTGTGGTGTAACCCTCTTCTCCCTCTGTGATTTGCATTTACCACCAAATACAAGCACTCGCTCAATGGCAGCAAGCTGTGATAACACAGCTGGTGGGTGTCTTGTCCCCCACCGCCGCCTGGTGATGGCTGCCAAGATGTGGTCAGCACGGCTCGGTACCAGCCAGCTCATACAGAATTGATAGAAAACTTCTTTCTGTTCCCTTAGGAGCTACAGCAGCTGCTCCTTCCTTACTGTGAGCGGAGCTAGATCAAAACAGGTCATTTACTAAGATTTAAACTCTATACTTACTAGCCACACTATAATGTATACTGACTGCTTTGAAGTTTATCAGAAGACATAAAGACAGTTTTTTCCCCCTAAGCTGGGCATCTTTTAAAATCTCCATTATGGGAATATTATTCTCATAAAGTGTTTTTTTTTCTCTTTTTTTCTTTTTCCTCAAACATATATAAACCACAGAAAGTGATTTGCCAACCTGTTCTTTGCTTTGTAAAAAGGTAACAATTAACACAGAAAACTGGGGAAGCATATGCACCTTGATAAGCAGGAACAGAAGAAAGCAATGTACCTCCTTATACACAATTGGAGCAAGCACACCCTGTGAGCGTAGGATGTGTTCATAATAGCAAGGGTACGTAAAGAACTGAGCCAAACCATGAGTTCTGAAGTCCTCTACTCAGGGGAGTTGATAACTTTCCACTTCTTATCCAAAGCACAGCAGCTCAGAGGATGTGCTATTACTCCTGCCACGTCCTGACACCATGAGGGAGGCAAATGCGTTGACTCGCTATTGGTTTTCAAGGGCCACGTCAAAGACGTGCTCCTCACAGGCAAGCAGGGGCACAAGCTCAGTTCAGCAGGCAATTCTTAAGAATCACCCCTCTTGCTTAAACCAAAGGTGTTTGAGAATGTGGGTTTGAATGAATATCTCCTCTGCCACCAACAACAGAGCCGCTGAATCAAAGATTACAAGTGAGAGCATTATCCAGAATCAAAGATATTCATAAATGAATGCTCTGAAATGATCTGACTTCATGAACCTCTACCATTTTCAGACCACTTTGTGAATTTTAATCCTATTGTTTTTCACTAAAGAAATTATCAGGAGATGTGTGAATGTCATTTTCATGAATGGAAATGCTGATATTTGACAGCAGAAGAATTAGCTGCAGATGATAAATAATTTATCTCACTATTAACCTCCAGCTGCTTTATGAGTTTAATGGTAGGTTGACTTTCTAAAATTTTTACTCCTTCCCCTCCTTCAAGCAAGCAACGACTGATGCCCAAGAGATAACCTTTGCATGCTGTTCGGCTAGGATGAAGAAACAAAGTTAATTTATTTGTATTACCTCTATGGCCAGCTGAAATTGTTCATGCTCTCGCTGGAGCTGCTCAGCTTCAGAGAGGGAGCTTGCATTGACAAGGCTTGCATTCAGCATTGATTCACCATTCCGGATCCAGCCAAGCACCTGCAAAGAAAGTATGTGCTTAAAGGATGCTTCCATACAAAGGTTTCTGTAGCCAGCTATCAAACAATGGCTCAGCCTAACCAACAGAAAGGTACTTTGCCCAGTATGGTCTCAGGCTGAATCAGTGAGCAGAAAGAAATCCTAAGATAAGGACTCAATGACAGAAATTGTCAGAGGGAAAGATCTTACTGCAGAAGCTACTGATTAAGGAATCAAATCCCAAAATATTTACGTGGATATTCAGATGGCAAAGAGCTTTCATTTTGAAGATCTGATCACAAAAATGAATATTCTCCTGTGCAAATACCCCAGGGCAAAACCACGAAGTATAATAAGGGATATTTGAAATTAAACATAAAGATCTCTCTCTTTTTCGAATTTCCAACTTGAATTATGGACCTTGCTGGGTCATGCTGCAGCTCCCTTCGTGCTTGTGTTTCTTTCATGCAAAAGTCAGAGCTTGGGGGTAAGGAGAAGATGCAGTTGGTTTCATCTGGCACGTAGTTAAGATGCAGTTGGAGTTTCTGGGTGCATGCAGAGCTAGGAAGAAACTCCATGTCTTGCATTTTATATTTAGTCAAGAGGCTGTACTTCAGGGATGTTCAGATTATTTGTAGACATGCAACGAATGCTGTTATGACTACAGAATCAAATGCTAAATGTAGGTAATTAATCTATCAAGCTCTTATTTATTTATTTAAACAGTGACACTTTCTACTATTTTAAGACGTGTTTTTGGAAAATTAACAACCCACACGCATGTGCAAGTTCTCTGCTGTGTTGGCTCAAAGCCTATTTTCTACCTGTGTGGGTGTCAAATTATTCCAATAAAGCCAGCAAGTTGCTGAATTCAATTCACAGATGCACAGGAAATCCTGACTGCCCAGGCACTGCCCTAAATTTAGCTTGTGTTTTACAAAGCTCCCAAATTGACTTTGCTGCAATATTCTACACAGTAATTTCCCTTTTGTGCCATCATTTTCACCAAGTGATCCATTAAATCATCTGAAAGAAACAGGGATTTTCTGTTGTTTTGTTTTTTATCCCTGCATCAAGTATCACCCTACTTGTAGCCATTCAGTTCCCTGTGGGGTAGAAAAATGAATTTTCCCTAGGACAAAGAAAGAGGAAACATTTACACACGTATCTGACCCTAATTTGTACAAAATTACATCTGCTCAGTACAACAGTGTGGAAGATTTCATTTGTCAGCTTTCTGTCTTTCATCAGCAGGTATTATTGATCCTGTGGGAAATGCAACAAAGATTTAAAGGAAAAGAAATTGGGTTATCATATGGCAATCTTTTTGGCTGGCATTTTCTATAATCCATCAGAGAAGAAAGCTACATTATTACCCACTACATGGTACCAAAAGCTGAAGTTAACCAAAAGATGGCTGTGTCTGGAAAAGGGTTGAGGTGAGTATATCATAAAGCAACGCATTATTTCACATTTGATATATTGAGATATATCCTGGCTTGGGCCATTTAGAGTGTAAAAAACACTGACTCTGTATGCTAAAAATGCAACAACTGAATTGTTTTTTTTTTTTTTTTTTTTTTTTCCCCAAGCAATAGAATCAGGGCGTGACGGGGTCCTCTGGGCAACAGCTTTCATTTGATCTGAAATTTTCAAAACTTGTCATAGAGATTTTGGTACAGATTTTATATAAACATCTAAGTTTCCAAAAAGTCAAAAAAAAAACAAAACAAACACAAAACCCACACTGGAAGCCTCAGTCTTAAAAAAGAAACTAAACTAGTAAAAAGCTAATAGACAACAAGTTTGAGTAAGGAGGAAGAGGGACTATGCAACTGAAAGCAGCAAGGTTTCCTCCAGTGTTAATGGATGTGCAGATCCCTCTTTACAACTGTCTCGTTAAACCAGTAATTTGCAGAATGAAGTACTCTGGGTCAGGCTCTTTGGTTCTCCATCCTGACAGTCTCTCAGAGCTCTTCTTGATCAAGGTTGCTGCCACTCCCTGTTGTGTTCCCCACTTCCTTCCCCCAGAAAGTGGGTTCAGACACTCACTGGGGGACCACGCGCTCCCTCTTCCAGGCCCAGTGAGCACCCAAACCCCAGCAGATTTTGCTTGAAAGAACTTAAACAACCCCGTTCTACCTCCAAAAGTCGAACACTTAAATGTCAGGACCTCATCTGGGATTGTATCAGCTTTTTCCAAAACAATGTTTTTCTGTTATTTTTTCCTCTTTTTGCGTGCGTGTGGTTCACATAGAAAGAAAACATTTTGTGGCATATCTAAAGCTTCCTTAAGTCTAAGTGCAAAATCTGATCACCTGCAGAGCTTTTAATTGTGCCTCTGGTTTGGAAGTAGACTGTGAAATGACTGAGAGAGAGCATTTACACATTTGTATCTGGTTAACAAGAACTTATATGGCGCTTCATACCTTTTCATTAAAATAAATATAGAAGCTGCTAATACAGCACCAAGACGCTTCTCTGGTCGTTGCATGTATTAATAGATTCACTACTATCTAGGAATGCACAGACAAGCCAATTATTTAAGCATGGTTTTAAACAGACACATCCTACAAATCACAGATTTTATCAACTTTGTAGAAGCAGTGATTAAATAATCCTGGAGTTAAATAAATCTCCAAAGACTCTTTAAAAAAGCCTAACCATTTTCTTTACAATGGAGAAGCAGAAATGCATTAACAGTGACTTACATAAAAGCCACGTCTTCCTGGAGGACAACTTCAAGGCATGGGTTCTCTAACACGGCAACCACCACAGTTCTGAAACAATTCCCACTTGCGTCTCTAATAAAACAGACTGCTTCTGGATAAGGCTCCTCCTTAATTAAATAATAGTTCCAAATTCTTATAAGATTCATACCCTGAAATTCTGACATCTTCACTGAGCACAGCATCAGAACTTACAGGAAAAAAAAAAAAAGGGAGGCACCTCATGTGCAACCTTCCTTAAGAAACAAGAGTTCTGCGTCCTGTAGTGAGTCTGTCTGCTGGTTTACTTTAGTCAGAACTCTTCTCTTGATGTTCTTAAAAAAGACTTTAAGGCCTTGATAATGATACAAGTCAAATTAGGTTGGAACAGACTTCTAAGTTTAAAAGGCAAAATAATGTAAGAGAACCTTTTACATCTCTGGTCCCTCTGAAGATTCTTTAAGAGGCTTTTACCACGAAATACACCACCACCAGCAGGGACACCTGGTAAATTTCAGCCATGTTCAAAACTGTACTCCAGTTTCCAGGAACTTTGTGACATATTTGCATGGGGAAAAAAACAACAACAACAAGAAACCCAACCCCACAATAAAAAAAGAAGTGCATTCAATATCCCTCAAATGACTGGTTTCCATCATCCTTTGGGCATATCCACCTGGAAGCAAATCTAATGCCAAAATAGCAAAAGTGGATGAATAATGGGCATGTGAAAAAAAATATACCCAAAATTCACTTAAAAACAACCTGGTAGGTAAGTATAGTGGGACACTGTGACAATATCTGGGGCTATATTACAGGAAGTTTAACACTTATCAAAAAAGAAGTAAAACCCACAGACAAGAAGCAAGGGGTTTTGGAAGCCAAATATCTGCAAGCACAGCATTAGAGGGTTTGTTTTTCAAATTGATCTCCACAACTCTATTCTACTATTACTTTTATGTAAGCAATCCATGCTCTGTAGTTTCTGTTGGAGATGTGTGGGGAAAGTGTGGGGAAATCAGTCTTGGGAAGGGTATTTCTAAATAACAAATAGTTTGTGCATCACTGATCTATACTATTTCCACTCTAAAGCAGTTCACAGAACATCTCACTTTGAATTGTTCTGCTTTAATGGCCTCAAACTTTGATTCATTGTCTTGGCATTCGAACCCTTGGTGCATATGATTTAAAGCAGAAACCCCTCCTAAATGAGACTTAAATAGATAGAGACAGTTAAAAGACTTTGTATTTCCATGAGCCATTACATCAAAATGCAAACACATGTACACGTAGCAGTCTTGACCAATTTTACTATGTCAGCAGAAGTTAACCACCGCTACAGTAGGTGTCTTGTGGCAACCAAATCTCAACTGATTTGCAAGAGTGAGTGCAATTTGGTAATGAGATCATCCATCGTCTCAGATGCATTAAAATGAAAGTGAAGGAAATTTGGACCAGACTGGAGATGAGCTACAAGCCAAAATCAATATATTTCCCAGTTTCACTAAATGGTTGGGAATATGACTCATCTACAGGAAACCAAACAGATAGGGCACAGATATATTTTAACTTGGCTCTTTTCAAGAGAAACTGTAGCTGTGGTAATTTATAGGTTAATAAGCAAAAGAGTCCTTAGCATTCAACTGAACAAATAAAATGATTCTTCACTATTGGTTTGGTGAAAGGTCACAGTAATAAAGACTCGGATAGTCCCAAGCTATGTTAAGAAAATACTAATTCAAGGCAGCTGTATGTTCTCTAACAGTAAGCATTAGATAGTTCAGTCCTAAAACCACTTCCTTTGGTTAGATTTTGATTTGTAGAATAGTAAAGCCCAGCAGATACTTGACAGCGAGGCAAGTAACATAAAGTACCTGCAGAGAGTGCTGCACTGCCACTGCATGGCTCCAGTTTATTATTTTAGTATTTAGCTATTAAGTAGTGTATAGCAAACTTTCAGAACCTATGGAAAAAAGGATTTTCTGCACATTAACATGGTGACTATGAATATCACAGGGTCTCTTCTTAAGAAGAAAGCCAAAGTACGCTGTAGAGCTCTGGAGCTTTATGAGGAGGGTCCCTTGAATTTATCACAAACACAAATCAACTACATTTTTAAAATCAAAATTCAGGAGAGTTCCATGCTAGTTTCAATTACGGTTGCAAAATATTCAAATCAAAGTGGGCTTTGAAAGCACAAGAAAACAGAGAAATGTGAGGTATCCAAATGAAATATTAGGGAGGGAAACAAGGGAGGCAGAACATGATTGCCTAAGCTAGAATGAAATCTGGAGGAAAAGCAATATTACAATACCAAGATGGTTAAGCAAATCCTAGGATAGAGACCACAGATTGAAGTTTTTATCTGACCCAGAAGATTTTAAAGGTTCCTGCAGGTCAACAGATGTGTAGCAATAACAAAAAGTGAAACTACTGTAATGCCATGCTTAGACATCACTGCTCAATTATCCTTTGCTTTGGGCCAATTCTCTGTAATAACTTCAGTCTGGATCCCAAATGAAATCATTGTACTCCCAGAACACAGGCTTTGAGGCACACTCCAGTTGAGAAGACAGGGCGTCCGTTCTGCATGGAGTTCCCATAACTATTCATGAAGCCTCACATACGCGCAGTATAAGGAACAGAGCCCTTCATTATTTGTAAAAGGTCATGATGCAATCTGTCAGCAAATTAAGTACTGCTAAGGAAAAAGGGATTAAGATTGTCCACCTAAAGGTGTGTGACTTGGCAGATAATGGTTTAGCATGTGCTGTAATGGTTGAAAACCCATTTAAGACCCTGCAGCATGGTTAAAAACTCTCACCTGCTTGACCTCAGCCTGTAGGTGCCGAAGCTGTAGGCACTGCTCTAACCTCTTGTGAGTTTGGTCAGCATTAAGCTCCAGCTCATGCTGTTTCTCGTGAAGGAATTCCAGCAGCTCTTGAACTTGTGTTGCAAGATCAATATCCTTTTCACAGATCAGCTCAATGCCTACAACAGAACAACATGCAGAGAGATCATTGCACTTATCTGCAATTATAGTTGCACAAACATTTTTTGCCACCTAACACATTGATTTGTAACTCGTTCAGTAACTCCTTCTCACTGAACACTCTCACCATCAGTATTTGGCTTGTCCAGTTACTTATTCTGCACCACTACGTCTCTTCTACAAAATAGTGTTTCTCTCGTGATCATTGCTCATCTCACCCCTCAGCATTTGACTAGCAGAACATGATTTAACCATAGCTTTGCTCAAAAACTTGCACGAACATCAAATTAAAAAAAAAGGCAGAAAAAAATCTCCCTTCATTACAGTAAATCATTAACTTATACTTTACAAACGCATGTTGAAAAGAACTTAGAAGAGGAAAACAGAAGTGGAAGAAAATAGAAAAGTGAAATAAAGTAAATTCTAGTCACCAGATTTACAATAGTGCCATGAGTACTTGGAACTCCACAGGGCAAACAACTTTTCCATCTGAGCACTTCAGGGGATCATTAACAACAATTTAGCTTAAACCAACCTGTAGTTCATTCAGAATTATTTCACAGAGTGACTTTCATCCACTCCTCACATACCAGATAAAAAAGGTGGCCTAGTACCACATTTTCTGTTCCTTGCATCTTGCATGAAAAGGATAAACACCCGAATGACCTGGCCTGATCTCACAGCTGACCCTGATTTGATCAGAGGTCGAAAGAGAGACCTCCTGAGGACCCTTCCCACCTCCTGAATTTTCTTGTGACCCTATGGGCCTTGCGAGTGGTGGTTTTATGAAATACAAACACAGAGCGTCACATCTTCCTTCTTTATTACACTGGTATGATAGCATTGGTGAGTATGTTACAAGTGTAATTGGGAAAGTTTGGCCCGGAAGAGTTATGATGTCATCCTACATTACTGTAATCCCTTATAAACTAATAAAGACCCGACTCTTCCCTTATTGAGGTCTATTGGAATTTTGCCACTGGCCTCAGTACAGGGAGGATCAGGAACCTAATAGGAAAATAATCAAATTGCTGTAATGCTGAGAAAACACTACACTTTTCTCCAAAGCCATTTGATTCCATGGAATATTAGGACATTAAAAATGAAATGTGTTAATTAGAAGCTTCTGTACAACGGCTGGACATAATTTTTTAAATCCATTTAGAAAGATTTATTTTCTTTCCCCTTTATCCTCCTCAGAGACTCGTGACTTTCATTCTCTCTCACAGTGGTATCCACAGAGGACAGTACACAAAATAAATATGACCTTATGATTGACTCTATCCTCTTTTTCCTGGTTTCTGGTTTTATCAGAAAAAAAGCACATGGGAATGCAAGGGATTGGCTTATTCCCTTTCCCGGCCAAAACAAAACAGTTTCTTCATTACCAAATAAAGTGGAATGGCCCCTGGCTTCTCATTTAAGACCTGGAAATTTAATATATGCTTCTATTCTTAGGAGTGAAGTTCCTTTCAAATGCCAGACATGAGGCATCGTTGTTACAATTAGCCTGCATATGGCTCTGTATCCTTAGGACATGATGGGCTTTTCATACGCTTGACTTCACCATACCTATAAGATATTAAATGCACAGTTTTCCTTCGTGCACACTCAGCTGGTATGGTTTTGATTGTGCTAACTCATCAGCAGCAACCAGTGAACTGACTGGGATGCTATCCAAGGGCAGCCAGCACTCCCCATGATGAATGATCTGCCCTTTCTTGCTTGTCATATGTCACACAGATTTATTCTGCCACGCCAGCGCACGCAGCGAGAGCACTTATTCTTCTCAAAGATTGGTTTGCAAATTGGAAAGCTTTGCTTTCAGAATAATTTCATACATAAAATCTTTACATTGTGTTTTGATAGACAGGAAAGCACAGCTGATTTTCTGATAAAACTGAACTCGGTTGCCATTTTTTTTCCTCATGTCCCAACCATTGCAGCAGATATCAAGTGAAGGATAATGAATTTAAATGTTTTTTTAAAAGATATTTACAAAAAAGAGTACCCACATTGGCCAGCATCCTACAAGACGTACATGAGTTACGGCTGAGCTATTTGCAGCATGGTGTACTATTCAGTGTAAGGAAGGAGTATCGTTTTTGACCTATACAAAGCTCTTTTGAAGCTCCTCTAAACCTGCTTCTTAGACCAAACTGTTACAAGCCTGTAACAGGACAGCGCAGTGTCCTCTTTTTATCATATCTATTTTCTACCCCAAAAATGACATCATAGCCAAAAAGAAACAGATTTGCATTTCCCTTTTAAGCAATGCAATGCTGGGAAAAGACATGAATTATGTTAGTTTGACACCCGGGACACAAAAGGGCTTTGAATTTACCACATAACAGCCAGTGATTGTGTAAATTACCCTGACATCAGTTTTTCAGTGTATTTCAGGCTTGGCTTAGAGAAATTGCTTCTAACACATAAAAAGCTATCTCTGTAAACCTTGAGTGACACCTGACCATGGTGCTCGTGGTGACAATGATATTAGCAATGCAAATGGACTTTAATAACAAAATAAACATGTGCAGTCAATTAATCAGCTATCAGAGTGTCGCTGCTTTTAGTACCTAGAAGCAGAATGACTGAGGGACATATGATAATGAACGACATGAATGTGTCGTCACTGCCGCTTGGGGTGAAGTGTTAAACCACCCATGAACTGTGATCCTAAACTCTCAAAAATCTCCAAGCTGCCTCTGCTGGAAACACCAGGCTCTTTTAATTTATCAAGATAGACACCCAAAAATCAGCATCAATTTTTGAGAGTTTTTGCACAAATTTTTGCACACAGATCCTCTTTAATCAGGGGATCCTTTGTTATCAGTATAGAGCTGCAATCAAACTGGAAAAACCAGAAGATAGGCTCATTGAAATAAAAAGTGATGGGGCATTAAGAAGTCCAGTCTTCTTGAGAATACTGTTGCAACATTCTCTAATGCAAACCTCTTTCCTGAAGGACACTGGTATTAGTCAGACAGGAAGACAGTTTGAAAGTACTGCTAAATTTCAGAAAACACAACTTGACTTCCAGATCTTACATATTCCCTAATGAAAACAAACATTTCTTTGAGTTTCAAAAGAGTTTTTTAACATTCAAAGAGTTATAATTCTCGTTGTGAAAAACAGGCTAATCCAAAGCAGGCTCATCCACATGTGCTGGACTAGTGGAAGGAAACACGGGACATAACCCTGTGCTGTATGGTGTTTTGGAAGTAGTGGACTTGCACAGATGTGGCACATACATGGATGCCCTGAATATCTGCATGGATTCTGACATGGTCCATTACAGGACAACTGGATTTACTGTACCCACACCACAGCGTTCATAAAGAATTCCAGGTACTCCACAGCCTGAGAATCACTGCTCCAAATATGCATGAGACGTGCAAAACTCGTGGGCAAATGTCTAAAACCTTTATGTACCTGCCCAAGATTTCCAAGTTGAAAAGGCGTCATGCTTGGAAAAACCTGGATGTAATTTTATCTGACAGGCTTACTAGCTTAAGGACCTCCAAGACAAACTCCAGAATGATCAAAATTGAATCTGGTTCCTGTGTGACACATTAAAATGAATAAAACTGAAAGATAACTGTATGGAAGGGAAGAAACCTCAGGCAATTAAGAGTGCCTGATTAGGTGGAATGTCCCTGAAAAATCACTATTTTTTTTTTGTTTGTTTGTTTTAACTTCTATGGCTATAGCTGAATTTTGATTGTAGCAGTGGTGACACTGTACGATGGGAAGCAGCAATGGCAGTTGATTTCCCAGAACCCCTACAAGTTCACAGCTCTGACAGTAAGAACAATCATCCCTTAACTTATGCACTGAGTGACTGTGATATAGGATTCAGCAAGAGGGAGTAAAATTAAATGAATTTTTTATGGACTAGAGCTTTCCTTTATTAAAATAAGAAACAGTAGGGTCCCAGGAGCAATCTCTCTCCCTTATTTTGCCATTCTCCCATCATTTAGCATTCTCTGCAAGGCAGACATGACCGTTACCTTTGATTAACTACAGTTACTCTGCATCCCCATGAGAGTTCCATTTCCTTGCCTTTGGGAGCAATGGATTTTTATCAGGTAGGCTTTATAGAAAGAGATCTTAGATAATCTTATAAAAGCATTTTAAAAGTCACTTCATTTAGCTGTTGATCTTTTGTCTGCAATAAAATAAAAAAATAAAAAAAAGCAGTCCCTGAGACTCCTGACTGTTCTCTGTTCTGGATCATATTCTGTACCTCCCACAGATTTCTACTCGTATTAAGATACTTCCAAGATGATGTACCAAAAAAAAAAAAAAAAAAAAAAAGCATACTAACTGATGTATTAGGACTAATTTGCTATCCCAGAAAGCAAGGGTGCTGAAGCACAGGGCCAGACACAGTGTGGGCAGATCTCCTACAAGCTCACACACATGGTTCACACGATGCACCGGCTTGTCTAGTTCACAACATATTCTTGTAGCAATCTCTAAGCCTCTGTTGAGTGCAGCCTGCCAAATCAGGCTGAATACTGCCAGATTTTTTTTTTTTTTAAAGGTGGGTGCCTAAGGGTAAAATGTTTGCCAAAGAATAAAACCATAAAAATCTTTTTTTTTTTTTTTTTATTTTGAAAGTGCATATGGGGAGGGAAAGAACAGGAATCGCTCTTGCTTTGCACTCTTTCCAGACATTCAAGAAGGTTAAAACACTTTGCAAGTAACATTCACTTCTGGGCTTTATGCAGTCATTAATTTGAATTACAACACTCTTTTTCCAAATGCAGAATGCAAGGATACAAAAGTCCTGATTCATAGGATGTCTTGGAAACAGAATCTTACTGCTGAGAAGCAGAGTAGAAGTACCAGACAGACTCCCAATCAACATGAATCAAGTCTGTCATTTCAGAGCACATGCCAAAGGTTTTTTGCATCCAAGTCGTCATCTTTAACTTTCAAGTGCACATCGAAAAGGAAAATTCCAGTATCGTTTATCATATTGCCTTGTTATACACAAAATAATTCCAATTGGAGCTGGCTGAAAACAAGAATTCAATTCCATGATACATTTCAAGGCTCTCATATTTGGATTCTTTTCCAGAGGGCTTCTGGATAACTAGCTCCTCTCTCCCCCCACCTCTCTCTCTCCTCTCAGCATGTCTGCACCCAGAAACATGGCACAGGGAAGGGGTACTCAAGCCTGAGGAGAACCAAGCCAGCACATCTGGTCAGCTTGCCTCTGGATAAAATCTAGTTGCAGAAAGGTTTACGAGCTTAGGAGTCTAGAGCAGCTAGAATTTATCCAGACCTGAGGTCAGACTGGCCAGCTCAAATATTCATAACTCATGACCCCCTGCAGTGCTTGTTCTGGAGTTGGTGCAAGGACAAGTGTCTTTACCCGTGCAATGTGTCTTGCCCTCTCCTCTCCCTCCATGTTGGAGCTGACAACAACCTCCATCCTGCAGCTGTAAAAGTTTCCGAATAGAACTTGAAAGTCAGCTTTACTTTCACTCTGAGTTTTGGTTTCAAAGAAACGGCAATTTCTGACATAAAATCCTGAATCCAAAAATTCCCCAAACTTATGGAACAGTTCTGGTTGTGGAGAGACAGCTACAGGCCAGAGTGGCTCATGTTAAAAGTTGATGTATTTTGTATGTAGTGGGGTACTTTCGTTTGATATGCAGGATTTTTTTTCTTGGTTTCTTTTGTTTCTTCTCATATAAAACAGAGAACAAATTTTTCTGCTGACCTGAAGCCTGGACCTCCATGATGTATTGGTGTAAATCTTGCCCTTGTTGGATGACTTCAAAGGTCATGTTGTTCATGGCCAATTTCCGCTCAGTGTGACGCTGCAAACGTTGCTCAGCCAGAGTGAGGTCTTCAGTATTGAAATCATTCATTTGTCTCAGCAGATCTTCATTCCAGGCATCTAACTCCGCTGTAACCTTAATGGGCAGAAGATAGACACCATAAGCACTCAAGAGCAATGAAAAATCTTACTTTCAAACTGTGTACGGATCACTGAAAGACTTCACATTTTGACTGTGATCCAGAAACCCCCCAAACCACAGCCTCAATACACTCTAGATTCTGCCCATTTAATGGTCACAATTAACATTTTACTTAGGTAAGGATCCACGAAAAGACGATCAGTCCAATGAGAAATCTGACAACTTCTTTTTCCCTTCCACATTCCACTGTAAGAGAAGACTCACTGTATTCACATGGGTGGTGGTGATGGTGCTTATGAATAAATTCAAATTTAAATTAAGAAATAATGCTGACAGAATTGCAAAAAAAAATTGACACCTGTGATTACATAATCCCAAAACTGCCTGAATGTTTCTAAAAACTTTTTGTAGCACCCTATATGTTACATACTACAGATGGGAATATTTTTTATTATTATTGTTTATTCTTTTTCTTCATAGAATTTAAATTATAAGATGCTTCCATTAAGCTCTAAAACAAGGATAAATAATACATTTGCAGATTATAATATTATGTTATTATGATTTATATATTATAAATTATATATTGATATAATGCATTGTGAACAGTATCTACCTGTTGTTCATAGAAAATGCATCGTGACACCTAATATTTTATTATGAAATTGGGGAGTTAACCCCACAGCACTGGCTGTGCAGTTGTTTCAGTCTGTGCTTTCAGGGACTTTGTTTTTTTAAGGGTCTTTCTGCTAGCTGGAGTGGGAACAGGCCTCGTATAAACTTCCTTCTATGAATCTCAAAGATTTCATACTGGGGAATTAATATAAATAATAACCCCAGAGCAGTGGTCACAGCCTGATGGAGTTCAAGAAGCATTTGGACAATGCTTTCAGACACTGGGTCTGATTTTTGGGTGGTCCTGTGCAGACCCAGGAGTCGGACTTGATGATCCTTGTCAGTCCCTTCCAACTCGGGATATTCTATGGTTTTATGAACACATTTTTACAGATGGTGAAAGCGCAGCACAGACACATCACACTCGAGGGCTGGGTGAAACACCAGTAGCATCACAGGCAGGACCCAGTTCTTGCCAAAGACCAATGTTACCTGCCAATAACTCATGGGAACAGGCAAAATCTTCTGTTGCTTTCTCTGCTTCCTAATTTAAACAGGCAGACTGATGATTCTAGCAGTCTATTTACTATATCTTCTGTGTTTTACATTTTAGCTCACAAGTAGCCAACCAATATCAAAGTCCTGCTCTGGTTTTGCCTCTACAATTAATGCAAGCTCTACCCCCACTCAGACAGCACAGCCTCCCTTCAAACTCGACTCTGCTACTAAAAGAGGGAATGTGCTAGTGACAATGAATGAGGGAAGTGGGACAAGGGGAATGGGAATTAAATCACACACATAGGCTAATACTGTGCAGCATATAATTGTTTAAAGTATTTCAAAACTACTAAATATATGCCTGAATTCACATTCATTGGTCAGCTCCTCATAGCTAGAGCCAGGAGAGCTAAAAATAGGTATCTAAATTCACACTTGAGCATGTTATCATGTAGTGAGAGGTTCTCTGTTTCTCACTAAAAGCACTCTTCAGTGCCTGTGTGCAGTGAGATGCTTAGCTTCTCAAGTAGCCAAGATTCAAAATTTTCCACTTGGTTTTCCTTTCCAGAAAGCATAACATTAAATCCAACACAGGCACTGGAAGGGAACCCAAAAGGACTGGCTTTCAGCCCCTGTCACATTAGCATGGATGGGAGCTTCGCATCAGACGGGAAAACATAAGCACAATTTCAAGGCTCTTGTTTGAGAGAAGCAAAAAAGCAGATTTACTCAACTGAGAACCTGGGATCTCAGCTGCAGGGTGGAAGGGTGGAAGGCAGAGTGTGAACATTCTTAGGAGCTTCTATTTTTCTTCAGCTTTTTCCTTCACCCATTTCACTCAATTACCTTTAAATAACAACTATCTCTACAGTCTCTTTGGCCCCATTCCTGATTCCAGCAGCCTCTGATTCATTTATATTTTATAGCTGGGGTCCCTGGACTGTGGAGGCTTCTTGGCAGATTTAACAGCTATGGAGGAATGGTTGGAGTAGATGTTGGAGAAGGGTTTTACTAGATACATTGACTTTAGAGAAAGATCCTTGGCTAACAGCAATCAGAACTGAGGTAGCCTTGACCTTGTTTCAAAGTGAAAAATGGAACGAATTTAGAGTACGCACAGGTTCCTACAGTCACGACAATAACATTTACAGTTCAATGCAAAGTCCCTTCTGCTTGTAGGATTTAGTAGCGATATAAACAAACCAAAGGATTTTTTATTTTATTTTAATGAGGTATTAAAAATATTGTCTGTTCAAATTCATTGCATTGAGTGTAAGGCTGCTAAAACAATCACTTGAAATTTTACAGGGGCTTGCAAAGTACTTCCCAATTCCCTGTAAGCATTCCCATGTATATGCACTCAGGAAGATGTCTAAAAGCATTTGTAAGTGACAGCAATACAAAAGATTAAAACAGTCAAGGAACGTGTTACAATAGTTTGCTCTTACAGCCATGCTACAATATGGGGATACTGATCAAACCCATCTCTTTCCATGTGCTTATGTCTCTGGACATCATCTCCAGGACAGGCAAATACAAATCTTTCTGAGGGTTGGACTGCCAGGGAAGTTGAGGATGGACTTATAAACGAATCAACAGATAGTCCCACATCTTCAAGTAGGCTGGGAGCCAGCACTACTACACGGGTGCCTGGCTTAGCCTCTCTGCTGTGAGAGAGCATTTCTCTTAGCAACTTTTCCAATTGCAGGAGAAGGGACACTGAGCAGCACTGATTTTATCATTAATTCCACAACAATTTCCACTCATGCACAGGAAAATGGCTGTTCCTGACTGCACTGGCTTTTGTCCCTGAGCATCCAAGACAGGTGAACAGCAGAGAGGCATCTACAGGCACTCGGGAGAGGGATTGCCTCCCAGGCAACCCGTGCTCCTGATGCTCACGTCAGCAGCCAGCTTTCACCAGGCTCCTAGCACAGAAAGGAGCTGCACGTGGATATCTACATGCCCTGCTATCCACTGCAAGGCTCTGAGGGGTTCATGCTCCATTATCCACATTCCCCAGTTCAAATCACTGGTTGCAGGTGGAGGAAAGGACAGTACAGGCAGCCAGGACACGAGCTGGTAAGCTCCTCAGGCTGCAAGGCCAGACCGGGGGCTCCATGTTGTGCTGTCAGGGCCACGAGCTGGAGCTCTGTCTGCACCTGAGAGGCTCTGGACGATCAGTCAGGTCCAGCAAGGCTCCTTAGTTCAGCCACAGGCAGCGGGGAGGAGGAAGGAAGGAGGGGAGCTGTCTCCGAGTGGGAGCTGGGGAAGCAGTGCTAATTATCCCATGTGCTGGGTTAGGGGAGGAGAGGAAGGAGTCAGACAGCAAGAGGTGGAACATCACCAAGCTCCTCCAGCGACGTGTGTGCACAGGAAGGTTGGGTACGTTGCTCTGAGTAACTGAGACAAGCAGATGGCTAGAAGGGGATCTAAAGCACACGGAGGCAAAGAAGCAATAGCAGAGCTGTGATAACAACCCAGGTTTCCTGAGTCCCAATCTGGTGCCCTATCCCAGAGACTGTGCTGCTTGGCATATCTCATTAAGACACTTCCTTTCCTGTCTGTACAGCCAATGCCTCAAAATCCCAGCAGTTTCTGTATTTCAAACTGGACCATTTGGACATGGTCCCAGAGTCTGAGTGCCTAGCTAGATTGACTTGGGTATAGGGAAAATTTATTTTTCTTTAGGAAGAGGCTGTAATTAGGCAGCTCTGTTAACTACAGATGTATATTTTTCAAGTCTAAAAAACCGACCTTGGATGCTTTCACAGAATAGGTCAGACATCTTGGGACTACACAAGATGAAACTATACTATCTCTTGAACCGTGGTAAGAGCCAATTACACTGAGCCTATGTCAGGAACCGTCTCATAAACGAGGCTCGCTTGGCCATGAACTTGTTTAATTCCCTTTTGACCCAGAAGAATGGCTGATTAGAGTTTGTTCTGTTCATCTATTGGATTTTTGGTGGGAAGAACTGATGGCACTTCTTATGTTTATTCATTTTCCTTCACAGTGTTTGTGATTCTAAACAGACCTTAGCATCCTTCACATGCCCTGAAAGAAGAAGAGCGCTGCCACGAGAGAAGCCCTGAGCTCTGCTCCGTTCTGCTGTGGCATGAGAGAGAAATTGCACCAAAGCAGGAGGGTCATGAGAGCAGCAACAGCGGCAGTGCACAGGCATAGCAAAAGTGGCAGGCATCCCAAAGCACTCACACTGCTCAAAGGAAAGCTAGATGCATACCTCACTGTCAGCCACTCTCCAGCTGACTCGGGAAGGAGCCACACTCCTTCCTTGCACGTCGTATAAGGTTGGTGGCCAAGAAACAGGTCCGAAGCAATACAGGGAGGTCAAATGACCCCAGAGTGTAAATGAGAGAGAAAGACATAACAGACCTGTATATTGACAACGAGCATGGAAAGCATGATCCTTTTTTCTTCATCTGAAATAGATTCTCCTGCTGTCATGATAACAGGAGGAGAAATGATGCAGGTAGAGAACCCAAGCTAGCGTTAAGTGAGCTACCTGAGATATCCACATCAGAACAGCAGGGACAGCCCAGGAGTTCACTTCAGCATGTGAGCAAATACCGGGTTTGTGCTGAACTCCACTATCACAAGACCATAACAGATACACAGACTACATCAGCCAGGTCTGTGTTTTGTGCAGACACAGCAACCACAGTCTAGACCACATATTTTTTAGGCAGGCATCCTCCTAAAGCAGCAACTTCATATACCCAAATTCCTATTGCTGCAAAACCGCTGCTTTTGCTGCTTCCTGGATTTACCATGCTGCAACACCAGCAGATAACATGACTGTGGGGAGAGAGACATGTTCATCTTCGACTCTGGAGAGAGAGGAGAGGCACAGAGAGGTAGTAGGCAGCTCAAAAGTAATAGCAGTAATAACAACAGAAACAGTCCTGCCATCTCACTCCTGTGTTGCAGTTGCTTGTGGATTAGGCCAAAGAGCCTATCCAAGCTAAAACAGCTTCCATGCAGGCAATTGTATATCTGCAATGATTTCATACCTAAATCCTACCTATTTTTTGATGCTACTGCTGAAATTTTCTATAAAATGGTGCTGCTGAGCCTTGAATGCTGCTTGCTTGGCCCAAATTCAGTGTTTGACACCTAAAGTCTTCTTGTTTAATGCCAGCCAGAAACAAAAAATGTTTGCCAATTGAAGGAGGTGGAGAGGGATATGAAGAATCAAGCAAGAGAAAATAAATGTTATATGGTGAATGAATCATATAGAAGCTGATATTTTGAAGCATGGGCTGGGGAATGGGCATATGAGGAGGAGGAAAAAGAAAGTTCTACCCTGGGAGCAGCCACTATCAACAAAAAGAGAGTGGGCTTGTGAGAGGGATCTGAAAAAGAGTAAAGACGATTGGGAAGAACAAGCAAATGTAGGAGGTAGGTTGCAAGAGAAAGGATGGTGGAAATAGGAGGAGGAGCAAAGGTGAGGATTGTTGGTAGAGCACAGGGATGAGGCAGGATGGGAAGAATAGTCACACAGGCACAGGGCAGAGCTCAGAATCAAGGAAAGGGAATATCTACCTCTCTTCAAGAATATGAAGAGAGAGGGGGTGGATGAGATGGGAGGTCAGATGTGATCTAGGGAGGTATAAATAAAGATCATCTGGCTCCTGGATGCTAAGGGAATGTCTGCGAGTGAAGAAAGAAAGGGGTTATAACAGAGTAGGGGAAAACAGATCTCTAGGGCACATACTTTTATTATTTATTTATTTATTTTTAACCAGACGTGCTGGGGCAGCAGCACTCAGCTCTGCTTTGGAATTCAGAGGAAACTGGAAGAGCAGAAGACTGGACATGACCGTATAATTGGATCTACGAGCAGGCTAAAACTACAGGTGTATGGTAGGAGATGTAGGTAGGAAAGGGTGAATGAAACTGTCACTTCTACAAACCAACGCATGCAGAAAGTTTGCTGTTCCTCCTTCTCAGGTCTTGCTTTGGACTGACGCTGTGCAGTGTGACAATGCTGTCACCAATTCCTTTTGACATGTGGCAGAGAAACAACACTGGCTTAGTAGGGACCTGAGCTACTGAAATGTGAAAAGGCTGTCACAGTGATGATTCCACTCCAGTGCCTTTGGCTCCCGAGTCCCAAAAATATCAAGAGAAACAATGGAATTGAGCTCTAAAGACAAGGTACCCAAGAGAGCCTCATGCCTTGCTTTCCTTAAAATGAAGTGATGTGCAGTTTGAAACCTATGCATAAAAAAAGCAAAAGCAAAAGCACAAAAAACATCTAAGTGTGAGGCATTATAAGATTCCGGCAACTCTTACTTCTAATAGAGAAGCTCACATCTGAGTGTCAGCTATAAGTCAGTGAGGGGCTGTAAAGTATCTTGTACCTCCAAGCAGGCAGCTATTTCACTTGAAAGATCCTGCTAATGTTATAAACCTGGAATGGGAAACTCAAGTGAGTTGTAAATAACAGTGAATCAAACTACTGTCTCCAAGCTGGCTTCTGCTCCCTTCTACAGGAATGGGTGGAAAGAGCCAAAAGAACCAGCAAATGAAACCAAGGCTGAAAAATTTAATTAGCAGGTGAAATGGAGCCAATGAGATGCAGTGGTGGAAAATTAGATAACCAGCACATGAAAATCTTAGCGATTGCGGTACTTTTTGAAAGATAACAGTATACAAGATCCAATTTATATTGTACAGCGGGAACCCCCATAACCCCTTCCAGGACTGTCTTTGCCTAGAAAGTGCACTGCTCTAAGACTACAGTGGACTGGCTTTTCCTAGCACTGCACAGATCCACGTGCATTGCAGGAAACAACACACACAAGGGAAGGATCTGGGCAGTTCTGGGAAGCGGAGGGAGAAATTTCCTTGGAGGTAACCAACAACTGTGGCCAGACAGGTATGAGGTGAGATCATTCCTATTCTCAGTCAGAGTTTTATAGGGGTCTACAGGTGAATTTGATCATCTCTGTACAAAAGATATAAAGAAAACATATGCAGAAAGATGTGGTCTATGCTCTGGGTGGTATTCGTTGTGGTAGGGGTTGCAACTCAGTGCATTTTACCATTCATTTCTTATGCAATTACCCAACATTTTACTAAATATTAACAGCCATTCAAATAATGGTTAATAAGCCTTTAAGTGACTATTTTTGAAGCACAAGTCAAAGAATACTTGACAGATTTTAGTGAAGCTATATCTCTGGGATACTGCTATGTTTCATATATATAATGTGCTCAGTGTGGTGCCAGCGCTGCCGCTGATTCCTGCCAGCTATTTTCTCTGGGGTCTTATACCCTACTTCCTCATAGTGGATCAACTACCCCATTCGCATTGCATGAAATCTCCCAAGTTACTTGGTTGGCTGCATGAACTCAGTCATAGCATGCATCACACAGAAAGCCCAACCATATAATCCTAATGATCCCGTCTTGTCTTGGAATGTGCAATGACTTGGTAAAGGAATAAAACATATCAGGCATCAAAGTTAGACACGTTTCCTAAATAAAGAATGGGTTGTCACTTTATGGTTTTAAAACCTAAGGCAGAAAAACCTCCCACTGGGATAGCTAGGCTCTCTCATATTTCTGTTATGCTGGTTTCCAGGTGTCGTCATCGTTTGGATTTCATACTTTACCCCAAGAACCTACAGTGTAAATATCAGTCAATATAATGAGATTAAGGCAAAAAAATAAAAGGTAGCACATACTATGTGCCTCTGGGTTCACATCCAAATTCATATCTGCCAAACCTGCCTTGACTCAAATACAACACAAAAGCTGCCTAGGCAACTCACGAGTCCTTAGAAGTCCTAAATGAAGACAGCTGCTCTGCCCTACCAACAAAAAAGGCAGGTGGCTTCTCTTTACATAAAATACTCTTCCTGAAGACAAAATGAGACAATAGTTGGCAGATTTCACTGAAGCACAGAGAAGCTTAATGATGCCTAAGTAGATGGAAGTGAGTGTTGCTCATGAAGTACCATTAATTCTGAAGTTTGTCTGGACTCCAAACCTCTGTCAGGAAGAAAAGATCATAGAAAAGTTCAAAAACCACAACAGCTATGAATTGGATGGGTACAGTGCAAGTCCAGAAAGAAGTGCCAGAGGAAAGGGTTACGTGGTCCATGGCATGGACTTCAATATCTGGGAAGAACAGTAAAAGCAGGAAGGTTTCCAAAGAACAAATGGCAGTCAGACACTTTCTAAATAAAAAAATAAAGGTCAAACAGTCCACAGCCATTTGTGAGCTTGAAAAATTCCCTAATACTTTCAGTTTGCATTATCAATTAGAAAGAAGAGAGAGAGAGAGGTTAGTAGGGAAAGGCAATGAAAGACAATATGTTTGGTACCAAAACTGGATGGAAAGAGACTACACAGGATGCAACTATTCTCTGACATTGAGTTCTAATGTGAAACCCTCCCTAAAGCTTTTGGGAGGAGATGGGCTCCCACAGTTGCAACTCTGGCTTTCATTAAAAAGAGGCAAGTTTTTCCTCTGAGCAGAGTTCCCAGGAAAGGATCCTCATCACGGGGGCTTCCCAGGAACTCAAGAACCTGACAACTAAGGCTGAGAACACAGACCTGGAGGAAAAGTGGGAAACACAATGCTTAACAAGACAGAAGCAACAAAGAGAACAAAAGCATTCAGATTTGGGAGATGGAGAAAAAAAAAAGAAAAGAAAAAAGAAAGAGATGGCTGGAACAGAAACACCAGGCCACTGTTTTGCTATCAGACCAAGATCTGCTGGCTAATTTTTGGAAATCCAGTGAAACTTCCATTTGGAAACCCATGTCAATCAAGTGCTTTTGTTGTGAAAGCACAGGGACCTCACAACCCATGTACCAAATTTCTCTGCACAGAGCAGCTTCAGGGTTCCCAAGGAAACTGCTGCCTGTGCAACCTGGTCCCCCTGGAGCAAGCCTGCCCCAGCAGCGCTGCTGTTGCACACTGCCAGCCAGCTCTTCTTGCTCGCTTCCTTCTCTGGGGAGGCAATGTGCACGATGTTCTTAGACAAGGAAGCTGGAAGATCCTGTGTCAAACTGTAACTTCCTCAGCTGCTCTTCTTAAAACAGGATGCTGATGCCTGAGACTTCCAGCATGCTGAGAAGAGCTTCCACTACAACAGCACTGTGCCTTGGGCCCGCTTTCGTAGATGATTTGCAGGAAGGAGAGAGATTTAACATGGATGCAGCAGGTAGAGGGGTTTTGTTAGGGGTATGTTCAACATGGCACTGCTCTTTGGACAGATGGAAGGGGGCTTATCTAGACTAGAGAAGGAGAAATTCATTTGAGAGTCATACTGGTACACACTGTTTCCCTGTTCTTAATCTGCGCTGGATCTGGGCTATTATGGAAAATTAAAACCTAAATACATTATCAGCCATAGCTCAAGCCACTCATCTTTAGTAAAAAAAAGATATTTAATTTCTCAATTTAAATTTCATCATCTTTTTCCCTTACAAGCTTAGAATAGCTAACCATCAGAAATACCACATGCTTTTTAATTATGGGGATGAAAACATCTTTTTGCTTCTTAAAAATGGTGTGAGATAATTGTGTTAATGTTGATAAGTTTCCTACTGACTTGGAATCTTTATTATACGGCTGAGGCAACTGACTGCAATCTAGTTTCTAAAGATCATTATTGTGTCACTTTGAGCTAATTTAGCTGTTGTTTGAAATGCACAGCATAAATTTGTCATTTAATATATTATTTCAAATTACTTTTCTTTTTATTAATCAGACTGTTTTTCTTGTTTGAGCACTAAATGTACTTATACAATTTAAGATACTGACATGGTTATGATAACTTTTACTCTGTGTTCAGCTATAAATTAAATGTAGTAATTATTTTAAAATAAAAATATTTTCCCCTGAAAGAGAGAGCTTTCTAAATAAAAATCATCTGCCCATAAACTCCCTATGAAATGCGTTCTCATATTTCCTTGTAATATCAATCCTGCAGAGGGAATTCAGATGTTCTGATGATAAAAAAGTAGCAAATCTACACTGACAACTAAGTGATGATTTTCTTTAGAGTCCTTTCTAGCTAATCTGATTTGAGAAGATTGAAGCACATTTCCAATTTTAAATATCTTAATGTATCACAGACAGTCTAAATGTTATCTCTGAATACACTGAAGTAGGATTCATGCTGAAACAAAACAGAGGGATCAACACAGCATTCCCATCTCTGGCATGACATACGGAGTGGGCTAGGACAAGCCCCATCACTTGATGCCTCAGTTGTCCCATCAATAAAGCAATCTGTAATGGTAAAGGTCTTTGTGATCTTTGGTTGAGAGACAAAGTAAAAAGGAAAAGAATTTGAAAACAGAGATTTGTTTTTTAACCCACCTGGAATTTGCAGTGAAATACAGACAGGCTGAGATCTTAATGAATGACTCACATAGGTTCAAAATATACTGCCAACAGATATATTTGGGTGTCCAGAAGCACCTACTATTATTCATGTTTTGCTTCATTTTTGAAAACACAGGTGCCATTTATAGGTAGGTACACATATATGTATTCACCTATAATTCCTATCTTTAGAGTCCAAGTCTTAATTATTCAGCATTCACCACACCATTGTATCAAAATATCTTCCATTTAAGTGCAGCAGATACTACAGTTATTGCAGGCTCCTGAGCTGGGAATGTAGCAGTCTTAGGGCAGCACTGCTCACACAGCAATGCCACCCAATCTGAAGTGTACACATTTATACATATACACACATACTCACAGGGAATACTGCCTCCCAGTATCAGGAAGCCTGTATGTAACTGGTGAGTAAAACAATGTTAATTAATCTAATTTACATTAATAACAAGCACTGTAGAACAGCTTTCAGTACAACACCTAACTTACCAGTCGCAACAAGAAAGCTCAGATACTCCTCACTGATTTCTATCTCTCGCATCCAATTAAAAACATATACAAACCCCTGTTCCTAGCCTTTCATTCCACTGTAATTCACCATGCCATGTTTTAAAATACACACAAACTGTAACCCAGCATACTAAAGCTCCTATTAATTATCAGTACCCACCTTGAGATTGCTGATAGATTTGCAAATGATCTCTTCAGGAATATCTCATCATAAAATACTTAAAGTGCTGTATGACCTGAACTAGGACTGGTGGGATATAGTAGGAGGAACACGTCCCAGGACGGACATGTGTGCTGACACATGGCTTTCACGGATTTTGTGTGCAAGTTAATTTACATGTTGTTCTTTTTGTACCACGTCCTATCAGAATTACAGCAAGCAGTTAATGAGATTGGCTAGTCTCTTTAAAGTTACTCTGTCCAAGAATACCTCAATTATTAATGCTTTGATGAGTTTTCCTTCCAGTGCTTTTGATTTCAAAATAGCAGTAAAAAAATGCAAACTGAAAGACCTTTTTACACAGGCACATAAAAATTACTTAAAAGCTTCTTCTATTCCCTCCTCCCCCCAATAAATAAAAAAAATAAAAATCCACTGTTATGCTCAAAGCCCAGCTTTTAATTATCCTCTCCCTCCACAGATTTTTTTTTTTTTTTTTGCTCAGAGGTTTATAGATGATCATGTATCTGTTTGCATGCATCTATGTTTGTATTGGAAGAGGCAAGCCTCACTGCCGAGTGATAGAAACTTGCAAACCCTGACTAGTGCCAATAAAGCCCTATAACAGGGACACCTTACACGGCTTCTCCCCAGAGCAGGCAGATTCTCAGCATACAGCCAGCTGAGCAAACATGAAGCTATTTCACTGCATTTAAGCAGTACATCCTAAAGCATATTTTTACCTTCAAGATGCCAAATTTAAAATCTGGTATAATTACTCTTTCCCGCCGGACAGCTGAGTGCAGTCAAGCAGCTGGGGGTGTTTCCTAACACAGTACCTTTACACACACCCCTTTCCCCCTGCTCTACCTTCCTCAGGTCATGCAGCCAGCTCTTACCTCGATGGTGTACTGTTCAAAAATCCGGAGCTGAAGAAAAATATCTAGCTTAATCTTCCTCTCATGGAAGAGCTCTTCCATCTGTACCTGGGCCTCGTCGAGCTGCTGAAGTACAGATTCGATGTGGCTGATGGAGCTATTGTGTGGAGTCTTATTGTTGGAAACAGCTGAGTCCCTGTGGCAAGGCAGAGAGCATGGTTAAAGCTGAGCTTCAAGGCAGGCAAAAGAGCAAGAACTACACGTTTGCAATTCTGCGTGCCGCTGAGAAGCAAGCCCAAGCACAAAGGGCTGAGGGAAGGTGTGTGCAGCACTCATCGCTGCTACTCGCTGAAATCCTGCGGCTCCTGAGCTCGGCACCAAGTTTGAACAAGGGGATCATCTTTTCTTGTGCCATGACACTGTGACCTTACAAGCTTGTGTGGGGTTAGAGGGGCAGAGAGGGGAGAGAATGGTACATCAATCTCAATAGCTCTCTTAAGGATTCTGGCTGGCAATCCTCGCCAGTCCTGCAGAGTGACCTGCTCCAGCCTCTGCTCACACTGCCCAGGGGCACTAAGCTCAGAGCTGCTATTTAGCCACCTTATTATTTAGCCACCTGGGCCTTTACAAGTTAATTTTGTGCATTTGCTCTAGTATAGATTAATTGAATCAGAACTGCCAGCATTTTTGACTAGGGACAGGGATGCTTTGATTTCCTCTGCATTTCTTAGTAATGCAACAGTCTCAGAACACAATGCAAAACCTCCACTGAAGGAAAACACCTTTCAAATACTGTAAGATGGTGTCATCCACTTTTCCTTTCAGCAGAGTAAGTGAAATGAGACGTTTCTGTGAGGGGTCAGGCACTGCTCCATCTGTGCTCCCCATATACAGGGAACAGAAGGGAGCAAACCCTTTAACTGGTCTGGGTACCGAGGGGAAGTTTGCTGTACCTGAAATAGGTCTTAGCATGGACATAGGACAGTCCTGACAGTTTCTTTTTCTATTTGTGCTCTCTCATATATTAATGAGCTCACCTACAGTCTGTTATGTCTTCAGTAAATTTAAGTGGATGTTTTATAGATAAAGGGCCTTTGCAGACACAATGAGAGGAAACTTACTCTTGAATGTACCACAAAAGGTCCCCTGACATTAACAAGAACCAGAAAGTAAAGTCTGAAGCCATAATTAAATGCTTGGCTTTGGTACTTCAGCAAAAACAAGATTTAGATGCAGTGATTTTCTCTGTCCAACCTGCTTAAAGTCATGTGTTAGCAGCTGCATTGTTTGGGTATTTAAACCAAGCCAACTGAAAGCCCTATCAGATATCCTGCACAGTGTAACCAGGTGATGTGGATAAGCCACAGGTCTTACCATCAGGATTTCCTACCACCCTCTAGTTCTGCTTTGGAGAAGGTGGTGGTGGTGGCGGGACAATCACAAATCCAATGGCATACACTGAACTACTGGTTTATCAACTCCTACGTGTGCAGGGAACTGGCTGACAAAATCAGAGGACAAGGACAATGTCAGGTAACACTGCCAGGTCATCACATCGTCCCACAGGGACCAAACGCAGCTGGGAGCCCTTCTTCTGGCCAGCTAACCTGGGCTGCCAAGTAAATGTGTCCATGGAGTCTTCCCACTGAGGAACAGTGCTAGTGTTCCCAATTCTTAGGTTTCTATTTCCTTCTTCTGGGTTGAATCTTCCTTCCATAAACATCTAGCAAAGTACAGGTAGTTTTCTGTGGAATTTGTCTGAAATGTTTGTGCTTTGCTCTTTGCACATTATCATCATGTAGGGTCAGATCAAAACAACATACAGTCAACTTAAATGTTAATTGAACACTGTCAGCAAGTGTAATTGAGGCAAAAAGTACAACCTTTTACAGATGTCTAAAATTGAAACTAGGCACTGACACAGTCATTTTAGGCAAGTTTAAAACACATCTTTGAGGTTCTAAGGCAACAAAAACCATGTCACTCTGATTTCATTATGTCTTGATGGAAAAAAACACACATTTTCCTGAACATATGAAGACTAAGAATACAGTTAAAAATACAGAATACTATTAACTGCTTAGTAATTTGCTCTTTGGATGTGTTTCTCTGCTTTTCCCTCAAATACTTTCTGTTTGATACAATGAAGAAATGATTCTGTCCAACGATCATCTGTATCCAGATGAATGTTGGAATGAAATGATCCACCATTATTCTGAAGCACATGCTACCAACTTCCTTTGCCAATAAGAAAATATTACACCAACATTACTCTCTTCATCTGGTAGTTTCTGCCCCATTCTGTCAGTCTTGCGTTTTCACCTTCTTGGTGACTACAGGGTCTCTCTTTGCCTCCACATTAGCTGTACAAAGGAAGGATGAACGAAGATATAACAAGGTGAGATTTTGAAACTACAGCTTAATGTGAGGCCACATTCAATCAAGTTTCTGCTTCCTTCAGTCAGCACCTGTCTTCTATAAAAGGACAAGAAATAAGTCTTCATTCAAATGCAGGATTATTACTATTCATATATTATCTAAATGACTCAATGAATTATTCAAGAGTGGTAGATCTCGCATGGGATCTAAAGGCACATTTGGTTTTAGAAATTCCTTTTCATTAAATATTTCACTCTTCAAATCAAGCCACACTTGCACTTCTGTGGCTGATGCAATCTAAACATTTAGCTGTAGTAATGTTATTTTTTCATAGTCTCCTCGGATAAGGCCTTCAGATCCCTATATAGTCTGTTTTGAGAAAGATCTCCATCTGGAAAAAGAAATTTCTGAGACTGGATGCTTCTACCACTAGATTTCTTGTTTGTCTGATGATGAGAAATTGTGGGTAAGAATTCATAAAAGATTCCTAGTATTCTTTGAAAGGACATGAATCAGAGTTTACAATGCAGGGAAATTACCGAAAAAAATACAAAATACACTCTGGGGAACATACAATAAGGCTTCGTTCACTGCTGTTGAGCTTGCTCAGAATGAACGTTGTGCTCCTGAAATCACTTTAAACACCTGAACTGGTCGAATGCTTAGTGAAACTTACTGATTATCAAAAGCTTGTATGTTGAACTACTGGAAAAAAAAAGCAAGATCCATGACTCTTCACTGCCTTATTTTTGGCCATAACATTCCTGCTCATTCACATCTAACGGGAGCAAGTCGTTGTTTTGACTTCCACAGATGTGCAGAAATATTGCCCCCAGCAGTGCCCCTGAAAACACAGTTCAAAAGATCTCCTTTGTGTTGGCTGTAGAGAACAATGCTCACCTCAGGACAATACTGATAACAAAGACTGAAAAAAGTGGTTTCAGTTCTAGCCATGATATGTACGATGTTTCAAGCCAGGCCTGTTATATTCCTGATGGGCATGGTCTCCTGATTCAAAGAGTCACTGAAGGCCCTGATGATCTTCTGTGAAGAGCGTTCCCAAACATGGTATTTCACTCCTTCATGCTAGCTAAAGGAGACACAGCGTGCTATCACACAAATGGTCTTCTCTAAAAAACCAATATCTGTGCTCTCAGAGATAAGGACAAGAAACGGAAACTTTTTCAAGGCCCCATTAGTTTTATTCATCTTAACATATGCTATGACATGCTTGATAAGAGCAGTGTATTTCTTTCTCTTCAGCGTTGTAGCATTTGCAGTCTTCAGCTATTCTTCACAGCATGTACTAGGTGACCCACACTGTGAAATGCAATACTATGTTAAGGAAAGATTGCAGCAATTCCAATTTTTCCTCCATTCCTTTATCTCTGTATTCGTTACTTTGGGCAGCAGCCACAAAAGATGTTCAAGTGGGGACATACACACAGGTGGCTTCATGGTTTTCTTACGCAGTTCTTCTTCGCTTTTTGAAAGAGTCTAGGATCACATTACAGGCTTTGCAGTTAGCCAGAGTGCTCAAAACCGATACTGGAATCAGAGATCATTGTGACAGTTCAGCTCTGCAAATCATTGTGTGTGCTCAGGGTTGCTTTATTTCAGACAACAGTTGTGTGCTTCTCTCTGTGTTTGACCGTAACTTCATCAGAAGTAGGGGATTACTTCGCAGAAAGATGCTCACTGCCCAGAACACAAGCCAGACCCCAAAAATATGATTTCTTGGTTAAATACAACTGTCTCAAAACCTGTCTTGACATTTCACAAATGTCTAGGTGTGACACCAGTTCTAAAAAAAAAAGTCTCAAACCTTAGGCCACCATTACTTTTGAAAGACTGAAACTAAGAATTGACAAAGTTTACATTAAAAAAAAGCAGAACTCCCACATTTCCAGTTCACCTCTTTGCCTGCATGACCTTGTAGCCACTATGGGAAGCTTTCTCCAATAACTGCTATTCGTACTGATGCTCTGCTGACTTCTCTGCTCCAAATATTGCCCTGGCCTCTGTACAACTCCACATTCTGCCTTCCTGCTGACTCAGGTGCAGGCAAAAACCTTTAGGCCAATCCCACAGCCTGCACCAGGACTACTTCTATACAGCCACTTTCTGCTTCCCTATTACACAGCATGCAGTCCACCTGATGGCATTATACAGGGCCCCTTCCAGGGTCTTCTCTCTCCATGGGTGTTCATGATGTTATACCAATAGGTGGGATAGCAAGAAAAAAATGTTTTAGTACAAAATTTCACCACCTTTCTCATAGTCTCATAGATATCCCTTAAACTTAGCAAAATGTTTCTTTGCACAAAGGGAAACTGCCACACAGACTTTTGGCTGACCTGGCATGGGCTGCCATGCGTATGTTCTTATCTATAGCCCCCTCCATCTGGCAGCACACTAACCAAGCAAAGCACGTTTCCTTCCTACTTATCAGCAAAGATGCGTAGTTGGATGGAGCCTAGCTCTTTCTTCTTCTGATCCCTTCTTTCCAACTCTGGTTGCAGGAGACAATACCACTTGGGTTCCATGTTCTCCATGATGCAGGTAAGCCTCATACACCAAGAAGAGGCATTTATACAGTCTGTCTCTCCTTGTGGCTGCCTATGACTGAATGACAATCAAAACCTAGAAAAGACTCTCAAATCTATCTTCCCCCCCCGCCCCCCCCCTACTTTGCAATAGGCACCTTTGGCTCTTCCTATGCAAGAACTGAAGGCATCAGACTCAAAAAGCTCAGGCTGGGGAGGACAACATAAGACCTGTAACACTTGGATATTACATATGTAGAAAGAATATTCACACTATATACAGGTAGATGAGGGTAATCTGTAACAATATGCAAAAAAAATAAAGAAATGTCTCAAGAACAAGGGACTTAATGGTCTTGGTTTTGAGCTCAGTAACATCACTAGAAGGCAGGAAAGATCCACTGCTGTCAACGACATTAAAGGTATAGAAAATTGTTGTAAGTAAAAACAAGTGAGAGAGCTCTCAGAACTAAAACTCTGGGGTAAGCTTACTGTGTGCTCTGCAGATATTAGTTCTATTACACTTACAGACTGAGAAAGAAAAAAAAAATCCAAACACACCCAACTTCTCTGAGCTAGTCATTTTGTGTATTTCAAATCAGATAAAATGAGCTTTAATTCATAATGCAAATAGAGCTGGCAGCACAGGACCCTTCTTGACAGTATGAGTAAACCCCACATGGACAAAGATAAATAGAAGTGTGCTGCATGCAAAATAAAAGAGCAAAAATTGTTAGACGTGTATGTTTTACTATGAGGAATACAATTCTCTTACACCAGGAGTAACCACATAAATCACAAGGCCTCAGCTCACAACCATTTAACAATCTTCTATAAATATCAACTAAAAATATTCACCTGAAATGCATTTGTTTCAATTCACTTCACTGTGCCTATAAATAATCTCCCTGTCAAACAGCAACCCATGCTGATCCACAGACTACTCTAATCAGTTCACATAAATCACTCCTTGCAATTTCAATATATTACTCAAAGAAACTGAAGAATAATAAATAAGCAAGGAATGAATAAACTCTCCCCATTAATCTTAAACTTACACTTCCCCATTTATGCACACCCAAACCACAGCTAAGACCAGATTTCTCAACACCTGTCCTCCAGGTGAATGCTTACCTGAGCTGTTGGATTAGATCTTCCCCTTCTTTAATAACATTGAGGGTAGCATCCAAGGTGGCTGTTTGCTGCTGCTGAAACTGCTTGATGAGCTCCTGAACCGCATCCACGGAGTCAGCACAGACATCCTCTAAGAGCTCCTTCTGCAGATCTTCCATCCATGTCCACAGCTGGGAAGGAGGGGAGGGAAATATAAATCAGAGAGGGATTGAGATTTAACCCTTTTGCTCTCTAATTCCAGATCAGAAAGCATTAACCAGAGATGCATATTTCACATGAAAACTGACCTGAAGTTTTTAAAGACAAAAAGGTACATTGGTTATTCAATTCTGGTTGGTGCAATCCCATTTTAAGCAACAAAGTAAAATAAATATAGTATCAGATAATTTTTTTCCCAAACTAACATGTGTTTCAGTCTAATATATGACAACAACTAGCCTAATGATATTCTTCCCGTTAATTCTTTAACACAACTAATAAATTACAATGTCCTATAGCTGTGATAACCTAGCCCTTTCAGGAGCTGTGTGCCATCAGCTCCTATTAATTTCACATGCAGCTGAAGCCTGTTGCAGGACTGAGACCTAAAATATTTGTTGTGTGTGTATAGTACTGACTGAAGTCTAGCTGTACTTGCTCAGCTATGCCTTCCCAGGCAGAAGGTTTTGTGTTCTGCTTTTTCTCTCTCTCTCTCTTTTTTTTTTCTCCCCCAAATGTACCTCAGCCTCTGCTTTTTGACTTTTGGAAATCCCAGAAATAGGAAACAGCAATCTCACCAATCTATCTCACACAGATCCATTCATTCTAAACACTCTTGACTACTAATTTCAAAACAACAACAACAAAAATCATTTGAGTAAGTGCTCAGATGAGAATTTCCAGCCAGCTGTTCATCAGATATCTGGACAGTGGCAGCAAGCCCCAGCCTCTGGTGGCTGTAAAGCCTCAGAGCGAACAGAGGTTTCCCCTTTAAGCTTTCTCTGAAAAGTGAGTGTAAAATTGCACCAACCGAGCAGGCAATCTGCCAGCAAATCCTAATGACTCCGCCAGAGAGACTATTTTCTGTGCCATGCCTGCCCCATTAACCCACATTCTGCTGGTCTATCCCGCGAGGTAGCAGGACGCACCACGCTGCACCACTGCCCTGGGGAATGTCAAAGGATGCCGTGCTGCCAGCCCAGGGAGCTGCAAAGCAATTTGTCTCACAGGGAGCTGGAGGTACACGTGAAGCAGATGACAGACGCTGTGTGGGGGTGGCAAGAGAGCTGGTAAAAACGTCTCTGTTCAGAACGAGATGCACTGGATCCCCATCCTACGGGATTTCTTCTGAGATTGTGAATTCTGCCTGTCCTTGCACAGCAAGAGGAGGAGAGAGATGCTCTGACTGTCAGGTGATCAGGCTTTTCACAATTAGGGGCCAAACCTAAGGCTGCCACCCCAACCCAACAAGAAACAATCCAAACCAGGACCTGTCGAGCACTTCTGGTGATATCAGAGGACAGAAAGCCCAGCTCCCTGTGCCCTATCCCCACCTCTGCTTCTGACTCCTTGCTTGATATGCTACAAACCACTCACACATTTTAAAATATCTGCTTAATTTGAAGGCTTTTCATTAAGCTTTTCAGACTCAGCTTTGAATATTTAGGGTGAACCCTTCTGTTTATTCATAAGTAGCATAATCATAATTCCTACTCTACTACTGGCCTAAAATGGAATGTCTCTGCTCAGTTTATTTATATATTTTCACTTTCTCAGAGGAAAGACATGATATAAAAAGACAAATATTAATACAAGAAAAATATAATTAAGTAGTCAGCCTCATGAAATAGAAGAAAGAATGAAAGCATTATTTAAAGAACCAAGCAGAGAGCTTTTCCATTTGTGGCCTGAGTTCCGGGTACTGAACTTTGAGAAGCCACCGTAAAGGAAAATGTGTTTGTGTCTTTATCTATGAGTCACATTCAGAATCATCCTGGTTTTGAGCTGATCCCTGCTCCCGCTGAAACAGCAGGGACAGCTGGACTATAACAGCAAGGACCATTTTGGGGGAAATATTATTTTATCTGCTTATCAGGTCTTCAAGTCATAGAACACTCTGTAAATATAGAAGAGCAAAATGGCCATGCATATAAATCATTATTCTGTTTTGAATTGGGAAAGCCAGTATATTTTGAATTTCTTGCTGCTTTTTGTCATATTTCCTTTTTTTTTTTTTCACTTAAGATAGAAAAAAAAAGCTTGAGGAATTTCCTTTACAAAAATGAAAGTGAAATAAAGAACTTGCTTTATTGGTAGCAATCTTCCATTTTCCTGAAATTATCATGATAGAAAGGGCAGGGAAGAAAACTTCCACCCCCCCCGCCCCGGGACTTCAGAGGAAATCCGTTTTTTTCAAAGTGTCTCCAGAACCAATCTGTCAGCAGCAGCCAAAAGGATTTGGATCTTTAAGATCCTACGTCACTTTTTGAGTATGCTTCTACCTCAAAGCAGTTTCGAAATACTTTATAAACTGCACTGTACTCACCTGGAACAGAAACACTTGTGAATTTCAGAGAGCACTGAGATATATGAACTCACATTAACTTCAGATGTTCCCATAAATGACCTCTGATTGTAAGGATTTGCATAATAAAAGCTATCAGAATCTAGGTCATCCTTGACTCAGAGGCCTCTAATCCTTTAGACTCCACCAATCCCTGGGAAATCCTAATACAAAGAATCAGTCAGTATTAATAAGATTAGGAAGATCTTTCAGGAACAATTTACAATAGGAACCTGATTCAAAAACCTCCTATGTTATGTGTTACAACTGACGGCACCTGAAATAAATTACCACCAAGCCCCATTTGTGAATGCCACAGAAATGAGAAGATGAATTCCACGTCACCGCAGCACCGAAGTCAGATGAGCTGTTAATCATGAAACAGAAATCACATCCAGGCTTCTTCATGTTTGTCACAACTCAGAAAATCAGTCCCTATTAAGGCTTGATGTTTAATTCTAATGCAACTATTCAGCTACTTTTAAAAATCCTCGCTATTAAAACGCCAAATCATCAGACACTTTGTGCATTTCCTAATTCAAGCTGTGACACTCTCTTAAACAGCTAGCTAGCTCAGACTGAATGCACACTTTCAAATTTTTGTTGAAATTTGATATAGTACACAGGCCAGCTTTTATGTCATATTTGCAGAATCCAACTCTTTTCTCTTTTATTCTTTGCATGAGCAGCATTTGTGAGCACCTGTCCCATTCCCATACACGTTCCAAACTACTGCTAGTCTCTCACTGATCCTGTAAAGGAGGTGTGTGGGGGTAGATGCAGACATTTCAAATACTAACTCAGTATTTACACATCCAGCTGCAGTGACTTTTACTCTTTACCAGTGATGCACGTCTAGAAAAAATTATCTCTACATTGTATTGCTTAACACATTCTAATCCAAAGATATAAAAGCCTGCAAAATAATGAAAAAAAACACAAAAATATATATTTTTTTTTCAAATTGATCTGTGCTTTGGTACAGTTAATTGGATGTGGAAAGACTGATGCATTAGTGGTAAAACCTGAATTAATTCTATCAGAAAGAGCCAGCCACAAATCCTACTCAAGCAAACTAAGTCTACAAACTTTGTAAGTGTTGACTGCACTAAAGTCTAAGGCAAATATCTAGCCCTAAAACGATCATGCTGCTCCATAGAGGCTCCAGAATCGAGACTTTATTTACCAAAGTAACCATGGCTTTAAACAAGAAAAACAGTTCTCTTCTTATTACTAGGCCAGTGGAAAGGAAGAATGAAAGCCACCTCTTCTGGGGGAGCATCTGGCACCTCTCAAATGCACTGTAAAAACTTCTTTGTCTTTCTTGGCTATAAAACACAGGCAGTTTCTCTCCATCCAGGAGACAATACAGCTCACTACTCCCAGCTACTTTATCTGATGCAATACCCTTCATTTTACTCAAGTACTTAATGAGACCACTTACTGGAGGTTTGAAGGACATCTCTGCCTGTCATCTAGAAATTAATGCTTCTGACTTAGAGCAAGGGAACACTTAAAATAAAACAACACTGAAACCTAGAGAGATTGCTGAGAAAATCTTGCCTTTATGTTTGGAATAACTATTAAACACCCAGTGTTTGTACACTGCGATGTGCAAATGCCACTGATGAGTTTTAAACCCTGCCTCCAACACACTTAAAAAACATTGAGTAATGAGACCAGTGAAAAGCAAAGAAGCAGTCAGTTCAATCAATGAGAACAACCACTGTACATTTTTTTCATTCAAAAGAAGGGTATTAATGGAAACAAGCAACTTTCCAGGGTATATGGTCTACTCCTTTACAGTGTCAGCAAAGTGCCATGTGTTACCGTGAATGCCACAAAAGCATGTTCATGCCAACTCAATAAAGTGGATGTCCATCACAGAAATCAAGGCTAAAGCAGAACTGAGAAGAATTCAGTGAAATATGGGGGTCCTCTTTTCCCACCTGACTTGCATTGCACACAGAAGCGTGCAGAGAACCAAGAGCATGCTGAGAAAAATAGAACAGGTTTGTTCCAAAGAGAGATGTCCATCAATGCTATTTCCCCCTCCTTCTAAGCCAGGCTTATACAAACCCATTCTGAGGAGTAACACATCTAGCTATTTTACCATACGCAGAAGGAGGTCCCATAAACCCTAGGAGGGGAGATAGGTTTGGGAAACAGATTCTGTTTCAGGTATTGGTTCAGATTAATTTATGGCAGGACTTCAGCATGTGCATATGTTCATGTACCTGTTGTGAATCTGTTTTCACTGTGTGGCCTTCATAATTTTTTTTCTGCCTTGATTTCTCTCCACCAACATGGTAAAGTTAATAAAACTTCTCAGCGTAATTAATTTCCAACAGTCAATGTTTGTTCGCACTTAGAATGCATCCAGGGCTGTTTAAATTGAAGGAAGTGATGGTTATAAATTAAGAGCATACTTCAACAACACTTTCTAAAGTCACAAAGGCATATTCAAGGTCTGATGGAAACGTCAATGGAAACACATCAAACAATGTATGTAATGATGAGCTGTAATGTGACCGCATGCCACCAGTGAAGTGTCACATGATGACAGCATACCTAATAAAATGTGACAAGATAGGATACGACCAGACGCTACACATGATGAAATGCCACAATATGCGACTTCCATGGTAAGATGCAGCTGGTGAGACACCCTGCTGCAAGATGTAATGTCAGATATTACCAAACTGGTTGAGAAGAAATGGTGAGTGGAAAAAAAGGGAACGTTCTGTGATAAAAAAAATAAAAATCTGATCTCTTCCTAACCTCTTTCTTGCTTTTTCCCTTTTCCTTGCCAATTTCTTGACATTCATCCTTGGTTAGGTTGCATCTGGTGCTTCTGTATGCTAACACGTTTTAATTAGTAACCTTGCCTATGGCAAAAGGATTTGCAATGTCTAAACATCTGATGCTTTTTCCAAGTCCTGCATGGACCAGACTGATATAGCACAAAATAATTCCCTCTCAAGGGAAACGTGATTTGGGTAGCTACACTTACATCAGGGAGTGTGAGATCCCCAGCCCAAGGTCATGTAAATGTAATTCAGGGCCTATTTGCTCTAGGAGAAGAGTTGGCTTATTACTGAAGAATCAGTTGTACGTGTTCTATGCTTCTGCTACCATCATGAATTGCAAAAACATGTTCACCTTCTAGTATAATTTTAATATGTTACTTGTAATTACAAATCTGGATGTAATTAGCTGCAGTAATTGTACTAAGCAAATCAAATTTTGCACATCCTCATACTGATATACGCTTGGAGAAATTCTTCCTACATCAAAAGATTTACTCAAATTTACACCAGTGTAATACAGTACAATTTGGTGCAGGAGGAGCTTTCCATAGCTGCAAACTATGCTCTACAAATTCAGCAGTACACTTAAATAAATCCAGGTACCATTAAGTTTTCCACTAAATTGTTCCCTGACTCTAAACATTTCATTACTTCTCAAATGGGAGTTGCATTACCTCTTCCCTCTGTGGTTTTTCAAGCGATTTGCTGTATGACTTGCAGTCTTACCCTGATCTGCTGCTTTGAGACCTTTGTGCAACATTGAACTCCACAAAGGAATCTAGAAAGCTCAGAAATAAATCACTTCTGACAATTTTGAATCATTCTGAGACTTGCTAAGGATTAAACAGACTTGTGACCTTTCTCTAACCAAATAGTCCTACGGAATCCATCAACCAGAACCACTACACTGACATTAACCATTTTAAACTAGTTTTTAGGCTCTCTTGCACATGTACACTTAAGAGGCAACAGAACATGTCTTTTGAGGGATGAGTGAATTACAGAAGTGCCCCTGTAAGGCTTTGATGAAGAGTACTCCCTACACAAATTGTCACAGGCACTGGCTGCACACCCTGTTGCCTTCGTATACAACAGCAAGAGCTGCAAGCCCACACACTGGAAACAGGAGAAGCCCATCTTCCTCATTACAAGCCCTTCCTTCCTTATTATAAGACTAATAATAGGGTATTTTAAGAGAGCTGGCATCCCTTATTTAAAGGTGCTTATAAAACACCCTTCTGGTTGCAGCATGAACCGTTGTTACTTGGAGGGCACGGTGTACAGGCTGGAGCCCCATCTCCATAACACACAAAAAACATGCAAGGACTCTCTACAGCTGGTAGTATTTGATTCATAGGAAGCAATCAGTCAAAATACCAGTGATTGGCCTGAAAAATGTGGCTGTCAATGTACAAATTGAACAGAAGTCTGTAGGAATCCTTTGGTAACGACATGGGAGAAAGATGGAAAGAACTTATCTTCCATGCATCTGCCTGAGCTCTGCTGCAGGTTGGACATTTAATTTTTATTAACTTAATTCTGTCTCACAACTTTTTTTTTTTTTTTTTTTTGTAAGGAAGATCACAGATGGCAGAATCTTATTCACCAGAGGTCTGGCCACACTTCAAGCTCATCTGCTTGAGATCTGGATGTGCTACCAGGATATCACAGCTCTCTCCACTCCCAGCTTCTTAATCCTTCACGAAAAAATCTTGCTTCTAGATAACAAATGGACAGGGAAGAGGGGCACACTGCACCACCCCAGCTGTCCTCGTTCCTCAGCTTCAGAGCTTTGCTAGCATTACAGAAAAGATTTAAACCTGCAAAGAAACCACCAACAAAGCAATGACTGGTGAATGCTTGCTTTTGGGTCAAAGCCACAGGCTGTGCTCTGGAGATGTGAGAGGGATTTGCTCCTATGTTTTTTTTTTGCTTCATGGTAATTGATTAGTGGTATCTCAGAGTCAACTTTCACACAGCTCACACAAAAATAATGCTTGTTTTACTAGCAGAGCCCTCTCTATAGCCCCAATTATCAGAATCATAATGGTAAGCTAGCAGGTAAAGGAACATATGTGTCTTCTCCAAGGCATCTGCCTTCCAGGAGAAGGACAGCATACACATACGTGGATGTTACCAACACACGCAGAGCTCTGTTCCCTTCATTCACATCTCCTGCTGTCTGCCAGCAAATCCACCTCTCATGGGAATATCAGAGCATTTATAAACCTAGCACTTTTTTTTTTTTTTAAATCAGTATTTACTTAATCCCTTGTAAAAGCATTTGCTTCTTCCCCTCCCCTTATCTTGTGAGTTTTCTGTTTACAGTATTCCCTCTGATCAAACTACACTGATTCAGCCCCCAAGAAGAACCACACTCTTACTTGTAAGAGGCATAAATTCAAAGTTTGATGTTTCACAGCCATGCAGTGAGAGGAGCAGGTATTTTCACAGTCCGCTTTTGTTTGCTGCTTTAGAAATCTCAGCTGGGAATTTTAGCCCACTGAAGGAACAAAATTTTAATCTTTTCAACCAGACACGTGGTCTTCATTCTCACCGTGAAAAATGTTGGGATATGAGATGCCCAGTCAGAGCACATTTTAAACATAGGGAGATAATTTGGGTCACTTTAGTGTTTCATGCTTTCACTGTTTTTAAATCTGGCCATAATATGAGAAAAGCAACAAAAGCACTGACCAGGATGGCAGTTCAGGAAAGAAGTGCTTTTGTGGGAACCATGTGCCCAGAATGAGACCTTTTCAGAGCTTCTAGAAGTTGCCAGAAAGTGGAATTGCTAAACTGATTATCCCCTTCATCATAAATCTGTATAATCTGATGGGTGGTTGCTCTGAAATGTCAATATTAACCATTAAAGTCAAACAACCAATTGTTAAGTTCAGTAACATTAACTGTGAATCCTGGGTCAATTTACAATGAACGACAGGATTATACAATATATCCCTGAGCCACTGCCATGTTTGCTCCATGATTAACTTTGATTCATTCTGTCAACTCTTCTGACTTGAGTCAATAGCAGCAACCCCTAGCCAGTGAGCTTTCTGCTCCCTGCTTCCCAGAAACTCTGCCTCAACACGAGAGCCAAGCCCTGTCAAAATTAGCGACCTACACAAAAATAATTTCCTAATCATGATATTCAACTGAAGCAGAGAGAATTTAATTTCACAGCCCTTGGTTATCAAGCAAAATTAAGTTAGCGGTACCTGCAGTAAAACACTCCCTAACCGACGGGGTAAACCCACTTTCACTACTCACTTGAGTAGCCCCACTGATGTCTGTGGGGTGACCAAGGTGACCTGCTGAACACAAATAATGTAAGTCTTTCCAGGAAGCTGCCTGACACTTAATGGTCTAAGACTTTGTTCTCAGTTTCACATGGCCTTATCAGACAAGCTGTTCCGAGTGAAACTTTCCATACCAGGTATCTGCCTAAGGCTGAACTTGATGAATTTTGAGGTAAAAGGTCCAGAACGATAGGAAGGGGTAAAAGGAGTTATTCTGCCTGTGTTAGAAAAGGAGTCTTATTTCTGCTTGCATGAGATGCTCCAGACACTCCATGCTTTTAAGCAAGGGTTTGAAATTTTGCAGGGATACCCTTGATGTAAAGAACATATATTATGTCGTCCCTGTGAAAATCTGCCCAAATTTGGTCACTCAGAAGATCTCTGTCAAATTCCAGTTTGCACACGTTCAGTAAGAACCTGCTAAGAGTTTGGCAGTTCATTTTTTTTCAACATTAAATACTTCCTGAGCTTGCTCATCATCCCTTCTGTGGGCCAGGTAGGCCTGGCAGGCTCCTCATGGCACTGCAAGTGCTGAGTGCCTCCTCGTAATGCTCTGACCCACCGAGAGCCAACAAAGCCTGGACCTGCCTCTTCTACTCTTCCTGGTTTTCACTGCTCTCTTGCAGGGCTTGGGGCAACACAAAGGTAGAAACCTGAAACCCACTGAAAAATGGGAAATTTAGAGGTGGTAAGTCATGCTTTTCATACCCCAAAGAGCTATGAGGCATTTGCAGAACTGTTTTGGAGTTCAGGTTAAGACCCATATGCCGTAAATGGATCCAAATACAGAGAAGTTCCTCCTTGTTTTTTTAAGTTAGTGACTTCATGATCAATCAACACAAGTAATGCAACAAACCTTGACTTCAGCTACATACAGAATACATGTATACTTTCTCTTAAACACCTACACAAATCCTAAAATCTAAAATCCTGCAGATGGAGACAAGACTTTATTTGCATGCAGGTATCACACACATGTAAGCGTAGCCTAACCTCAACACTTACTTGACCAAAGTAATTTCTGGGCCCTTCTAAGCTGTTGTTTAAACCTGTGACTCTGAAGCTGAATCAGAAACTGCTGGTAGGAGTATGTCCTGCTTCTCTAAGCAAGAGAAAACAAAACTGTGAGTGCTAAACAGAAAATCTGTATGGGAAGTGAGGACGTCTACAATATATTAAGTCAGTATTTAATTATGCAAAAAGATTTTAAAAGTTTGTAATGATACAGAAATGTTGATAGTGCCCTTTTTTGTCTACGTTTTTATACTTGGAATGATAAAGTCCACTTCAGAACCATAAATATAAAACTGTGAAACCAATGTGAAATGTTAAGATTCAGACAAGTGATTATTTGCACTGAGGTTTTTCAGTCTGCAGGGTGAGATCTTATCACATCTGTGAAATCTTCTCCAGGAGGCTCAAAAACTATTCTCATTTAAACAAAATGAAATGGCAGCCAAGAATCTTGTATTATTATTTGATCCTAGAAGCTGAGAGCTGACAAAAGAACATCAACTATCATGAGATCTGTGATAGAATTGCAAGATCTGGCAATTCTGCCACTAATTGATTTAGATCTGAAATAAGATCCTGAATTCAATCACACTTAATCCTGAGAGAAATGATTCAGGTACAAGTCTGTTGGATGCATTTCTCCCACTGACAATAATTTATAACTTTATCCTGCCATACAGATAATTGGATTTGATTCCCAAGGTAGCAGGTTTCTGCTCACACCATCAGGAATGCCTTGGCCTAAAAGAGTAGAAAAATATTGATTAAACACTGAGAGCATCATGAATACTGTAGGACAGTGAGACACAACATCTCTTTTATAGGAAAGGCAATAAGACAACTACCTCACTCATGAGTTACGACCCTAACAGTCACTTAGGGGACTGCTCTAAATTTGTGCTTCTAAAATGTTTTTCCCATTTCATAAAGTCATAATTTCAGCCTATTGCATGTATTCTTACAGCAAGGCTGCTTAAAAAAAATCTGAATTATTGTTACGTTTAATTGTTAATCTTTCATATTCCCTCAGCTGTATAGGTCAATGTTTAGTATAAAGAATCCTCTCATGATTATTTGACATGAAGTGAACAGTGATTCAAGTCTGCTGTGGTATTAAGAAAAAATTGCTCCTAGCTTTCAATGCTCATGGGATATCTAGATTTAAATTTAATTCAGTACTATGTACTGTCCTGAAGAAATTCTAGCAAGGAAGATTTTAAAAAGAAACATTTATTTGACAAGATGTCTTTTTAAAAATGGGAGCTGTTGGAAGTTTCTCAGATGCTGGAAATCTTAGTAGTCACACATGGAGATGAAGAGGTGAGCAGAGTACAGGTAAAGCAGCGAGAAGTTCACTGTCAGTGCACTCAGCCATGTCTGGGAATTACTGCATCAGAAACACAATTCATCTGCTCTAGGAAGATTGTCAAAAGCAATGTGTTTGCTGCAGGAAGATATTTAGGATATTTCCATAAAAACCATGTCAGTAAGACTGATTCTTTCTACTTAACTCTCCCTTTCTCCAGTTCTGTCTCACAGTAGATTAATATATCAAGAAATAATGAGAATTTGGGAAAGTTAGATGAAAAATACATCTAGGCCATAGTTTCCTGCATTATTGCCAAGAAAACACTAAGCCAACTGTTTATTCATTTCCAAGGACACACGAGAAATACTTGTTAATAGTTTAAGAAATGGTTTCTTTAAGAATTACAAAGGCTGAAATGAATAATGACAGTTAGTATTAAGTAATTAATAACGTCTTCTAGAATAATGCAAAACATGTCAGGTGTTAAACACCCTAACATGCCAGCCAAATGGCTTTCTCCTTGCCCCAAGACACTCCCAGGTGAAGTGTTTAAATGGGCATAGTACAGCACAGTACCAAGCACAGCGCTGCAGGTAGGAGGGCAAGGTTAATCAGGGAGGCATGTGTTGGCACTGTAGCTGGAATGCCTCCTGGTAAAACAGCAGCAATGGATCTCAGATGTTCCTGTATTTCACTGCTGTAGCAAAAGGATTTTTGCCTTGCCATCTGCTAGAATTTAAATCTGACTCCACACTCTTTCTTTAGCTCAACTAAAACTGCCATTGACTCAAACAGAATTTTGCTTGATAAACCCTACGTTTAAAATTGGAATATAATGTTATCTTTGTTGGACTGAAATGCCAGCTAATACGGTGGATTTATTTTTAAGCAGTTTCAGAAAACTAGCATGGATGGTGCAGATCTGGCCTGGACAAGTATCTAGAGCAAGAACCTGCATCGGGTCCAGCCCAACCCTGTAGGCTGGGAGTTCTCACCATGGCTGGGTGCCTCTCCTGGTCAGAGTCTGGGGAGAAATCAGCTGAGCTCAGATATGAAACAGAGAAAGGACATAATATTATCAGAGGCGAGGTGGAAAAGGAAGGATGTTTGTATTTCTTCATTTCTGACGAATTCCACTATCCGTTTTTCATGTTGAAGAACAACAAGTACATTGGTTAACATGCCATTTTAAAATATGCATACAGAAACGCATCACTGAAGGAGGCAGGTAGTGACACACAAAGAAATTCAGTGAACCTGCCGAAAGACCTGAGAGTTCAGCTTCCCCAGGAGTGGAGATAACACAGGGGTGAAGATGTGAAAACTTACTTTTCTTGTAGAGCTACCGTGCATCCTCCAGATACTGGGAGGAGGGTGCTGCAGGAGACTGCCGTAACTTTTGCAGCCTCTTTGCACCCAATCTAATAGCTATCATTTGCCCTGATGAATGTAGATCTCTGGATCCATCCTGACTTTGCTATATTCCATTTTTATGCCACAGCTCCCTCATCTGTCTCTCTGGAGTGAGAGAGCTTAGGCACCCAGAAGAGTCTGTTCACTCTGGATTTCCCTAAAACTGACCGCAAGTACTTATGGGGCATCACAGCATCCACCTGTCCCATGGGTAAATGGCAATAAGGCTGAGATTTAGGATTCACTCTCAATACCTAGGAAACAACACTGATGCTGTTACAAAAGATTCTTTTTTTAATAGTTTCAAAAAAGATTGGCATTTTAGTACATCTGTATTTTTATACCCCCAAAACATGGCTCATTGAAACCAGGTGAGTGCAGCTGGCTAGCTCCCTTCTTGTTGAAGAAGGTTAGAGGTGAGCATTCTGCACTGCAACCCAAAACCATTCACACAGGGAGGCTTTAGTCCCCAAACCCGAATTAGGCCACTCAGTACCAGGAATCATCAGAAGAAATTTAGATGATAGAAAACATTATACTGATAGCTTCTTGGCATTACTAGTCACCACCTGCATAGGTGAAGCAAGGTTAATCACAGTAAGAAACTGTTATGAAATAATTTGAGTGAGGAAATAACCAATTAAGTTTCCCCTGTGGCAAACCAAAATAGCTGCAAGCATTTGAGATACACTGGAAACAATAGCACTATTCACAAGCTTAAAGTAACTAGTTTTTTTTTTTTTTTTTTTTTTGGTGTATTTCTGAAGCAGGACATAAAAGGAAAACCCTCATGTATCAATAGCTATAAAAGACATGCTGAATCTCCAACTATCTTCCAGGCACACATATATATGAATGTGTACATACATCCTCTATTTAAGGAGGCTCCCCAGCACATTAAAATGTGCTATGTACAACTTGTTTGTAACATGTAAATCAACAAGCACAAGGTAAAGCTTCAGTTTCTAACAACATCTTTCTGATTAAGCGTGCTGTTGCAAACAGATGCTACAGAGCATGAAAACAACCATTCTGACTAATTCCATCTCTCTCAACAGAAAGCCTATCTTTAAAAGTCACTCATCACTGAATGGTCTTTGGTCTGCAGAAAAATGTGAAGTATGCTTTAATTACATCCCCAGTGACCTCCCATTTGATGGCCTGTCCACTGTATCTCTGTCGAGACAGCCTTATCTCTGGATATTTTTCAATTATGCTAAACTGCATTTATTCAGGTCCTCACTGATTCACTGTATCAGTATGTGGCTGTTTGCTCTTTACCCATAATTTTGAAAAGTGAAGTATGCCTCATTAAAAAATGTAAGATTTCCAGTAACACTTAATGGCTACATTAATTAACATTACATTCAAACAGAATTCCTCTGATGATATGTATCATCCTGCAAGCATGTTTATATCTGATGTGTTAATATCAACTGATGTTCTTACAAGAAAATTCTTGCTTTACAACATACATTCTAGTTGTGAATTAAGCACCAGTTGATCTGTTTGTTATGTCGTTCCTTTATTTTACTGTGCTATTTTGCTCATGTGTTTCATTCACATTTTGTTTCCTTTTTACAACAGCTATTCTTATGTATCAAGTGAACTAGATTTCAGTCTGGCACAACGATGATGCCTTTTCAATGTTATCTGGGTTTTCAGTTTGTACCCAGAATCAGCCTCTTGCAGCACTGTGCAGTACACAGAAAAAAACCCTCATGCACATCTTACCTCTTTGGTGTGGGTATGGAAGGAGACTGACATGTCCAAGAGAAGTTTCCTCTGTTCCACCCTCCGGACAAAGTCCTGAATCCGTACTTCCAGATGCCGGGCTGCTTTATAGATCTCTTCAGGGTCACATTCCCCAGTCTGAGCCAGCTGCTCTGCAGCCTCTAAAAGCTTGTCTGCATTGGTGTACGTATTCTACCAGCAAACAAAGCAAGAAACAGAGTATGAGTAATACAACTGTGGCAAGTAAACCCCTGAAACAGGCTGTTTATACTTTCAAAGGCATGAAAGCAAGTGATTACTAGTGTTTTAAACAATAGTAATAATTCCTACAGGCGCTGCCATCTGTGGAAAGAGAATGTATAAAGCCACACAGACTAAGCCTTGAGTAGGCATGAAACAATTTCTTATTTGAAACACACCACCCCAGCCCAGTCCTGCCAGGCACAGGAACAGGACTGTGCACTTGTTTATTTCCAAGTCCCCTGGAATTTCTCAGAGATAATGTAATGAAGCAAGGGGTCTCACCACCTCAGAAGCCAACAGTGCTTCATGTGACACTGGGCTACAAGCTCACTGCAAAGGCCTCCCAATGGTTATTGCATTATAGCATGAAACCAAGTCATCCAGAGATGCCTCAGCCCCAGGAAACATTTCCCTTTCAATGGCTTTTGTGAGATAAATTGAAAGACTGTGTCTTGAAGTTCCTTCTATATTTTTTCCTCTTGTCTGCTGTTCTGCACTGTATTTCTAAGTGGAGTAGGTCCACCTGATTAGCTGGCAGCTGCCAGTATGCAACGCTTAGATTGGTTTGGAGGGGTAGCATTTCCAGACTGCCCGAGCCATGTACCTGCCATCCATTACAAAATAATTGGAACACTTCACTGCCCTGAATGGATTTACCCCATAGCCATGGCTTTTGTGATATGAGACCCCTTACCCCGACCTCACAGAGGGAACTGAAGAATGCAGAAGCTCCATGAAGTACTCAAAACACGCCAGGCTGAAGGAAGAGAGGTGAATCCTACTCCACCAAACTTAACTCAGCTTTCAAAGTACCCGCTCATCCTTTCCCTCCCTCTTTCATGTTTGCAGAAAACACCACTGAACCAATACACCTGAGATTCTCATAAATAGCAGCAGAAAGGTAATGGGAGTGCAGGCCATCTTCTCCATAGCCAGGAGTTAAAGATAGTCAGCCCTTGCTGTCACAGAAAAGCTTTCTTATCTCAAGTTGAGGGCTATAGCTCTGTGGTGTTAAACACTTAATACAGAGAGACAAAGATATCAGCTTGACGTAGGGAGTTTCCAGTACTGGGTGGGATCTTCAGAAATGCTCAGCCTTGGCCTACGACTGCTCCCACTGGGAATTTTAACTTCCCCATCAATAGAAGCAGAACTGTAGCACTTTCCTTTTCAAAATCCTACTGAGAATCCTCCTCAATTTAAAAATGCATTACCTTGAAACATGTACTTATAAGACATTTCAAAACTGTGGACACACGTACTTCAGAGCATTAAAGGAACACTGTCAAACATATAAGCCATAAATCAAGTCCTGTTGTTCTTACTGGGATAATACCTTGCTGCAATCAATAGGTGTTACTAAAGAAAATACTGAACACGAAGATGGAACACTGGCTTCCAAGTGTTTAATGGGGAAAAATATTTCCAGTTATAAAAAGCAGAAAGAAAACAGCTCATTCACTGTTCATTTTCCCAGTTTCTGAGGGCTGACTATAAATACACAGTATTTGCATTTCTCCTTTTGGACTGTGAAGAACACATTCTAGACAGTTTTGTTACCAACAGTAAATTTTTATTCCCTCACTTTCAGGTCACTGCTGTAATGGCTAGGTTGTTAACAGTGGCAAAACTTTATGTTTTAATAACCATTTTTTGGAAACCTCTTTAGCTGAGAATTTGTAAAAAATTTTCCATTTAATATGATCTGAGTTAGGGTCCAGTTTCACTTAACAGCATCCTTTCTGAATAATCCTCTTCCAACAGTATTTGGAGCACATGCCAAAGCTAGCACTGTTTTTCAAAGTCTACTCTACTCTTGGCTTTTTTCACACATTACCACTACAACAGCACAAACACCAGTGCAGCTCCCTAGGGATAATACTGTCCCTTGCTTTTGTGTAATATTTAGTACTCTTTTAAACACATTCACACTCTGATTATAGAACAATTTTGAGAGACAAACACCTTGTTGAAACACAGTATGAATACAACTCTCGTACTTTTATCCTAGCACCTATACACTTGTGTCCAACTCAGCTGAAAACCATTGTGAGTTTACTGATCCCAAGATGTGAGTCGGAGCGAGGTGAGTTCACTGATGTGATGATCAGTTACAAGTAGTGGCCTAGATGGCGAAAAGGGTGTGGGCAGAGCCCTAGGCTTTGAGGAAGAAAAAGAATGAAGATTGGCCTCAAAAGAGGCTCTGGCCATGGCGTACAGACACTGAAGTATGCAGTGGTCCTGCAGTAGTCCCTTTGGATTACACAACATTCTCCAAAGGCAAAGGGAATTTTCTATAAGGAAGCTGGCTGGGTGTGGATGGAGATGTATATTGTGTCTGCCCAGGGCTCTGCCAGGCACTGTCAACATACGACACAAGTTTGCATCTGCAAGGTATTCATACCTAAATTTAGCCAAGACTGCTATAGCTGTGAACACTTACTGTGGACAATAAGCCTGAACACAGCACATTTTGAGCTTGGTGAAATCTTTGTCCCCCTGCTTTTTATCTGTTCCTACTGAGCTCCCAGCTAATTATCTGGGTTTTAAAAACAGGTGCAGTTTATAATAGGAAAAACACTAATGTCTTCATCCCTGCCATTCCAGAAGGAAGGCTTGGTGCTGAGAGATTTCCAGCTCAGTGATGCAGATTCAAGAGGTTTAGATACACTTCAGATAAGCAACCACAGCTGGGAGTTAACCGCACTTGCCTTGAACTCCAGAGCCTGATGTATTTGTGAAAGGATTGTCATCTACTGTCAGATGAGATACAAATACAGCATATGCCAAATAAGCTAGAGGTTAGCTCTTTAGTGAGAGCCTGCTCTATTTTTGTTTGTTCTGCTCATTTGTTTCAAGTGCAAATAAATCATATCGAGTTGTTATGCATATCAAATATTTTCATGTACACCTATTTCTCTACAAGTGCCGTATTAAAGCTATCTTCAACCTGAGAGCTTCAGCCTGGTTGGTACCATAATGCTCCACTGCTTGCCTGCTGCACACTTTCACATTTTCATCCCGAGCTCCCTCTCTTGCTAGCAAGCTCTTCAGAGCACAGGTCCTTTTTTCATCTGTTTGAAGCACTTTGTACTTTTTTTTGGTGTGACATAACAAGTACTAGATCAGGGCACGGGGAATCCAAGAAAGAATTAAGTCTCATGATGAAGAAAAGCATATAATAAATAGGTCTTCCTTTACAATTACCTTCTTGTCCCCCTGCCACAAGAGTGCTTCAGATTCCCAGCCCTTCCAAGACCTGGAAGGATGTACCCGGAGCACCAGATCTAGGTACATCTCCACAGTGGCACCAAGATACAAAACCTTGGAAGACACTATGATCTAATGCAACCACTGGAAAAAAAAAATGCTGCTAGAAGGATGTTCATAGCCATCCCCTTTTCTGCAAGCCCCAGCCCCACAGAATATTTTCTATGGCATCCTGAGCAAGAAGACACCAAAAATGAGTTCCCTCCGGAGGGGAGAACCTATGCAGAATCTCTTTTCTGCACAAGGACTTGTGGAAACTAGTTCCTGGTTAAACAATAATAGCACTAATTACACAGAAAAAAATCTTGGAGCTGTAACATGATATACTCTCTGAAAGTTTAGTGGTGCATGGTACTTTTCTCTGAAGTTGGTTTAACCCCTGAGAAAACTCAAAATCCTTGAATTTCTGTCTCAGTGATCTACTAACTGGCATTATGTACTTCTGAACCATTTCAAGAGCAAAAACAATTTCTATCTCAAATCTCTTAGTATCTTTCTATACTAATCTTTCCATGATCACCTACTCAACTTGTGAAATCTGCAATTACACAAAAAAAATAGTAAATGCATGCTTCAGGCTTCAGAATAGAAACAGCTGTAGTATATGATTTTGGAATTCGTTTTTTCATCTGTCTTCTGTTTGTTGCAAATAAAAAAAGAAACACAATTATGGAAAAGAAACAGATTAGCAAAACCCATACAATAATCCCTACCACAATTCAAAATGAGAGGTGCTTGCAGTCTGAACACATGGCAATATTTGCTAATAAGATTCTCATAATTCTGGTTCTTAATTTTTAAGAGTTTGACATTCTGTAGCAAGGTTAAAAAAAAAAAAAAAAGACTACTTATGAGAAAAGCTGATGTGAAATTTCCCTGTTATACTTGCTACACTTTCCTTTTTACTTCATACCAACAAATGCCAAAATGCCATGATCAATTTCTGTCTCTGAGCAGATCTCATCTGAGATTCCACCACAACTCCAGGTTAACATGTGAAGCTGTAGCAGCATCAGAAGTGTACTATCCAAACACAGCTCCTTCAGCTAACTGCCTAAGAGATTTCCTTAAAGTTGAAACCAACATTACTGTGTCCATAATCCTTGTATCATAGATGTATTTTGTCAACCGTTCTCTCCAAATCTATTTAACCCAGAGTAGGAATTGCACTGATTCTCAACATCGGAGAGTACTGGCTGCATGCAGCCAGTGCTGGCCTCACCTGCTACCGACAGAGAAAATTGCATTACAATGCTTAGTACCAACAATTCTGCTTTGAAAGACTTTGGCATATTTTTTCTAAAAACAAACAAGTAACAACAACAAAAGAAAAAAAAAACAACACCTGAATAATTCATCAGTTCTTGTCCCAATGTAAAAGTTAGAGGCATCAGAACAGAAATATTTTGCCTTTCTTGTTTATGATATCTATTGCAACCTAAAGTCTAATAGTTTAGTCACTTAGAGACAAATTATTTTGAAAACATTTGAAAGACATCAAATTAGTGCAGCATTTTGCTTTTGACCCAAGTGCATTTTCACAAAATGATTCCATGTAAAGTTTTCCCTGCAGTTCTAGCAATTAGATTTGTAACGAGTTTATTGCTGCATGTTTCTATGCAGATTACATTGAAAATGGCTGTGTCTAATAGTTGTCCAGGGAAGAATTTATGGCTCAAAGTTGGGGTTGTCCCCCCCTCCAAATAATCTCCCCTTTCACAGTATTTTACAGCTGTTTATTATATCTGATAAATTTTCATGGTACCTGTCTCCAAGATCTCCAGGGTGACGTGAACTATGCTGATCAGCCAGAGACATTTAGTTGCATGCATCAGAAGCATGAGGCAGGAAAATGGGGCAGGTGATCAGATACATCATTGTGTCAAACCCAAACTACATACCTCAGACACCTCACTTCGTAAGAACATGTTTAGATACGCTGAAGGGGAATGAGGCGGCACTGGTCTGCCTTATTCCATATTAATCAAGTTCTGGGGCTGTGGAAGGCAGTTCCAGGCAAAGGTTCCTCATATTCTGTCAGAGTTTTGTCACCTGGGCTTTACCACATAAATAATACAGAAAAGATGCCACCTCCAGATGCCAGTAAATACTGACAAGAGAGAGAACTTAGATGACTAGCTTACACTTGATCTTGACTAAAGACAAGTGATGGGAATCCCATTTTATGCTTGCAAGCTGAAGTTTAGCAAAATTATTAGATTTTCTCTGATGTGATATCTTCTCCGTGAGTTTTAACTTGCCTCTTCAACACCAAAGATGAAATTCCAGTATTACTACTCCTGCAGTGAGGATGGGATGTTGAGGCAAACATCAAAGCCTGATCCATCTCTCACTGAAAACAGCAAAAAGGATCCTACTAACTCCAGTAAGAACTGGGTCAGCTTCCGAGTCATTAACTCAAGATGGAGAAGGAGACAAAAAATGGTGAAGTGCTGCAAGCAGAGCTCCAGAGGCCACGTACCTCTGTTTGGTGCATATAGGAGAGCAGAAAGCCCTCCTCCTCACAGAAACTACAGCATGATTCACGTTCACAAAATGATTATGGAGCTGATTCTGCATTTCTTCTCAATCCTTATAATCTATTGTTATCCTTAATTACCAAGTTCAGTTACTGCTATCAGATACTTTGCTCAAGCCACTTTGTTAAAAGTAGCTCCGTTTTTCTGTTTAGGTTAAATGATGTCACAGACAGGCTTTTGTTGAAGCATTATATCTTTAGTAATTTGATATTCTAAAGGTAAAATGAGTGACCACGATGAAGGATTCCTTTGATAAATAAATCTGGGGTTTAGAGAAGCATCCATCTTTGTCAAAATTCCTCCTCCCTTAAGGGCAAAGGCTAAGTGTATATGATGATCTAATATAAAATGTGATTTTATTCAGTTTCAATTTCACATAATCAAATCAAGACCTATGTTCTTACTTGTGTTCTATTGCTCTAATTCAAAACAGACTTACCAGGAACTACAGCTACAGAACTTAAAGGCAGAAAGTCTCTCTGAGCTCGTGTAGCCACTTGCTCTATCAATACAGGATCACTCCCTACTGTACACTAGAATGGATACTGTAGACCTTTCTTAAAAACATCCAGATTAATGAAGTTTCCATTATAATCTTTAGCAGACTGATCTTTCCTTAAATCTGACAATTCATCTAAGGCTTTTCTTGTCATAATTCTGCACCAGTTCTCTTTACTCAGTCCTTCCTGAAGTCTGAACTCTTCAGATCCTAGAGCCTGTTATAATTTCTTTTGATGAACACTTAAGACCATGCCTGCCCTTAAATGAGTGAATAATAATCGTATCTGTTTAAGTAGTTTACCAAATGAGTGTCTCAGGTAAGCTTATGAGTGCAACCATGTACAAGTTTGTGTCCAAGTATCAACCTCTTGATAATTTCAGTAAAATTACTACTGTTCTCAGGACTGCATCCTATTTGCGAACGTACTTAAGGAACCAGAGTGCCTAGAAAGTCATTTCAGCATGCAAGCACTGCATAGAAAACCTCTTCCAGCTCCTTGAAAAGTTATCTTTGCAGCTGATAGATACATGGGGTTGCAATGTCCTGCCTCTCATGTCCTGTTGAGGGACTGTGGCTAATTCATACTGTTTTAAATGATTTTTATTTCAGACATTTTCTGGCTGAGCGCCCATATTGTTACTGTCCTCACCAGAATTTGAAACTTAGCTCAGTTCAGGAACATCCACAAACTTCAGGAATGAAAATTTTGCTCCCATTTCAGATGGTTAGGAGGCCATGTATAATACCACACTGATGTTAATTACTACTTTAATCCTCCAGTAGTATTATAATTTCAGTAGATTATTTAAGTGGATTTTTCAGTATGAATGAGAAAGAAACTGTTCCCAAGAACTGACAAGGTAGATATCACACAGCATCCTCACTAACCATCATCAAGAACCACATATTTTTCCATGTATTGTTGGTTATTTTTTTATTTATGCTTTTCCCTCAGGATTCACATACAAAGTGAGATGAATTTGCTATTTGAATTCAAAAGAATGACACTGACACATTACACCGAATGCTCAAACCCAGGTAAATGGTTTAAAAGTTACCTTAGTCCTTTAAACAAATAAGTCAGATTAGAATTAACAGCTGGAAATATATCAACTAAAAGAATTCTTTGTCCTATTTCATACTGAGGGCTTACTTTAGATTAAAACAATGTCACTTATGTTATATTTTAATCACATCAACTATTCATCTTAATCAGGAGTGCAGTCACAGTATAGAAAAATACTCTATTGCCACAATCACACTAATTAACTTTGCTGTGATCACAACTATTAGTCAATGAAATGCAACTGATACACATAGTGAACTAATGTTTTAAATACCATCTAATATCACACATCATATCCAATATTAATAAGTATGCGAAGATGTAGATATGCCCAAATACCACATACACACAAATCACAAACTATTAACCCAGTACTTCTTAGGTCAGCTTAACCATCACTGAATTTTACCGTCACTACTGAAAAATACCATCCATGCAAGGCCTTTAAATGGAATGCTTCCAAAGCTATTTTCTTTTCCGATACCCAAATGCTCAAAAGCATTTTTGGCTGAGATCTAGACTTTTCAAACCTCTGCTGGGATTTTTTCAAATATTGCAAGATTCATTTTAATTTCTGCTCCAAGGGGGAAGATGGGATTTCATTCTTTCTTTAGCTGGAAAGGCTACACTCAGCAAAGGTTTCACCCGCAGCCTGCCAAACCTCCTCTTTCCTCTTCATTTTATTTTAATGAGTTTATATGTGTAAGTTCCTCTATTAAATAAACATCTAAGCACATCTGAGACATGTAAATAAACCTACTCTTTCCAGAGAAGCAATCTGCACACTTCATGTGGTAAGGAGTGTGTATCATTGCAGGATTACACAGGAGTCTGATACACATCTTTAAAGAAGTTGCAGTTTGAAGCACGAGGAATACATACTACTTTACACTTTGTGAGATGTGATTCAAGAAGTTCTGATTTGCAAGACTGCATACACAGGAGCTGGAAGAACACCCCTTTGGCTCAAGAATGGAATTTTAATCCCACAAAGCCAGCTTTTGGTATCTTTCCTGGGACCTAGAGAGGTTGCCAGCTGAGAAAGCAGTATTGCCCCAGGAAGGCTCATACACTGGGTCTAATGCACAAACAGCTGTGTTTACAAACCAAAGAAATTTCTGAGGAAACAATTTTCAGAGACTGTATTGAAAAAACTTAACAGTTTTCACTGAGGAGGTCTCATAGCCCTTCAAAGCCAGCAGTTATACCTCACTTCGGCACCCTACAGCACCTTAAACAGAAAGATTGCCTACTTACTATGTAGGCTCATTTTGTGCTTATAGGGGAAGGAATATGAAATACAACAGAGAGCCAGGTAAAGATCAATTAATACCCTTAGGAATACTTTTCTCTTTTTCTGTTAACCTATTGCTGTTCTAGGAAAAGCATATTTAAACAGCACATTAAAATGAGATGATGAAATACTCCCGTTGCTGTTTCAATATTTTATGGACTGAGGTATGTACAAGAATTGTGGAAGATATCTGAAATGCACAATTTTGGCCAAGTTTTATCCTAGCCTGAAAAAGCTTGATACCTTCCCTTTGAGAACATCTTTGCACAGTAACAGGCACATGGAAGTATGGAACCACAGAAGCGAAAGCAAGGACAGCAGAACAATGTTCTGGGGTCAGACGTGAAACCAAACTGGCCTTACAGCCAAAAGTTAACATCTGATATTGGTTAGCTTTATGCAGAATGGTGAGGGTACCAGGAAATATTATTACTACAAAATGACTTGTTAATCAAGTGATTAGCGGACTGTATGAATGAGAGCTGCTGAAGTGACTGCATAACTGAGCCTTTGAAGCAAGCTCAACAGAGGTGAGGAAAGCATTTTGTTTTGCAGAAATGACAAGGGAGCACAATAAGGCAAACTGTCAGGAGCAAACCGGAGCGTTCTGAAAGCTTCTCATATGATAAATATTATCAACAAGCCCAGACAGTTCATAGCAAAGCCCCCCAACTTCTGTATGATAGGAAGGAAAAGGGAAGGAGAGTGGAGGAAGACAGCTGTGTGGCAGCTCAGAGGTGAGCAGCAATCTGGGAGGCCACGGTATTGTTTTCTGTCCCAAAGGCTCAGCTTGTGTCTTTTCTGAGCCCTGCAGAAATGAGTGCAATCATGACAGTTTTATCAAGTCCTGCCCGCCTTCTCAATTGAAATAACTTCAGGCATTCTGGGTTTAATATCATGCTCACAATTTGGAGGTTTCAAAGAAACAGTGATGACAGTATTAAAAGGCTTTAGACTGTCAGCAGCACTGGGAAAAGTCAGTACCAAAACCAACTGGCAGTGCTACTGCCATGAAAACAGAGGCGGAAATAAAGCTATGACATGAATTCTGCAAACTGCCTGGCTTTGTTTCTCGTGTCTTGGTTTTTATGAAACCTGTTTTAAATAAGACAGCAAAGCATTTCTTTCCCCACAGCCACCGCCACTGTCTCAGCTGTGCCTCTCTTTCCATCATTGTAGAGATAGGTTATACATCTTTCCTGCAGCACATCTTGAGCGAGGTGGGACTGTTTATAGAACGAGATAATGTTTAACACAAGAAAATTCAGCACAACTTTTTCTTGAATTCTCCAAAGCTTCCAGCTTACAAAATCCTATATAGACAAATACAGAGACCAGGCAGGCTTAACTGCAACACAGTATTGTATACACGTCAGGTAACAATTATATTTTTTATGCATGCAGCGTAAGCTTCTGCAAAAAGGCAGGTCTAACAAGAATTCATCACAGGACCTCAAGATTCGCAGCCAACTCTATTTTTCCATAAGTTAAAGGCCACCTCTGACAAGCAAATGGATATTTGTGAACAACACGGAGAGAAAAAAACGTGCCGAAAGATGTGCCACAGCCTTTCAGCAGGGTCAATGCACCTCTGCTCCCTCCGGAGGGATGAAGAGATTTAATGAAATTTTTGCTGCTGCTCCCTTGTAACATAGATTGCCTCCCTGACATGCTACACTGCATCAGCTCCCATGCACACACCCAGGTGGGAGTGGTGTGGGAGATTTTCTCAGCAAGGGCACCGCGTCTCCTGGTGCAGCTGAGCTGCTGTGACATGCTAGCACTGTCTACATTCCCCCTAGACCCAGAGGGAAGCAGGGAGTCCTTTGTTACTCTCCTGGGTCCCTTCTCTTCGCCCAGGCAAATCTGACTTGTAGCAAAGATGCACCTAAAAATTGGCATTTCCATCCATAGGAAACCTCACACTTGGGTACGCTGCCTGCCAGAGACAAAACATGATGAGAAGGAAAATGTCAACACCTCTGTTTTGCTGACAATTTGGACATTTCCATTTGGCAGCAGGGGAAGGTTTCTCAACACACCCTTTGAGCAGGACTGGTAACACACCACCTGCCCATCTCTCAGATAACCTCAGTCCCCATCCCCCTGCTCTCTGGCCCTCAGATAATTTGATGGCAAGTTTCTCTAGTCTCTATCTACAAGAATAAGGCAGCCTCACCAGCTTCAATTACAACCTGAAGTAACTTTTGACTTCACCTCCTTGTTCCAGCTCAGCGTCCTTAGGAGCAGGTCAGTGAGATCCAAAGGGATTCAGAATCTCTTCACTGTCAGCATTAATTCAGCTCTCCATCATGGTTTACACATAGGAATTTGTTTCAAATGAGTAGAAACCATTCTCTGAATCTTATTAGATTTATAAACTCATTTTTCACCGCTGTTATTTCAGTGACGTGAAATGTCCGTACAGCTTACCCATCAAATTAGTTCTTCAGAGGTGTTGTGAAAGCAAAAATGGACTAAGGGCTTTGTCTCCCCTACAACTTACAAGGATTAAGATCTTCCCTAACAGCTAGTGAGATGTACTGCATATTGGTAATGTGGAAAAGAAAAGAAGTTTTCACTATCCTGGAAGAAATAAAGTTTTTATTTTTTTTTAAACACCCAACATTCATATACTTTAGAAAAGTTTCAGACAGGGACCAACATTTTTCATGTTGGTCAGAAAGCATTCATATGGGGTACATTTTAGCAATGTGTTCTACTGTACGAAATTCAATTCAGGTTACCTATAATCACCAACAAAGATTTAGAAATATAACATTTTTAATTTCTGATTCTTATTAGAAGGCCACACATGATTTGAGCTAAACATATTCTAATAATGACTTACAATGAGAGATCTGGTACAGAACTGTGCTATAAAAATGTATTGATTTTTGGCATGTAGTAGATCCCCAAGAATACTGCAGCCATATGAGATACTGCCTCTATAGTCAACTTCTGCCAATTTATTTTATTTTTTTATAATAAAAAATTGTCCAAATCCTGAGCTTTCTAGTGTATTCTTTACTTAATGTTGCCAAACCATTCCTTCTCCCCGTCCAACCCCCTTCCTCTAAAAATCCCAACCAGGCCCCAAAATGGTAAGACAGGACATGACAAGACAGGACAAAATCAAAGATCAGAGAAATTCTCCTCGAGCTGTCTTTGATCTCTCTTTGCCTGCTCTCCTGGAGCCCCAGCTTCGTGCCAGACCCTAAGGAGCAAGATTTGGGCTCCTGCTCCCGGAGGCATACCCAGCGGGGCCAAGCAGCAATTCACACTCCCTTTGCCATTCCCATCCCCATATAATCTCCTTATTTTTGTGTCTCCGTCCTAGCTCACAAATCCGATTCTGCTCTGTGCTGTGCCATCTTTCTTCCTTGTCCCACATTCACATGCCGCTATAAAAAAAAAAACTAATTTTACAATGGTTAAACGACCCAGTGACCCAATTACCAGTCCCAGAGCAGAGCGCACACTCTGGTGAGTTGGCTGATACTCCAGCAGCTGACGTGGCTGCAGCCCTGGCTGTGCTGCGGGGCTGCCTCCTCTCCCACTTGGCTTTCGGGGCACAGCGGTGCAGCGGGAAGCGAGACCACCCCTCGGTGTAAACCCTGCAGGGACAAAACCTCGAATCCTTTCGGAAAGGGCCTGGCACTGGGAGAGACGGCTTGCCACCCCATGACAGGAGGCAGCAATGGCGTGAATGCGTTCCTGGCTGGGCGGTATTTCTTTGTGCCACTTGTATGGTGGGAGCAAACACCTACCCCTGATTTTAAAAAGGATTTGGTTACGTCTATTTGGAGCCTAAAATACACCCCAGAGCCAACAGAAAGTGATGCTGAAATCATATAAGACTTCTCTCCCCTCCAACAGCATCTATTTCCAAGTCAAACCAGGGAGCACTGCAAATCCTTCCTGCACCCCACTTTGATGTGTGGGCATTGCCAAATCCAAATTCTGGTTGTCAATACAGATCCTGGCCACAGGTAAGACACCCAGGAGCCAGGTGCCAAAAACTAGCACACGCAGCAACCTCCATGCCCTACCATCCTTCATTTCACCCCGCATCCAGCGCATTCACCTCAGCTCTTGAGTTGACACATTTAACACAAAGGCTGCGCTGCTAATTCCCTGATGGGAATGAGTCACGACCACCCTTTTATGCTGTGCACTTTTGCAGCGAGGACTAATATCACACCGGGGGAGGCAGAAGCAGGCTCTGTTCTCCCTTCGCTGCCTAGCTCCGCATCTCACTAATGTCACGAGGAGTTACCTACACTGCGTGGAAAAAACAAGCCTTATGCATCGAACAAAGCACTCTGCTAATGAGGGTTGCTTGCTAATAGGGCACGCACACTGTCATTGTTTTGCAGCACATGCTGGCTTCTGTTGTATTAGCTGCATGCTAATATAGGCAACCATGCCAGACAAACACGTGCACATGCTCACTGACAGGTCAGAAACACCTCCCGTCTCCCTTCCTGGCTTTTCACAAATTCTGCAATTCCTTCCTCCCAAACAAGCTTCATTTCAAATGCAGTGACATGACAAGTCCAATTCAGCTTGCTTTTCTCATGTCAGTCTTAAGAGTTTCCCTCCCTCCCTCCCTCTGCAAAGGCTGAGGCAGGAGAGGAACCTGTGTTTTTGCATGTGGTTGTGCTCTGAAGCAGACACTAAACAAAGATGCCTAAATGCTTCAAACCATATGCCATTTCCATAGTGACACAAACCAGCGCTTTCTTGAGGCTTGGTTATACAAAGCCAGACCTCACAGACAGCAGCTATGGAGGGCAATATTAACGGCTCTATTACACGCACTGAATCAACAAGTTATTTATACAGACATTAGGATTTTGTCCCTGTTCACACGCATGTTATTCTAAAAGACCTCTATAAATCCACTGATATCCCCCTATTCCTACACAGGAGAAGCTGAGATCTGAACCCTATTGCAGGGCAACAAATAAAAAAAATAGGTTTATATGCAATAAAATTCTGGTAGAATACTGACATAAAACATTTGCAATGGTCACATACTGCAAGTGTTGTTCTCAGACAACCCAAGTGCCTGATGTGAGAAATAAGAGGACATCCCTCATCTGGACCTGCAATAGGAAAAGAGAAGAGAAACCAGACTGCAGAGCAGCTTTCCCACAGGATAGATCAGCCATTGAACAGGATTCTCCACTCTTTAGCACATGTTCATTATAGACAGTTTCTCTGAAACTGGAAATGTGACATTGTTCTAAATCTTGTGCAGCAGAGTGATCCATCAGACCCGGTTAGTCTATTCCCAGAATATTTGCACAATGATAATAAATACCTAAAACTTGCCCTTGAAAACTATTTTGCTTTATTACTGAATATAAACCTCTTTGATATTGGCTTAACCTAAGTAAAATTACCAAATACTTGCAAAGCAGTATATTTGTGACTAGCCACATCTGCTGTGTTAATGCTGTGCCATTCTCCCAAAGGCACCACTGGCTGGCCTGGAGGCAGCAGCAAGTAAAATCTCAGATGGATTCATAGTGTCACCTTCTTCCCCTTGAATTCCCCCTGCTATCAATAGCTACAAGAAATTGAACTGAAGAGTACTAGTCCACCATCATTACAAATGAGATTTGGACATTGCTGCAATTAATCTTCCTGAGTCAATAGGCACGGCTTGATAACCCGATAAGAAGAGCACATGGGAGAATGATCAGAGGGGATCCAAAGCCTTCGGATGACAATAGTTTTCACCAGCATACACAGTGCTGCCAAAACAGCAGTGGTTCATTAGTGGTTCCAATACTAAATAGCTTTTATTTTAGTTGTATGCTCATTCAGTTGAGACATCAGCACAACGTTGAACATATCTCTAGTATGCATGTTATATAATACATCACTGTTAAATTTTTCCAATTATCTTAAAAAAATATAGGGGCCTGAAAAAAACAAATTCCAGAATTTTTCTTCTGTAGGAAATTTTCTCTTTCTTTTCTGATTCTGAATGAAATGAGTTCAAAAACTAAGATATCCCCACACAATAGAAATTCAAATTTCTAGAGCTTCTAGAATTAAAAATAGATATTTCTTAAATAGCTTCATTGTTCCACCAGTCTGTCAAGGGAACAGTATTTTGCATTTATAGGCAAACTAAAGGAACGCATTTTAAAGAACCAAAAATAAACCTACCCAAATAAAACCAGCTATAGGAAGCTTGCTCCTGGCAACTGTCAAAAATGTATTGTGTTACCAATCCTTGAGATTTTACAGGGAATATTTGGATTCTGAATCAAGCTGCAGGCAGCTTAAGGAAAAGATCCATCTGTCATGTGATTTTGGAAGAAATAGGAAAGAAAATCACCTCTAGCTTGACGAGCAATATACTGAAATGTAACTCGGAGATATGGCATAATAAGCACAGCTCTTCAGGCAATTGCCAGGAAGATTTCTCTGCTGTTACAGAGCCTCTCTAAAAACAGTTCCCCATTACTACTAGCTTGCAAAGTACCAGTGGCTACCAATTCAATTACACTGCTATCCAAACTCTCAGAAGATTAGCCAAGAAGCTCTTTCAGCAACCCCTGCTAATGAGGTCTCCATGGGCATGTCTAGACCACTCAACGGAGCATGGTACTGACACATCCACAGCCTACTCTGAAGGGTATCACACTTCCTCGGGGAGAACATGAGTTACATGGCCTTCTTCTGGCTCACATCTGGCAGCAGAGTCCCCATGCTTGCACAGAAGTGCATCCAGCACAGCTATATGGCTCCGTCCCTCCCAGCCTTCCTGTGCAGAACAGCTCCAGCATCTCTGCACTTGCTGCTCAGCTATGTCCTGAGTCACCCAGGGGCTGCTAGACTTCACACAGAGTTACGCTATTGCTTCCATGATAAACTACCTGGCTCTTTAACTATGTTCTTAGAAGTTTTTAGATCCAGAAGTCCCCAGATAACCTTCCCATACAATCTATATATAGGCACCAGTTCATTTTTCTCTGCTGTCTATGACTGCCAGATGCTGTCTGCTGCCAGCCAGAAGAAACCAAGAGTTCTGGAGCCCAGAGCTCTGCACCACAGCACACATGCCTGTGTAATCTGCTGCCAGTGGGCATTTTTCCTCTTTGTGTAGAAATGAATACATTTGCATAAATGCAGTGAACAGGAAACTGCATTACAGCCTCAGAAGTCGCTCATGACCATGCAAAGGATGATGAAGAAGATATAAATGGAGCTGACTTTCTCTTGCCTGTCTCATTATTTTATTTTATTTTATTTTTTTATAAAAGCATTTGGCATTATTGAAACCACAGTTATACTGCTAACTTTGAGCATAGTTTTTACCAGGTTTAATTGACTGCTTTCTCCCTGTTTTGGACTAATATTTCATCCTACATTGTATTTTAGTCACCCAACACAAAGGGAGAAATCCAGTATGCCTGGTGAGCTATTCCATTCAACAACCAGGTAGGTCACAAAATTAAAAAAACTAATAATAATAACAAAATCACCCTGGGACAATGCTCTGTAAGTGCTCATTATCAAGCAGGGCTCCTAATTTATGCCTAGCTGTTTTACATCAGCACTGAACTTCATGCCAAACTTTAGAACAATGACATCCAGCAGAGCTGGAATCTATATAGGAAAGCGCTAGGTTTTTATCCTGAAGGCCAAACAAGTAGCTGTTTGCAATTCAGTTTGGCCTGACTATTCCATTACCTCACTTAATTTTAAAGCAGTTCAAGTAAAACTACGCGGGACTGCAAGATCACAGAATACCATTTTTTTACCCGCAGTGGATATTCTTACTGAATCCGCTGGATATTTCACAGGACAAACACTATAATCATATTATTCAATATATTTACACTTAAAGATCTTTTTATCTCCAAGAGCCATTTGAAAACTCTGAACTGACAGCATCTTGGGAATAGAACTATGGAGGAAGGGGAGACTCAAGACAGGACCACCAGAGTACAAATTGCATCTCAGATGAAGAACATCACCTAATTTTTGTTTTCCAATAGAGGACATAGGCCATTGGCTTTTTAGGTCTCCTTTGAAACCCTTTTCTTTCAGGAAATACCTTTATCTCCCTCAGAAAAATAGAAGAAAGGGATGATTCTTAAATGAACTATACACATTTACATAAGTTAGCTTTGATGGCTCAAAACCTGTGTTCAGGTGTTTAATCATCTCCCAAAAGTTCTTTTGGAGGAAAGCGAGCATAGACACCCAAGAACCGGAACACTAAATAGCTTCCCAAATAGCATACTGCAAAGCTCAGCACTTTTGCTTGCATATTTGCTCACATTTTACCTAGCTCTCCACTTCCATAATAATTCAAGAATAGCCCACTGCACCTTGGCAAAATGGAGCCTGTAAAACTTTCAGGTACTAAATGCAAAACTCAGCTGTAGCTGTGAGTACAGTGCAGTTCAGGAGGCTTGAAAGCATCTCCACAGACCTGAGAGCAGCTTATCCTCCAAATGCAGATGACAAGCACCACCTTGCATGAGAGCACAGACCGCCCAGCTCTGCATTTACAGAATCCAGGCGGGTTGTTTGTCTGGGTGACCCCAAACAACGCAGGGTTTGGCAGGAGAGGGAGAACACCAAGGGGACAGCGTGCGAGCCAGCTTCCACTTCTGCTTCATTTCACTTTGGTACAACGTTTGGTTAGTTTGGGTTAGAAACACCGGCTGTTTACCATTAGTTGAGCTGAAGGCTTTTAAAATGCACAGCGAGTGCCATCTGCAGGCTGAAGTTCATACTGGTGGGCCTCCTCCTGCTAAAAATGCAGATAAACCTGCCTGATAGGAAAGCAGAGAAACGGAGAAGGACTACAGGAACGTTTGTTGCAGATCTTTGGAATCACAAACCACTCAGTCCTGCGGCAGCAGAGTGCCGCATAGCCAGAGGTGTTTCCCCACCATCTTTCCAAATTCTCTGCCAGAACAAACGCAGCGATGCTGTTTGTGAGCAGAGGATGACAAAGCCACCTTATCCTCCGATTGCCAGGAATACCAGAAGAGAGAATGATCTGTGGCCTCTCTCTCATATACAGCAGCCCCTCTCATATACAGAGAAGAAAAGGCTTTCCAACATGTAGAGCTCAACTCAATAGTGCTCAAGTGCTGGGAGACTTGGGGAGCGCAACCCAGATAACACAATTTTCCCACTGTTTTTCAGGTAAAAGCACTGAATAAGGAAAAGCTAGAGAGTCTAAAATGAAATTATCTCTGGATTTACAATCCTAATTGGCTGAACGAGGGTTATTTGATTTACACAAAGTAATCTGAGACAAGCTGTCATTGCAGGAACAGCTACATCTACAGAGTGGCGCTTATTTGTTGATGGTTACCTTGATACCTACCTTGCCATTAATGCCCAACTGCTCAGGTTCTCTGTGCAGGAGGCACAGTGCCTAAAGCTGGCATTATCAGGGTGCAGCCAGAGACCAGCATCAGCACTGGCAGAGAAACAGTCACAGGTATACTCAAGATAAAAACCTCCCTCCCAGGAGTTCTGGCTTTCTCATCCAAATTCAAACATTTCCCATCTGTGTGTCCCATGTAGAATAAATACGGTGAGAAAAATTGCTAGAGCATTGTCTAAACAGCAGTTATGAGAGAAAGGGACCCCAAATTGTATTTCCTATTGCCCACAATGCATCGCTCGAAAATCACTGACATTTTCCAAGCGCAGCTGTATGCAGGAAGGTGATCTATTTGGGCCATGCCTGATTGGATCATTACATCCAGATTTATAAATCTGTGAGGTTTCTAATCAGACATAGAGGGAATACATTCCACCTCTCAATCTAGTGCCTTGGCAGGTCAGTCAATCAGAGCATTTCTCAGCACAGCAATCCCAGATACAATTCTCTTCTTTACATGCAGCTAGGCAGCATTCAAAAACATGAACTTTTTGTCCACTGTTGCAAATACCACAAAAATTCGTGAAAATTGCTTTTAGTTTGACCTTTGCAAATGCCTTCCTCAAACAGTAGGAGATAAGAACAAATATATCAGAGCCAAAAGAAAGTAGATGTTGAAGAATAAATTTATACTGTATGGCAGACTATGTGTTATTTTCAGAGAACTGCCAGAAGCAAGAAGACTTGTACTGTCAGTCTCACCAGGTATGTGAGTATTACAGTTAAAATATATATATATATATAAAATCATTAGCAGACAATAACTGACATCCTGATGAGAGGAGTGGGCATACTCTTCAGTCTTTTGTTTCAGGATCTTAGCATGTGTGCTTTGTTACATGGCTGTATCAGGAATAAGCGATACCAGTTATCCACCTTAGCCATGGCAAAGTTATTTACTATCATGAGAAAAAAAATAAAATTAAACAAGTTAAAATGAATTAATTATAGACCAACTCTAAAGAGTTAAGCATCAGGAGGAAGGGAATCAGGAAGAGTAAAAACTGGTCATAATCAGAGTGGGGAGGAGATTTATTCCTCAACACAAAATCGACCTCATGGAAAGCTTCTGCAGGAAAACTCCAGGTGTGATAAATTTATGGCCCTCCCTCTTACCCTTGCTATTACTCTTTTGAAAGCAAAGAATATTATATTCTCAAGTCCTTGACCTGGGATAAAGCCTGAGATTCCTTTCACTTCCCCCAGCCCATGTCCCCATGTCCATTTGCCAGCCTCACATTCCAGTGTCACGCTGCAGACAAGCTTCATAAATTAGCAGTGGTGTTCTGGTGGTGTGAATGCACCAGAGGAAGGGCCCAGGAACTATTCCAATCAAAGACAGGGGGAAAGTAGCTGAGTTTGACTTCTGTCAATTATTTCTAATTAGGAAGAACCATAAAGTTCATAGTCGGAGCACAGGACTGCTCACAATTGTCCAGGCGGAGGAACAAGACACACATTAGTGCTAAGTGAGTGAAAGCAAGGTGATCACAGAAGTGAAGGAATCATATTCAGAGGAACATAGAAGGGATTCTATACCCATATGATTTATATTTTTCTCTCCTCTTTCCATCCTTCCGCCAAATGCCCACCTTCATTTGAACCCATGGCCTCACATCCAGTGAACTAGATTCACAAGCCCTTTACTCCACGCTGAATTTGGCCGTGTGAAGTGAATAGAGATGTATCTGAAGTTATCCAGCCTGAGATATTTAATGAAGAGGACTAGTATGAGGGGTAAGAAACTCTTACGTGAAGTAATTTCATTCTGACTTACCCTAGTACCTACACACAGACACCTCCCTAAATTACATCGTCCAGTGGAGTAAGCCTTATCTGAGCTGTTGTTTCCAATGTGCAGACAGTTCACAGAATCACAGAATATCCCAAGCTGGAAGGGACCCACAAGGATCATCGAGTCCAACTCCTGGCTCAATAGAGTACCACACAAAATTCAGAATTCAGGGAACCGCAGCGCACCAGCAACACACTGCTCCGCCTCGTCCCCTTCTCACTGCAACGGGAGGAGACAAAATGGCGGCCGCTGCCGGCCTGCCACTGGCCTGGGCATTCGAGTCCTTCTTGACTTGTCAAGGCATACAGAAAGTGGAGTTCTAGTCCAGACCTTGAGGATTAAGATTCAGCCACAATTTTAGCACTTCTAGGAGACCTGCTATTCAACTAGATATTAGACAGGGTTCCTATCCATTTTTATTTTGGTAAATTGACGTTTCCCTTCTGTCATTTGGCTATTACCTCTGTTTCTTGCTATGTGTGTTACAGAACCCACTTTTAATTGCTCTGCAACAGGTGAATTAAAACCGTTTGGTGCATTTTCAAAGTACGCTTATTGAAAATACTCTCCAGCTCCTGTGCTGCAAGACTCAGTTGCACAGCTTGCTCCCATCTCTGTTGTCAAGACAATGTTATTCTTCTGTCTTTCCTCACCTGTTCTTAATTTGTTTCCTACATCTCCAGTGAGGTAGTACTCAAGGAGGAGGAAAAAAAGAAAAACAACAACAACAACAAAAAAACTGATCCAGTAATGTGAGATATAACTGGAACTGTGAAGCTAATATATCATACGGGAGGGAGATTCAGAGAATATTAATGCCACAAAAGACACTAGATCACCTAGTTTCAGCTCCTGTGTATTACTAGACCTTCATTCTCATTCAGTTACCATTAGTATTGCATCCAATAATGGCTATCTGACTTAAACACATCTTTGGGAAGGCACCTTATGTTGATTTCAGGATGAAACCTCCCACTAACTTCTGCTTTTGGATGGGCCCTGTAAGACTGTGGTTTGCAGCCTCCAGCCTAGGGCCTATTTTAATCCATTTGCATAAGTTAACTCTAGAATTTCAAATCTATTGTCAGAAGTTTTAAATCCACAGGAGGTCTTACAAAATTTTAGAGGTCCATCAGTCTAGAACTGCTGCTTTCAGATTGTGTGATTTGTCAGTGGTATGCAAAGATACCTCATCACAGCTGAAAGGTAACACTGAAATTCAATATCAAGCCAAGGAATATGAGTTTAGAGTGATAGCTGAATGTCTAATTAAAAGAAGGATGTCGGCAAACTGAATGGATTCAAGGAAATAGTTAACAAAAGAGCGTTTAATAAGAACATGTTAGCAGATTTAAATATGCTTAACGTGGATAAGAGGCACTTAGGAGAAGACAAGATAACATTCAACAGATATTGCAGGGCTGTTATTTCATCTCCTTCCTTGGCATTTACCTCCTTAAGTGAGATAAGCAAGACTAAAGGGATATAAACAACAGTTTATATACATATATATCTATATACTGAATATCAGGGAGAGAAAAAATAAAAATAATCCTGCCAGTAGCTGCTGTCAGGCAGTGAAATAATTTCCCATGGAGCACAGTGAAAGAGTTACGTCCCTGTTGCTGGAAACATCTAAAACTAAACTAGGCCAACACATGGGAAAGTTACCACAGAAAAATGAAACCAAAGTCTAAAACATTGTTGTCTTATGCCACAGTGAAATATTTGCGCAATAACCTGCCTGCATTCATCAGGAAGGCAAAGCATTTAATCTATGTAAAGCAGAATGTATCAATCAGGATTTTATCTAAAATACCCAATGCAGGAGTACCTTCACAGGAGACCAATTTCTGACAGATGATGCTTCAATCTAAAACAAAAAGTGTAACATGATCTGGCAGGCAGAACTGAGACTGGATAATTTCTGGCCATATTTTTTTTTTTTATTAAAAGAATAAAAATAATTGGTCCCTGGAAGAACTTATCAAGTTTCCTCCTTCATTTAAATTCCATAAGTAAAGGCTAGATGTATGTTTAAACATCTGCTATGACCATGCTTCAAGGAAAAGTTATGGGCTTTCAGGCAGGAATTTTGGCTTCATACCAAAATTCCTCGTCATGCCTTGCTTGTGCTGTGCTATGAGGAAGATCCTGTAACAACAATAATAGCTATCCTCTCATTCTGAAACAAATAAACAAAAATCTTTCTAGGCAACAGGCTGTACTTGCACAGACCCACCCACTGCAGTGATTTTCTAATTGCAACTGCTGCTGCTACCACACGTAGCATACAAACTGTGCAAGGATCCTGGTCAGCTCCCAATGTTTGAAGAGAGCAGTGTGAATTTACCAGGCCCCCGAAATTCCAGTAGATTTTTTCTTAATGTATGAGAGGAGTAACAAAAATCAAGCCAGAAAGCAGAAGTCTTTGATTCAGACTCTTACCTGTGCTACCTCTTCAAAATCATCGTGTCTTTTCTGCAGTGCACGTGCTCTATGTAGAGACTTCCCAACTCCTGTGTGTTTACTCAGAAAGGCTTCCCCATGATTTTCAATCCAGTCCAGTACCTGTCAAAAAAAGAAGAGCATCCAATTACCTCTCCTGTCTCAGCAGCACAGAGCAATTGTTGGGGTGAGGATAAAACAGCTGCAGAGGTATAGCTTTATGTTTGCAGTAACTAAACACATGGAGATCTGTCAAGATCTGTTCCAACAAGATAGAAGATAAATGTTTATAGATGTTACTGGTAAATTAGGATTATTGGATTTTTACTATTCAATTTGTTTTAAAGTGTAGCTTAGTTATTTGAGCCTGACAGACATTAAGTATTTACTTTCCCATAAATGAGTTTTGGGGAATGGGAGTCAGAAATCTGGAATCTTTTGCAGTAAGCATCCTCCCCTTAAAGCTCCCTGTGTAAACCAAAAAACGATAGCAGATTTCACAAACAGCAGATTCCAATAGGAAGTGTCTTAAATGAGTCCAAAAGCATGATGGAGGGATCAATTCAAATTGATTTTGAAATGGGGAGAAAACATCAGAGTAAGTAGAATGAAAAGGTTAAGAATCCTTCACTGCAGGCCACAGAACATTGACTGAATGCACCTTTCAAGTCTTATCAGGTTTCCAGTTCCAAATGTAACTGAAACCTATGGAAAAGTAAAGTGGCAAATCTGATATACTGAGAGCTAAAGAAGATTTTCTTTTAAAAATAGATCAACTGTATGACTGCCATCCATTTGGAGCTCCTTCACACAATAACAGTGGCACAATTCTGCTATTAAACCACCAAAATTTAGATTAAATCTGTTCAGGGTCTGCTACAAGCTGCAATACCTCAAAAATGGTGTTTGATGCTGTCATCTTGGGAAATTTCAGGATGTGATCTCCACCCTTCCTCAATACACAGACACTAAGAGAATGACAGTAACAGATCGGTACTGGTTGCAACCACGGGTCCCAGCGATGGTGGCCAGGGGCTGCAGGAGCCGTGCAGGAGCTGCACCAGCTTGGCCTGAGAGGGGCTCTGCTACTGGGCGCAGAACTGGACAGGAGAGAGCAGCTGTGCGAGGAGCCGTGTGTTGTGTATGGGGCTGATAAAGGAGCAGATATTATTGACAAAGCCTAGAAACCTAAGAGTGGAAAAATTGAAGACGTGATTTTTTTCTGTTTTAGGCAAGCAGAGCTATTTGATGGCTTGGTTGTAGAGAATATAAACTACCTGGGCTTTCAGCCTGTACTTTAGACCCCAAGCATATTTTAATAAATACATAAATAGATAGATAAATAAATAAAAAGTTCCAAGTCCAAACAAAACTTTATATGCATAGTTGTTTTTCACTCCCATTTCTTTGCTGGTAAAAGCATTCTTTTAATCAGTATTTTGTGCTTACAAGGTATTTTTCATTCACAGAATACAAAGCAGTTCACAAAGTGGGGTATCAAAACACCTCAGGTCTTGCTAGAACAACACGGATTTGGCACAAGCATCACTGTGGGGATGAGGACGCAGATCCAGGTGTGTTGGCAGCCCAGTCACTGCTTCCTGCTTCCCTTTATCTGATCAATTCAGCTTCTGGTTGCTCTCGATATAGAGTCCCAAATACATCCCTTCAAACATTGGCAGCCAGATGCCGGCTGGTCTGCTAAGACTACAATATGTTCTTGACCAGGAACGTCTATGTTAGTTGTAATAACATAAATTATTGAAGCGGCCTTCTAGCATTTGTGTCATTAACAGTCTGCAAATAATTCTGTTAACATCCTCTTTCCTCTTGTCAGGAGTTTTCAACTTATCTATTAAAAATGGAAGCAGAGAAAAACTAAATTTTTGAAAAAAAAATATCTAATGAGGGCTAACTTTTAAATATGATTTTAAAAATTGCAAATAGCTATAATTTAAACAATACTACATATGAAGTACGTATGCTTTCCATCCATTAACATTTGACAGCAATGCAGTGTAATTCTACCGTAAATTATTCTAAAGACTTTTTCATGTTTATAGCATAAAAGTAGTGCTCACATAACAGTTAAATTTTCAACCCAATCAATGTTAGGTTGGGTTGCTTTAGTCACTGTTCGAACGACTGTTAACAGAGATCGCTGCTTTTATTTTATAAAGGGATGTTTCAGTACATGCTGCAATTCAAAACAAGTAATACAACATGTGATGCTTACTTTAAACAAAGATGACAACAGAAACAATGAATCTAGACGAGAGTACGGGTCCAAATACGGATGCTTTCTCTCAACAAAAACAAACAGAAGTGCTAGCGCAATTCACAGGGAATCAACCTTTTTTCCAGGTCTCACTCAGGAGGTGGCAGCTCTTGCAGCAAAGTTTCGTGTTGCATTTGGGCAGTTATTCTGTGGTGCTGATGCAGAAGGTGATTCACCAAATCCTTCCTGTTACATGAAAGCTTCCCACTGAAGTCTTCTATTCAAATATTGATTAGGTTTGCAAATCCTTTAGTTTATGAGATTAGGTATAATATACCCCCCTGAGGTGGTAAAATCGTACAGCCACTTAACAAATCAGCACTAGGTGGGAAGACAAGATAAAAATCTATACACCATCCTCTAATGACACTGAGTGTAACACCCTGTTTGACTACCTCTTTCCTATGCCATTTCTCTGCTGAGGGTGCCACATTTCAGATTTCCCAGTCCCTACCTGCTCTTTCAAGAGTTCTGATTCTAATTGCTCCATAAATTCTAATTCTGCCACAATTCCCACAAGAAAAAATAAATCATGACTTTAAAGAATAACTTGCTTAACAATATTTTCTGTGGCTCTGAAACCCGCAATAGCATATTTGACCACTCCAGGCGTCAGTGTATTTGTTTTCACAGCCATTGTCAGATACGTGAATGCTATCATTTTATTTTGCTTAGAATGAAAAAAAAAAAGAAAAAAGAGAGAGAGATGAGAGATTAAGAGACAAAATGAATTGCTGAGATGTCCCAGGAAGTTGGCATAAGACGGAATCTTAGTTCAAGGCTCCGCTAATCTGTCAGCCCTAACCGTTAAAACAATCCTCAGCATTAAAGCATTTGCCCTCTAATAAGCTCACAATAATTGGCAAGCAGGGAGAAATATCACATCTTTGCTTCCATTCTACGAGGCACGGAAAGTTTGCACTAAACGAGGAGCTGAGATATGGAATAACAGAGCAAAGCTACAACAAGAACATAAATCAGGTACAAGAATAAGACAGGTACAGCAGCACTTACTTCCAGAGAAAACAATGAGAAATGTTGAGCAATTATCTACAGCAAACACAGGAACAGCTCCGGAAGGTCATAAACCTGAAATCACCAGCACTTGTAAACATTTACCTGTCAGTGGGTTTGGAGATTTTCTCCCTTATGCTAAAGAAAGGAAACATTTTTAGAAGTAGCATAACTGTGTAATAATTCAAGATAAACATTAACATTTTAATTGAAAGCATGGACTTTTTAACTTACTCTACTGCTGAAAATTTATATCCTGAGATACAGTTAGCCATTGAATTTATGGTGGCTTAGTTCAAATAATTTAATTACGCCTTAAAAATATAAACAGCTTGAAGATGCTGTTAAAAAGGCAGTTAAGAGTGTTTTCCAAATTACATCTTCAAATTTCATAATTATCCTTTATTGCCAAGCTATTCTTTTCTTAAAACAGCTAGAAAAAGGCTGTCGGTCACGAATCAGCTGGCAATACAATACCGCACTCCAGACAGGTCCATCATCTGGGGTGTTTCTTGAAACAAAAAATGCTCTGCAACTCCAGTATATGTCAACACTCTTTCCATTACGCATTTACTACTGTACTACTACTACTTTGAAAGCTGCCTGGAGCAGGGGCCAGGACCTCCCTCCTGCTTTGCAGCTCCTAGCAGAGTAAAGCCTGATCCTGCATGACTGCAGTGTACATTCAGGCTAACCACTGTGGGGATGCTTCCCATGTCGGAGAGTGTTTTCCAATCCAGGCCACTGTCCATCCGATAATAATACTATGTTAATGAAAACATGCTGAGTTCCAAGCCTAAGGCATCTCCAAGCATGTCACCAGAATCACCTAGGAAATTTATAACTCACAGACATCTTAGAGGACTGGAGAATACTATGGTACTTTACATCCTGCCATGGCAGATGCCCATCCCAGACCTTACTGACCCCATTGCTCTTGGTGAGTGGATTGGGGTAGCTTTGTTTCTGCTGTCACTCCACCCAATCCAAAAGATGCCAACAGGGAATAATAGTGTCACCCTGTTTACTCTTACGTGCCTTGGTAGCTTCCAAAGGACTCCAGAAAGAGTGCACGTAAGGCTGGGAGACGAGAAAGAGACCCCCTTTCTTTTCTGGATGGAGATTCATAACTGTGCTTAATTCCCAGATAGTAAAAGTTTATATAACATTAGGCTCAAAAGCATGAATTGTTTGCTAAGAGCCTGTTTAACAGAAGGAGAACACAAACCAAATGTTCAAGAAGCACATCTGACGTCAGCAACATTTATTGGTGGGAATGCTGCTGGATACACACACGTGTTAAAAACAAGACGCTAATCTCTCTCTCTTTCTGTATGTCACCTAATTTAAGATCAAAAGTGGTAGGAGCATTATTTTCTTTCTATCATGACGTGAATGTCCTGTCTCTCTTCCCTTTTGTCCTCAGGGGCACAATTACACACCCAACAAAATAAGCAGCAAACCCAGGTCACCAAGAAAATTAAATAAAATTCCAGCACAATTACAGCAGGCTTACTGTGCTAGCTATTATAGTCATTATATGGCTGGATAATCACAAGATTCAAAATGCTACCTGGAGGAAGAATAGCTGTAACTGTCCCTTTATGAATGATCTGTGTAACTTCAGAAAGAACAAGAGTGGCAATTCATACTGGTTTTATCTGAGCACAGCATCAGGAAGCCTGTGTTCAGAAGAGAAACTCTTCCAGAGGCCTCTCCATAGTCCATTTTGCTGATGCAAAACTCTTGCCTATGGGACATTCTAGGGCATACCTAGACTGACAAAATAAATAATGCACAGGTGAGGTTGTGGAAAAATGTACTGGACGCTCCATTTGCAGGGAATGGTGATAGTTTCTACAAGACACAGTAGGAAGACAGAGTAGGATGACAAGAAAGAAGTGGAAGAATGATTTTAAAGGAAGAAGGTTGAAGAAGCAATCAGGCAATAATTAAGCAAAGTTCTAGGACGATAATTGTTCTTCCTCTAGGCTAATTTGTATGATGGGAATATGGTGAGATGATTGCATTAGTGAAGTTAAGGTCAATTCTTTTAATAGCTTAAAAAGCTAATTTGATTTTTAAATAAATAATTAAAAAAAAAAAAGAGTTGGGCACTATTTTTAAAGGGCAGACTGTTCAATGCAGCTCTTTGAAAATGCAAACTGTCCATAGGTATCTTTCCTAATTCATAAGAGTGAAAACTAAGAAGCACCTCATAACTTTATTTGACTTTAAATTAAAAACTCCTTGGAATCCAGTCTCTTTTCGCAGGTGACAAGTGGTGGGACTCAAGGTTTCAGGTTGCACCAGGGGAGGTTTAGATTAGATATTAGGAAGAATTTTTTCACAGAGTGTGATCAAGCATTGGAACAGGTGGCCCAAGGAAGCAACTGAGTCTCCATCCCTGGAAGCATTTAAGAGACGTGTGAACATGGCACTAAGGGACATGATTTAGTGATGGGATGCAGTAGGTCAAGTTTACGGTTGGACTTGATGATCTTGGATGTCTTTTCCAACGTAGATGATTCTATGATTCATTCTTAGCAAACCCTCATTCTCTGATCCTATTTTACATTGATACAAACTGTGAAAGGAGTAATAGATCTGTTACTTTCAGGAACCATTTCTGTTGGTGAAGTTAGTTGAAAAACTGTGATTTTGTATTCTTTTAAATTGTATTTCTTTTAGTAGCAATGAATGAAGGTGAAATGAGAAAGACTTAGAGAAGGACACAGAGGCTTCCTCAAAAAAAAAAAAAAAAACCACAAAAAACAGGCGGGGTGGAATTAGATGATCTTTAAGGTCCCTTCCAACCCAAACCATTCTGTGATTCTACGAAATATACTAATGAAAGAACCCTGCCCTGCTCCTATACAGGAAGGAGATGAGGAGCATAAGCTGCTGATTAAATACACATGAATAAGCCGTAGCGTGCTGTGGCAGCAGCGATGGGGCATCCTGACTTCTGCATTTGACCCAGGCCTGTTCTGAACAGTTTTATTGCTCCTGAACAAGATGACCTGTTGAAGAAGTGTCTTGGTGGAGGGAACGATTACTCTTTGTTACTCTATGTCCCACTGTTGTTGCCATAGTGAGTCAAACTGGGTTACTCTGAAAACTGAAAATAAATGATACTGTTTTCCATTTTAAGGAGTTAAGAGTCAGATCTCGATCTCAGCTAAAATGGTACCAATCTAGCATAACTTTAAGGGGTTAGATTAACTCTTTAGTAACTTTAGCAGGGTTATAATACATTCCAGAGCAATTCCAATGAAGGACACCCAATTTATCCTGCTTTAAATGAGGCCCCATTTCAAATAGGTGCATAAGCATTGCCTAACTTTAAACACATGGATGAAGCCTCCAAAATCTACTAGGCTCATGCCTTAGACGTGCCAGTGAGAAATAGCCAAACCGTATCGAGTTGCCACTATGTACACTTTATTGCTTGCTGTTGAGACACTTTGCGATAATTAGAGTTCTGGTGGGATACCAGGAATTTATATGGCACTTCACAACTTGTGTTTTTATAGTATTTTCACCATTTCCACTCAGGAATCAAAACTCATCTTTACTTATTCTGTAGGTGCTATGATGAATGGGAACTTAAAGGCCTTGTTTGTCTGAAATCCCCATTTCAAAACCCTGCTTTGCCAACCATGCATTTTGTAACCAGGAAGCGTAGTTAAAGGGTTCATGTTTCAAATTGCGCTTTCATAGAGACTTTACATCCAAAGATTATTGTAAACGTTTTGTTCTACTGCACAGCAACAAAATCTGATCTTTTCTGTCAAAGCCCTTCAAAATCATACAAGCCTAGTTAGCAACACTTACTGGCTGAGCTGGAATTTGCTGATACGACAAAGAATGTTGTGGCAGAAGATAACTCATTTTCTTACAGTAGAAGAACTAGAAACTGCACAGCATATGTGGATTTATGAGCAATACAATTCAAAGTATATGTGTTCTCAGGATACCCACAAACCACTCCTTCCTTGGGAGGTAAAAGGAAAAGGCCTCCAAGTGATAAAACATGCACATTTGCCAGGGGGAGCACTGCATCTCTGTGAAGGCGGTAGACACTGTGACTGTTAACTTCTATCCACTGCAATTATATCTGCTCCTGGATAACGTCGTTCTGTGCAGGCTGACATGGGCAGCCGAACCCCTGGCCTGCTACCAGGCCCTCCAGGAGAATTTTGTGTCAGCACCAGCAAAGAAAGAACAAACACCAAGAATCAGAAGAAAATTAAAAAAAAAAAAAAAAGTTCCCCCAAACCCACAACGACTCAAGGAGACTTAATATATCCTAATCCTCTTTAATGACTAAAATGCACACCAAGTCTGATTTCAATTAAAACATAGTTTCTTTGTTGCATTCCAAATCATAGCTGAAAATAGATTTCTTTTCTCTGCTATCCCTGGCCCTGTCACAGCAGGGTAATGTCAAGTAAAGGTCTAGCTGAGAAAATACACCAAAATACAAAGGAACTTATCCTCTGGCTTTTCCTGCCATTATTAATGGTTTATAATAAAACCCTAAACAAAAGTCAGCCATTGCACTTGTGGTTTTTCCATCCCAACTAAAACAGAGCTCCTTTTTTTTCCACCTCTTTCATTATAATTTTACATTAGTGATACAGTATTTCTAAAAACTTTTTTTTTTTTTTTTAAGAAGAGAAATAAAGTTAGATCGTACCTCATTTTTAAAAGTGGAATCATCATCATTTTGGCTCCCATGCCATTATTTTTAAATTCAGAAATATCTAAATCTGACACTAAAACTTAGACCTTGCTCCCACCAAAATCCTCAGCAAAACTTCAACTGACTTCAGTAAACATTGATGAAGACCCCATGTTTGTAAAAGATAAGCAGGGGCTAATTACTCATCCAGCAGAATCCAAGCCTCCAAACACACACTTCAACACCACATTCTATGTCCCATTTAGCAACTTCTGAACAAATTTAATTCCTCTGACAGCACGTTACAAGCTGCATATAGGCTAATGTGGATAAGTGCACTCCTAATGTACAGATATAGCTCTGCTAATGGAGTTTTGTCGTGGTGGAAGGGAACGGTGCCTTACTCTGCTCACTCTGGCTAATCATGTCAAATCATTTGAGAGCTCTAAGAAATAAGCAAAAAGCAACAAGGATTTCATATCAAAAGTAGACTGGAATTTAAGCAATTTGGTTCAATGCCCAGCACTGCAGTTCAGCAAATGACTCAACTTCCCTGCCTCCATTCTCATTTGTAAAATGACATTAACCACACTTACAGTCAAAACAAGTGAGGCTGACAGAGAAAGTGTTTGGAGTGAAAGCTGCCTTTATTTTAAGTTTTTGCAGCCTCTAGCAATACGTGCTCTAAATCTGGTTGGGATTCTAGAAACCTTTTCCAATACTTGAACATACTAAAATATCATAAATAGCAAACAAAATCATGGCTGCTGCACACAAGTGAGCAGACAATCAATTTAAAAGCAGGGCTTTAAAATCAGCTGAAAATTGCTCCAAATTCACTGCAGTATAAATACCTAATTGCTGAGCATATATCTACAAAACCTGAAACACCATAGCTTGACCTATTTATATGTCCATAACTAATTCATCTTCAGAAAATAATGTGGCCACACAACCACCTTCATCTTTATTTAATTCATCATAGATGGTCATACATGTTACTTCTTTCAAATTGGCTTGAGACCTAATTGGTGCATTCCGCTATCACAAAAATGAAGCAATCTGAGTACTGGGGGTTCTGTTTTTTTGTTGTTGATCTTTTTTTTTTATTATTATTATTTTGTAGAAAAGGTGTAATTGAGTCATCAGAGCTACACTGATTAACATACTCTTAAGACTGGATCTTAGGACAACAAATACAAAATTTGATACTTCCTCAATCTTTTGTCAACAAAGGTCACTCTCAAAATGTTACAATAGACAACCTTCCCTCAAGTCACTCAGAAGTTTGTCATCTCCATTTTGCCTTTCCTTTTCACCACAACTCCATCTGGTAAATATGCATTGAGCCATGCCTGCATCTCTTTCAAAAGCCAGAGAACTAATGCAGCTGCTATTAAGTATGATTTTTAAATCACTCCCTGCTTTTCTCCTCTAATTGTAGTTATTCCAAATACCACCACATAATTAAAGAGGTCTTTTCAAAAAGAAAAGCTATGCAGTCCCTTTTACCCTTGGAAGGAAAAGCAACCTTACAGACCTATCAGTATTCTTCTGCTGCACAGAGCAACTAAATTAACAAGGAGAATTAAATGCAGAGCCAATTACAACATTTAAAAAACTTCTTCTATTCCCTTGTCTACATTCAACCAGAAAAACAAGTCCCCATGAAATCAGATCGTAGGTGTTTTTATGAGTTTCCTGGACACTATGTGAAAGGTTCACCTCTGCACAATTTCTCATTTTAACAACAAAAATCTAACCTCAGTGGTTAAAAAAATAAAATACTGTTTTGCCAAAAGCAGGACATCCATGTTCTGCTCTTTATAGTAGTGACAGCCTTGCACAGCACAGCTGATACTAATGAATGTCCTTGAGTAAATTATACAACTACTGAAAGGTAGGACCACAAATGTAAAAGAGACAAATAGGTACCAGAATGTCCTCAATAAGCAAAAATACACTCAGAGACTCCAGACTCCTCACTGCTTCCAGTACCCATAGCTACCCTATGTTTACAAGCCCATCTAGAAACAGGACTGTAAGAGTTCGGCCAGACAAGCCTGTCCCTGCAGCATGATCCCCTGTTCACCAACAGCTTCTGCACTGGTAATCACTCCAGAAAAACTCTCCCTGGCTGTCTTCTTCTTAGCAGCTTCTAATGCACAAGTGTGCGAAAAGAATTAATTGTGAAAGGGTTCAAAAGGCAACAGTATGACTAAGTGAAGACATCCTAAATATCTCCCGCAATGCTGTGGCCTGAGCACCAACAAGACTGTTATCTTTTCTAGCAGTCTCATTCCTTGCTGCTTCAGGCCTTAGCTTGCAATGATGTTGTTCTTCTATTTCCATCCCTACATCACTCCAAGAGCCTTCAGATGAGTGTAGAACTGTACAATGGTCACAAATACTCATGGCTGCTCCAGGTATGCTGCCCTCCCATGGGGGAACAGGGCTGCTCACTTCAGGAAGGGAAGCAGCTCCAACTTAACTCCTTACTTTTTCACAGGCTTACATGGCAAAAATAACTTTGTCACTGCTTTCTACAGATTGCCATTTTGTACTTGTACGGTTCTTCACCCAAGCCTTTCACATCTATAACCACATTCTGATGGTTTAAAATTGACAAGTATTTGGAGAAGTGAGAATGTGATGTGTTCTGGCACCATCCACCTTCACTTCACGTAAAGGAGAGAGCTGATCCCAGCCCTAGTAATTAGGGAGATGCAGCATTTAGTCATGTGTCTCCTGGGAACAGCACATTTAATTCAAGGCTTTGGCAGAGTTGGTTGGGTGTAGGCTGGGCATTTTGAGAGCAGTACTTGCCCATTTCCTCTGGGCAGTGACGGAGGTCATGCAGCCCCAACTTGCTCCTTCGCTAAATGTGGTCATCTAGGCTGCACACTCCCCAGAAAGGAGTGTGAATACACATGCTTCTCTTACCCTGAGAAAGGACTTCCTTCAACTTAATGCTGCTTTCCTTTGGTAAGGCTCCCATTCATCAAATGCATCCCACTTATCTTTCATTTTCTTGATTAAATGTTTTACTCGATAAAATTTGCAAACTGCCTCTCTAAAAACATTCCAAGTAAGAGAACAATAGACAGACAAATGAAGAACTAATGTTTCTTCCTTGATGCCTGGCTTGTTTCTAATGTTCCCAGAATATTGTTTTTAAGGAAATCAAAAAAGAAGAAAAAATCATCAGGTTAAAAAAAACCCCTCTGTTGTATTCTTTAAATGCTAACTTCTTTTAGAGCAAGTTTTCAAAGCTGTGTGTGGGTGGAGAAGCTATAAATAACGACATTTGTGCATGTTCCTTCTGTGCAAGACACAGAAAATGTGCTCTGCATCAGCACAGAAAGATGCTGCTGTGCTCTGCGTGAGGCTTCTCAAGGCTGGTGGGTAGATTTTTTCTTTTGCAATTACGCTGCTGGTGTTGCTGTTTGTGAGCCTTTTCTCCAACACTCAGAAAACATACCTGGCACTTAGCTGTAGCACGATGAATTAGCAATGCAACTAATTGATGTCAGTCTCCTATCAAGGGTAATATGCAGAAATACAGAACTATTTTCTTACCTAGAGCAGCTAGAAGATTTTGGTTGTTACTGTCTGTAGCACTGGTTTGAACAGATTTCACTCCTCTTACGGCTTTTCTTAGTGGCTACTTCACTTTCCCCAGGTCCCCATTTCTTGTCCCACATTTGTCCTCTCAGACCAATTTTGCAGGGCACAACCACCAGATCAGCCAAGGTTGGGCTCAGCTACACTCTTATGTCTGGCTGCCTCAGGCTGTTCGCTTAGACACAGTCAGAGTTTTCTGAAAGAACACCCTGGGCCTCTCTCAGCTCAAGAGGATGGGAAGAAAAATGTGCCAGGCAGAATGGGCATTGAAGCAAAGGCAACCTGAAAAGCTACTAATTTTTTACTCAAGCAATCTCCCATCTTCCACTGCTGTTGTTTCCACCACTTCAGCATGCGCCTTGGAGCTCTCTCAAGAAGAGAAACACCTGAACACCATGTCTGGCCCAAACCCAGGGTCTTCCTCACATGCACCGAAGTAGGATTAGAACATCCCAGAAGCAAAGGACTGAGCTCAGTTACTGCTGCAAGTGCAGATTCCTGAAGCCTAAACAAGAACCAGCAACACAGACAGAGAAATCACAGGTCTTACGATGATCACAAACCCTAATGGCATAGACACAGCACCAGAAGCTCAAGTCCTCCTGCACGTCATCCCCCAGAGCCAGAGAGCCAGCTGATCCACAGAGGAGAGAGCTCTAAAGAAACAGTTAACAGTGCTCAGACTACGCTACGACCAAACATACTAGGGGCTTTTTCAATTCCTCAATAAATTCTTCAGCATCTTGCCCCCCCGCCCAGTAACTCTGTATTTGACCTCTCTGGCATCAGAACAGAAAATCAGCACGTGCAGTCCTGATAGTAAATAGAGACACCTGCAGGGCCCAGCTGATTTGGATTTATGATAGGCAGTTATGATTTAGACCTCCAAGGTGTTGACAGTTGTTGTTATTAACTGCTAACATCACAGCTAATTGCCCAGTGCTGATTTTCATGTTTGTGAGGGAAAGCATCTGATCCTGAAGAGATTATTATTATTATTATTATTTTTAAGAGTAGCCCTCTATGGCTTGTGAAGTAGATTCCTTGCATATATTTACTTAATTTATTTTTTTCTCAGTGGGACTGTCCAAAATGTAAAATGTCGCTAAAGAAATACAGCACGTACACAGGAGGGACCAAAGGAGCGTCATGAACTCTTTAGAAAAGTACATTAACCTCAAGTATGTAAATAGAGCAGTTGATTTTAACTCTGCCAGTGACAGATATGCCTAAAGGCTTCAAGAGAGGAAACAAAACAAAACTATGGGAGGACACATTTACTACATGTTTTTCAGCTCCAGCTGTAACCAGAGCATAACTGTTAGCATAGGCGGAAGCGGAATAGTGTAATGGTAAGCAGGGTTAGGCACCTACCTTGGGTAACAATTCCTCATCTATTCCATAGGAAAGGAACAACCTACACGACTGGCTCCTAATTTCGGTGCTCTGGGTCACTGTTTGGACCTGCTACTAACCTGGACTGCACTGCTAATTTAGACATGGATTAAGATGGTAACGTTGACAGCTTGATAGTATCAACCCACCTGAACTGTTACTAAATAAGATGTTTAAAGTGAATTAGCAAATAGAAAGGACTGATAAAGCAAAGATGAGCTTTACAACAGAGCAGTCTTTAATGCAAGCACTATGCTCCAGGCCTAATGTTGACTATCCTCACTGTGCTGAGTTGTCTGCTTCGCCATGGAGAAAACTGCTGATTGACCAGAATATTAAATAAAGCGCTGCTTAGGTTACTGTTGGGAGCAGACGATTTAATCATCTTCATTTAACAAGGCTTATAATCCCAGCACAGACAAGTTTAGTAAGAGAACAAACTCCAACTGGGATAAATGGGTCTTGGTACATAGTGTCATCTCAGTAATGGAAAAACTATGCAAGATGGTACAGCACTGCAGCAGCCTCAAACACCCCTGCCAGGGTCAGAGCCCCCTGGGGCTGGGTATTGTGCCAGCACATAGGAGAATACCTTTCCTCTGTGGGGCTCTGACCTGATTTGAAACTTGAGGCAAAATATGAGTACAAACAAGAAGCGCTCTGAATACCAGGAGTGGCTATTCTCCATCCTGGCAGTTCCCAACTATCAGAGACTTTTCTAAGATCACTTGTTTGTCTTTTAAGCAATTAACCTAACTCCTCAAACGTTTTCTCTCCCAGTTTGAGATATTTCTGTGTGTCAGGCTGTGTCCAGAGTAGAAAGGATGGCAGCACAAGGCTGCCTTTGGGGGTTGGCCTCCCGGCAGGGCTTTTCTACCACAGGGTCCCGCTCGGGGACTCACACTGGCACCACAGCATCCCTTCTGCTCACACCGCCTGTCGGTCAGTCACTGCTCAGGCCAACCAGCTGCATGTGACACATGGTCTCCCTGAACAGAGAAGTCACAGCTCGGTGCTGCAAATAAGCGGGGAAAGGGCTGAGTTGCCGAGATGTGTGAGAAGTTTGGCATGTGGCATACAGGCTCCATGCTGAGCCAAACACTCAGTGTGAAAGACACAACAGAACTGAAAAAATAAAAAGCTCAGGACATTTGCATTGCTGTGTAACCTACCCATAACCATATGGCTGATTTCTTCTAAAGGTCACAGCAGAAACGGATCTTACGAGGGTTTTGAAGGGTGAAGGGCCAACGACCTTACAGACTGATCAAAGGAGGCTGCAGATAATGGCAATGAGGAGCTGTTTGTGGGGAGGCAAACAAATGGATGCTGAGCCCTAAGTCCCCTGGCAGACTGGTTGAGATGATGCAAAAATAAACTAAGATTTATGTGCAAGCAGGATAAGACTTATGAAAAGCTCTTTCAGCAAGGAACAACCTTGAACTGTTGAGGAGAGAAAAGACACTTGAAGGACTCCAGATGTGAGAGTCATGGGCAGAGCAAAGCACAAAAGTGGTTGGCGACTTCCCATGACCAACTTTTTTAATGAAAAATTCACCTTCCTCACGGATGAAGTTTTCTGTGAAAAAACTCCTTCCTTTCTTTTTTTGGGGGGGGAGTTTTGTAGCTCCCAGAATATGGCATCCCCTCACCCTGAACGTATTGCTCTTCTGGTTTCCTGACACCACATAACACTTTGAAAAACCTGGGGAGGCAAGCAAGCACAAGCAACCCCCCAATTACATTCTGATTTTTTTAAAGTTACTTTTTGCTATAGAGGGAAAAAAAAAAAAAAAGGGAAAAAGTGATTTTTGTTTTTTCCTAACTTTTCATGCTGGTTTAGGAAGGAAACTATCTCAAGGTCAAAATGTTTTGTGTGGCTGGAGCCAAAAATAAAAGTAATTTTCTCCATCCCTCAACGCACGTCCCCCATCCAAAAAACTCCAAAAGGCAGGAAGAAGAAACAAGGGAAGAACTGTCAGACCAACAGGAGGAGAAATATAAAAGACCAGGGGACGGGCCTGAAATATGTTTGTTTTACACGGTTTTTATGTTTGAAGGACATTTTTGTTAAAAAGGGAATCATAGCATAAAAGAAAGTTTATAGATGTAATAGTATACAGGAGTTCAGACCAACCAGCTCTAAATGTGCCTGGGGGTCACCCCAGCCTAGACAATGGCTTCCAGAACTGCAATCCAAAAATTACAACTTTAAAAAACATACAAGAGCCTTTGTTGTAAGAGCTCCCTGTGAGGAATATGAAACAAAAGTAGTTGCTTAAAAGTCTCCTGTGAGCTAAAGTATTGTGTTCAGCCTTAGACAGTGCACAAGCTGTCTTCCAAGGACAGAAATACCAGAACCTTTCAGTCAAGTTGGTCGGGTAGGGATGCTACTGAAGGTACAGCCAACAGGAGCACAGAACACAGTTACATGGAGCAGAGCTAGAAAAAGCAGTTTCTGACATCGGATGAGGTAGAGCTGCTAGAAGTAGTGAGAGGTAGCGGGAATGACCGCGGGAATGACCGGCCTGGAGAGGAGCAGCTAGCAGAAACAGGTCATGGTGCCAGATCAGCTCAACCTAAATTGGGCCTCGCTACACAGTAAGACATAATAATCTCAAATTGTGAGTGCAGGTCATTGCCAGAGGCAGAAAGTAACCAGCTGGCTGAGCAGCTGCCCCATGCAGGAAAACACTGTGAAATTGTTACAGCTATACTTCAGCAACTAGCTATCATTATCCTCTTTGTTTGGCTAGTTGTTTTCTAACTTTAATGAAAATACCTTTTGTTGGCCATCAGTCAAAAGCAATATGAAAGAGGAATGATCACTGTGTGACTGGCAGAATCATGAAAAGGCTGGGAGATCATGTGAGGAGGTAATTGGGAGGAAAGATCACGGGAAAAAAATGAAGTAGAAAAGAAAGACTATTTTAGACTCCTAAACCAATGCCCAAAATAGCATATTTATTTCTTAGCACAACAGACCCATATTTCATTTTTACATAGTCCAAATAAATCCCATAAGACATTCTCTTAAGGGGTAAAACTGGAATAGCAATGACTTTGAAGGTTTAGAGCAAGGATTTGTGCATCAGACATCCTGACATGAGGAGTTCTAGCCATGAAGGTTTCAGTGACCTTTGGGAAGTCGCTTAACATCAACCTTTCAGAAGACCCATAATCCTGAGATGAAAGAAACCACAACAAGCAAGAAGTACTACTGTTATTGTTACTTCTTAAAGTTGCAGGGGGAAAAGCCTTCTAGCATTCCAGCTTATGTTTATTCAGAGACCTTATTTTTCTCTGTACTCTTAGTGACAATTACTCATTCTAGCAATTGCTTTCAAAAAATATATATTTCTGGAGAAAACTATTTTTCTTCCTTCACCACTACGGCCCTACTATTTTTGTAGGCCTAATCAGTAACAGACGAGCCTGATTCTTTCTCCCTCTTTGCCATAACAATGGGAGCCAACGATGCCTTTCAAAAACAATAAACTAAACATCGTATTTTCAGGGATGCTGACATGCAAACAATCCTGGTATAGAACTAAACAATGAGGATATGCTATATAAGGCGGATGATTCTGCTTGAGCTTAACAACAGCAAGTTTTAGCACTTTGCCTAGGACTGACTTCTCAAGTTTGCTGCAAAGCGAACCCTGGGTCAGACAGGCACTGAATGGCCTGGCATGGTGGCTAGAAGTGCTCAGTACCACACAGGATTGGTCTCTCTCCTACATCCTAATTCATCTCACCCAACACCAGGTAATATCAAACTGAAGGACCTCCCTGGAGTGCCTACTTTCTCATTATTTCCCCTGACAGAAAGAGTATCCAGGGTACAATTCAGATCTTAGACTGAGTCATTCTCTGAAGATGCCAGTGTCTCTCCACTGACTATAAAAGGAGACTATGCATTAGGCTCCTGACTTGGATGATTCAGTTACATTCTTAAAGATAGGGAGGATAAATCCAGACCACGGAGAGCTGCCTCTACCTCCTGAGAACTAACTGTATTGTTATATCTTCTTTTCCATTTCTTCATACAACAAGTTGCATCCTCTTCATTCACTATGAGGTAGATTCAAAGCCTGGAGGAGTCAGCAGGATTTCCAAGAGTTTCTGGAAGGCCTTCTTAGAGATTCCTAAACTCTTAGTAAGAACCCAAACTTTTCCAGTTCAGAAAGCAGCAAAACAGACCATTTGTAAGAACCGTGTCTTAAAGGACAGACAGTATCCTAAACAAGAAAAACAGTTTTGGGGGCACAAAGGATTATTTTTTTCAGTTCCTCTTCTCACTTAAGTAGGTTCAGAGATCAAGCTGGCTGGTTCAGATTTCTTCAGATCCTATTTCCCAAGACAGCTGTGGAGCTCATTAAAGTGTTCTCGCACTGCTCTTACATCAATACTAAGTAAACTTCAGTTAGTAACTGAAGCTGGCCCCTGAAGTTTGATATCCCTAGCGCTTCTGCTCTGTGTGGAAATTAAAAAGTGATCATTATTATTTTTTAATCAGTGACTCCTCAAAAGCACAAAGAACAATTGTCTGCTTGGCTTAATAACTATATAGAGTAAGAAAGATAAAAGGTTGATTCCAGATAATTTCAAGTTACACTTTAAAAACAAATTTTGCAGAGGATACAGTATTGTTAATCAACAAGCCTTAAGGAATTTCCTGAAAAAATATCATTAAATGAAAATGTAATGACTTAACCCATATTTCTTTGTGAAAACTTTTGGCACAAAAAGTATAGGATAATACAGATATATATTTAAAAAGTGTTGTCAGAAGTTCAGAACAGAGCTCACTCTCTCATGTGAGTTTGAATTATTTAAAGCAATTAACTTATTGGGCTGGTATCCTAAGACATCTCTGAGGTGTTCTTACACGAGACACTGATCACTGGTTAGAGGGTACAAGTATGACTACCAGAACAGAAACACAAAGCCTTGTGTTATTTAAATGGTCATGCCATTATTAATTCATTTCATAGGATCTGCAGGACACTAATCAGCACCACTTCACTTTCAAATCAGTGACAGTGTTGGTTACTTGTCAGCCCTCTTCAGAAGATATGTGGGGCCACAAACCTCTTCATTGCCTGGACTTGCGCTCACACTGCCTGAAAAGGTGCCAGTGGCTTTGGCAGGAACAAAAGAATGGAATGAAAATTGCTCTAAAGAAGCAGTTGCCAAGATGTTTTATTGCATGGTCTGTGACAAAAAAGGGGATGGAAACAAACAAAAATCGTTTTACTACAGACTTACTGTTGTTTATAGCATAAATAATACAGCAGACAAGCACCAAGAAAGAGGCTGTTGAGGATGTGATGTGGGTTTGTAAGCATGTGCACATCTTATTAAGTTAGCCCTTTAGAGATATGTAGGTAAATTTTACTGTGATCTACCAAATTCTGTGGTGAGATATTTATATTAGATAATAAACTAGGTGTGAACACTTTAGCCTCAACAATTATCTGGAAGGGCAAGGTTCGTAAAAGCAAAATTATTTCTCTCTTGGTCTTGGATGACAAAAGATCATTTTCAATTCTGTCACTTCCCACTGGGACAAGGTTGGCAGGTAGTTTTACCAGTATTGACTCCTGAGTTCCTTTTTTCATTAATTTTTTGGTACGGTACAACCAGAGTTCAACCTCTACTCACCATCAGGTACCATTGCAACCTTATGGGTTGTAAGATCACATATACCTTGTAAGCTCAGAGAAAGTACAGCAGTAATACTTTGACAATTCAAACATTTGAATGACAAACTAAGTGCATGACATTAGTTGATAAATTTACCAAAGGGGCTGTGAAAATTCTCTAGGATGCTTCTAATGTTTTAATTATTTATCTGTCAGGGGTAGTAATTTACAAGCTTAATCTGCTCAGATGGTGCAGAGAGCAGTGATGTGTTTTTGCAGGATGCTGTGGCTGAAGTCATATGGCAGTAAATATAATCTTGACTTGATTCTAATGTTCTTTTTACTTTGCTCTTGTTTACAAATAAATCTCTTGTTTTACAAGGATCAGTGAAGGTACTTACTGTAAACAAAGCATAAAAGGAGATATATAGTCTGATTTCTTCCGTCTTTGAAACAAACTGTGACAAGATAGAAAACTACAAAATTTTGGAGAAGTCATCGCCTTGAAGTGATCAAAACAACTGATTGTCTGCATGCATATGTGGGGGATGTACGGACCTAATCCTCTAAAATCTTCTGTGAAAGCTAAATGAATCATGAACTGCCACAAACATCCCAGCATTCTTCTGCAAATGGACTATGTAGATCACATGCATCACATGAAGTATTCACTGTTTTTGGACAGTGTATGGAGGCAGATAGATGTTGGCAGGACATTTTTCTCCATACAAGTGGAGCAGGGCAGGAACAGGGAACGATCTGTTTTCTCGGCCAGTAAAAGCCAGACATATTACAAGTTAAAGTGCTTGGTTATGAAGAGAGACAGCCTTTTCTCTGCAATACTTCGCAGTCTCCCACAACAATGGCAGCTGGTAAATGTAATGATATCAGTGTGGCCACATGGCCTTTTTATCCATCACCAGAGGCAGATAACCACACAGGGAAACTAAAGCTATGCTCATTAACGTCTCTGGGCATGAAGCCAACAGGACACAGATCCACAAATTTAGAGAAACCCAGATGAACCTGGTGCTGGTCTAGCTTGACCTTTTTTATAACAAGAGGGATTTGACACATCACCGTAACTGGTGTGGCAACAGTCCTAGCTTTCCTAGTAAACTGGTACCCGCTTGCTAATAAGGGTTTATTAGTGATAGACATCCTGCAGCTTACTGCGAGTCTTCACCTGGCATGAGATGCATGTTCCATTTTTCCATGCAGAGACACCACCCCAGCTAACTCAAGACATTGTACAAAGCCAGGAAACACCACCAGTGCAGACAGGACCTCTACATCCACCTATTTTCCAGCTCCTCCTTTACAGGCAACCATCACAACCAAAGTGAAGCAAGAAGGAAGCAGCACCAGCAATGAGAGAAGCACATGAATCTGTAGAGAATAAGGTTGGCTGTGGCAGGCAGGGTGTTGGTGTCTGTGCATACACAGATGGGTGGAAAGACCAAGAACTTCCACAAGAAGGAATGATGCCTGCAGAATAAGAGCAGCAGTTTGACTATTCCACCATCAAAGTGCTTTAAAATACCAACTTCAAGGCATGCACAGACCATTTCAATAATGCATCTGATAGGTCTCCATTTTCCTTCTACTTTAATAGGTATGCTTTGGGCTTTACAGCTTCATTTGAATGAGTTTATGAAGTGAGAGAATTCAGACAAAATTCTTGCCTATATTAAACCAAGGGGATAGGGAAAGGCAATGGAGTGAAGAACAATGCTATAAACTTACTACAGTTATTTCTAAGGCTGTTCAATAACATCTGCTTATGGTACAACACTCGTTGTGCCTTGCTCTTTTACACTGTTGGCGTTCAAGAGTGCAAAGGGAACATATTAAAGTGGAGAGACACATGCCAAGGCAGACAGGGTAAATCAAGATGTAACAGGGCAAAGCAGGCAAAATTGGAGACAACATTAGAACAATTTCAATTTTCAACAGAAATTGAAATGGTGTAAATTTACTGGTAATAGTCTGGAAAAGCAGAAGACCCAGAGCAGAGAGGGACAAAAAGAAAAAGCTACCATAAATGGGCTAGAGCATCTACAGCAATTACAGAATAACAGTATGAATGTCAAAGGGATTTTTTCCTCCCTTGTAAGACAGAATCTCAGCACCTCCTCCCACAGCTGTGTTAAGGGATCAAACAGCACAGCTCTTCCCTATCTGAAATGATAGAGAACTTCTGAAAAACAAGAGAAGCAATGAAGTATTTTACACAGTTGGCAATCCAACATTTTTTATAACGATCCTAAATACTGTTGGTATTAAAAGAGTTCCTTGTCAGTTTATGCCTGTGTAGAGCCTCATAACAGCCCACAAATTGTCTTATCTGCTATTTCTATTGTGTGAATGGTGCTCCATTTCCTGTGAAGGCTGCAAAAGCAGTTTCACTCCATTTATTTTCTTTCCTTCTTTAAAATGCTGTATGTTCATAACTCATAGTTCTTAGTACACCATTATGTACCTTTGTTCACATGTGCAAACTGGTATCATTGTATTAACATATAAATTTAACAGCAAATAATCTTGGAAAATGTCTGATGGTGTGAGGTAGCGATTACTTTAATGACATTTTATAGCATAACATTTCTTATACTTGTAAATAAACACTGTGGATTGCCAAGTTAAACTATTTTTTTCTATGGCACAACTATTTTGGTTACAACCTTACTGTACAGATGCATTCTTTCTCAGAATAGAAATCACTTTTGTTTCTTTTAATTTATCATTTTCAATGTTTTCAGGTTTTGTCCAGTTCAAACTGAAACCAAATTACAGTCAAAAGGATTTCCTTGTCGGTGGGAGATTATCTCAGAACATTGCCCTGACCTGCTAGCAATGCATGCAGTGTGTACTCTGGCCTTGCAAATGGTGTAGAAGATGTCAAGAATGAAGTGAACGAGCCCCTTTTAATGCAGAATACCCTTAAATCCAGTCCAAAGGACACACGTGGACTACATAAATCTTTCATCCAGCTACCCCGTTTTGCAAGACTTATGGAAACTTGACATCGCATGAGTAAGTATTTGAACCTTCTGTCAAGTCTAATTAGAGTAGTTAAGTGAAAAATAATTGATCTCTCAGGATCCAAAAGGATCTGTTCTTGGAGATCTGTCTTTACTAAAAACTATTAATGCAGTTAAGCATAGAGCAAGAGCATGCAAAATAATCCTGGAATCTGTCCTAGAAACATGAAACATAACAAAACCAGTCCCTGTTCACATCTGCTTTTAAGACAAGATTGATGCAGAACAGCTGACATGAAGAGAAAGGTAGAGATGAACAAGTTGAGTGAGTGTAAGGCCTGAGATCATCTTCCACCTGAATTTTCACTGCATTGGCCAGCCCTGGAGAGGGTGAGCCATGGGACATGTGTGGTGATAAGCTTAAATTTGGAGCTGGGTGGAAAGGGAAGAGGAGCTCTTCCTTTGAGAAACTGCACTGTATCGTTGCCTGTCTAGAAGACAGACAGCAAATTCTAACAAACTCAGGACTCTCCTGTCAGGATTTGTTCTCCCACACACCTTTTTCTTTTTTTGATTTGAACCAGGAAGAAACTAGTTAAAAGTTATTAAATACTGATAAGGCAGATGTTACTTTGGCTAGCAGACAACTTACTAGTAGACAGCTTCACCTGCCAGCTGATAGCTATTTAAAAAAGCAAGCATAATAGGAACTGCACAACAGATACATAGGAGGTGATTACTTTCAAAACAAAACCAAATCAACAACAACAAAAAAACCCCACAAACCAAAAAGCATACTCAGATATCTTCCTCCTCCTCATGGAATCTACACTTCATATTTCTGTTTAGCTGCTAATTTCATTTATGTGTTACAAAGCATTCGTTTTGAATAGTACAGATGTTTAGTGAACAGAATGATTCATCTCTTCCTCTCTACTTTCTAAGTAGGACAAAGGGATGTAAGTGTGTGCTGGGACAGAAATGTCTGTCATTAAGCTGTTGTTTCCCAGATAATAACTACCCATTAAGAGAAAAATTTGGAAAGATTGCTGCCAACAGAACTCACACAGAGTGATGCTTTCTAAATCGATTGGAATCCAGCGACTCTTACTGCTTTTTTTTTTTCCTTTCACCAGAAGTCAGATTACACACAAAAGACCTGTACTTTTTGAAAACCAGTGACACAGTCTCGTTGCCTTGCATTAAGTGGGAAGTAAAAGTTTGAATGTGTTTCTCGAATGAACCTCATAAGCACTGCTACTGATTTCAAAAGATGGAAAAGAAAGCTTTGGGGTGGAGGTATTGAACAAAAGTGTCAATCACCCTAGGGGATGAAGAATACATAAGCTAATATGGATTCCTATTGACATTATATACCACAGTTGGAAAAAAATGTAAAAATACCATAATTTACAATACCCCGTTTTTTAAGATTTTAACCCCCAAATTGTATTAAGATAATACATCAAAGTTGAGAAAATTTGCAGAGCATTCTAGCTGAATTCCAAGTATGTGCTCTATTTAATATATGGCTTATGAATTTCATTACCATGCAGTACGTTTGCTGGTACATAATGAAAGTGAAGTTGCTTAAATTAAGCATCTGTTACATTAAATCTCAGTTTTAATTATATATATGGCATGAATACTTGTGTGGTTTCATGGGAAAAAATGAGCAGGTATAAATTCTAGCAAAATTCTCAAGTCTGCCAAAGAAATGGTCACACGTATTTGTGAAGGATATCTACAGCCACAGTTCTGTGTTGGTGCACTTCAACTATGGCACTAACAGGACCACAACCGTACACATGTTGCATACAAATGGCCTGTCCCCCTTCCTTGCTGGTTCACGTCTATTTTGCCTGTGACAGCTTTGTCGCTCCATCTCTACCTCATGTTTCACTGGGAGGAAGGCACTGACATAAAGAACCCCAGGGACATTAGAACGCTCCATAAACACGATTAGAGCGTTCAGCCTCTTCATTTAAAGCAAGTACCATATTGCCACCAACATCTGTTTCAGGCTGTACAGGGGCCCATAAACAAACCACACCCTGAGTAATGAGCAGAGTCCTGTAACATCTGTTGATTGTGTTTGCATATTTAGCAGCTACGAAAATGGCATCTCATTCTTACTGTCAGTTACACTGTTGTGGTGGTACTCAAAAGGATTCCTTTTTGACAGAAATGTTATTTCCCTGGAGCCTGAATTCTCAGAGGCAAGCCTGTACCGTAAGAACTGTGTTTTTGTGAGCTGGGCTATGTACATTGGAGTGTGCACTTCATTTGAGCCAGCAAACTCATAGCACAGGTACCTGCCCTCCACAAATGGCCATAATGCAAAGATCATCTAAGCACCGCCACTAAAAGGTCTGTATCTGTATTGCCTCCACACAGGAGGATGAAATATACCATGGTTCAATTGCTTTTTACACTTGAAATCCTTCTTTTTCTAGTAAATGCTGTTTTCTCAAGAACAGCAGAGTACCTACAGCTAATTGCTGACTTGTGACAAATGAACCACTGAAAAGAGTGTCGCATTCCCATGGGGAATGGATTGATCAATAATCAGTGGACTGACTGATGACTTCAATGTGAAACTGAGAGGTACTGAAAGGTGCATTAGTATTTCAGCATGGTTCTAGCACAGGCAGAGCTGTGCATGAAATCTTGGTTGTGGCAATATCCTCCAGATAAGGCACCAAACAATCTTTATGTCTGCAAATAAAAGACCATTCTTTACCTCCTTTAGTAATGGCATTACCTGTTGAACATCCTGCTGGAAAACACAGAGTTGCAGCCTTTGATGTAGCCGGACCTTTCGGTGTTGCCAGATGCTCTCTAGGCGCCGCTGGTGATGCAGGACTTCATGTACCACATCCAACACCTGGTGAACAGCCTTGGAGTAGTTTGCAGTAGCAGTAAGGGATTCAGAGTTCCCAGGGCTCAAGGGACGCTGTAGGACATCCAACAAGGCTTTCCCATCCTGGCTCACCTGAGTGAAGAAACACATCTACTTCACTGCGCTGGTACTGAAACACCCAAGAGCTGACAAAGAACAGTCTAGCTGATTCTTTTTCCCCCATATCTTTTCCTTTAGTCAAAAAGGAAGAAAGACCTCATAACGTCTCTTTTTGACTTGTACTTGCACATGCAGCGCCTGCCTTCACTTCCTGGTGGGCCTGCTGTGCCACTCAGCAGGAGCACAGATACTGTGCTGCTGGGGCTGCATGGAACCAGAGATCCCAAGGCTGTGTTATGTTCCGACACTCGGGCACCGAACACTCTTGACGTGCACTAGCTGATGACAGGTGGCATTTGCAATAGCAGGCCTATTTTTTGTGAGGAGGTGGCATTTTAAGAAAACCACAGATGGCAGAGTTATATTCTGTACGGTATGGGAGAGTCCTTTCTTCGTAGGATTACTAAGTATGAATATACATTCAGAAGTGTGACATTCTGATTCTGTACTTCATTCAGTGACAGTGAAAAATAAATTAGTATATGATAGTGATTCTTCTCTTCCTCAGGATAGCTCAGAGGCATCTATAGCCTCCATTTTCAATGGCCGACAAAGTTTATTGGCAAATGGAAAGCCTTCTGCATGTATGTAACCTTTTTTATGCATATTAAAGCACATTTTCAGATGCAAAGGCATTGGGGAATTAAAAAGTTGAATGCCGGCTATTTTTTTCTGGAATGTTTCTGGAGCATTTTCATATTGCAGGAGCAAAATGAAAAGTGGAACCACAAAAAAAAATCCTAACATTCTTAATAAGTGCATGCACACGTTAATTCTCTAAAAATGTTTTTGAAATATTTTTCAGCTGCAGAGTACAACGTTAGAATATTTTGTTCAACAGAAACACTAAATAAGGACATTATTGGAATCTGTTATTTTCCCAAGTCCACTTTCCTCCTTTCCCTCTGAAACAAACTACAATGACATGACAAGATTTTCAGAAAACTGTTTTCATCTCTATGTAGTCATAATCACCAACCTTGCTAGAGAATGGTTTAAAGAACATTTTCCATCCAGGTTGAATTTTGAGCATTATCAGTCAAAGTTAAAACATTTCTCAAGGATTTTCAAGTCTCACTTATCTCTGTATTATAAATTGCTTGTTCAAATATAGCAAATACCCATTAATCCCAAACAGTCTTTTGGCAAGCCATGCCACATCGCAGCCTGTTACAGCAGCATATGTCTGGTGCAATTGCAGAGAAATGAAGAGAGCCTTTGTGATTTATACTGGAAAAACTGGGAGTCAAATCTCATCATACTAGGTAGCTACTAGGTGGGCTTAGGCAGATCCTTGGGGATTTTTTTTTAAATATTCAGGGTAACTTGGAATTAGATCAGGAAGTAAATGGAGAGTCCATAGGGAGAGGCTTTCTGTACTCAAATTCAGTTGCTGCTGAGGACCAGCTGGAACAATTTGCACATGCTGAAGCCTGCTGGGGCCACAGAGGGAAGAGTTGCACTCGCCAGCAGCAGTGCACAGTGGAGATGCCGGAGATTTTAGCAGGGCACACCGAGGCACAGGTGTTACTTTAGCAACTTTATGGAGGTGGCAATAGCTGCTAGGCAGGAAGAAGCAGCATCCATACAGGGAAGCAGACAAGGCATATGACATGCTATTGTATCTGGGAGAAGATAATCAGCTACAATCTAATCACTGGGAACAGGAAACCATGGCCATGCACACAACTGGGAGCAGCTTCTTAGACCTGGAACTCACTCTTTTCACTGGCTAAATTCACCATGTGAATTCACTACTGTCCTGGTACTGGCTTTTGGGTTTACAGTTGGTCCATATCTGTCCCTGGCTGGCGTTACAGCAACTTTTGTGTATGCACCTGCTTCATCCAAAACTGAGACAGGATGTTCTCCCAGACTCACAGCATGAGGAGGAGGAGGAAGAGAGACAAGTGCATTTCTGCATTCTCTCTGACTCCTTTCTTCTTCTATAGGATTTAGGCTTTTATCTGTTCCATGAGGTATTTGTTCCTGTTGTCTGTCTAAAAAGCCTCAGAGATTACAAGTTATGATTCTTCCCTGATGGGCATAGCCTTCCAGTCATTCTCTGCACAGGTAGAGATAAATGCCAGACAGCAGGTGCTTGAGTTGTCCTGCTAATAATCATTAACACAAATTAGAGGCTATTAGAAATGTTCTCCTGCTCTCCAACTTAACAGGCTTGTCCTGTCATGCTGAATGAAATGTACAATAAATACATGGCAAGCAGCACGGTGACAAACAGATAACCAGTGGTGTTCGATATTTGCAAAGATACATACATATTCCAGGACTTCATGTCTTTTACAGCTCTGCAGTTCTTTGGTTTAAAAAATTTCTTTCCTGGAAGTATTTTTGTTGTGAATATTACTGCATTCCCAATCAATGGGCACAGAAGATTTGTGCTCTTAGAGTTCAGCAATGCACAATTTACAGAAAAGAACAGCTTCACAAATGGAGGAGCTACCTGCTGTGTTCTTCCAGTCATTTCCATGTTCTTTGAATTGCAAAAAATAAAACACAAAATCTCTTTTCATGTGAATCTTCTGAATTTTTCAGGGACTGTGCAAGGTCACAAACGTCAACAACTCATTTTAGTTGCATCACTTACGTTTTTAAAAAGTGCTGCAAAAGTCTTAACATTAATGGATCTACACCCAGCATAACTTGCAGCCCCAGTGATGTCTAAGTGCCAGTGCTGTTTGTCAAAGCAAATTTGACCATTTCTTTCTTATTTTGAAAAGTACAGAATTGCCTGGACTCTCTGGAAAGGTTTAACTCATCATGTGAGATGTACATACTCCTGTCATTTGGTGATATTCCTGCATTTTGACTTCATGATGGGAAAAGGGATAGGGTGTGCTGTATGCAAATGCTTCTGTAAGACATTGCATGTCCTTGGGTTAACCCTAAAAGCTAGATTTTATTGTGCTAATGCAATAATCTCCATGGAAGTTGTATGCATAACTAGTGGATAAGCTATGATCCGTAAACATCCTATATATTGGGTCAGCAATACCTCCAAAGCCTTGCCACTGACTAGACTAATGGTGCCATCTGTGAGACAGCTACAATTTACACTAGGAAAAAAAATGGGTCTTTAGAGCAAATATATCATGTCTCTGGGAACAGACGGTAAAATTCAGTTAATACAGTTAATCAAGTCACACTGAACAAGAGTCTTACCATCAACATAGCTCAAACCTGACTGAAGAGAACCTTTTTGGTGTTACCAGCAGGGTAGAAGAGGATTGCTTAGCTGTGGATTGCATATCAGACCCATGGTCTCTGCCTTCACTATTTTTGAGCTTCACTCATGGTCAATAAAGGAAAGAAGCAAACAATTACGGCTATAACCATGCTAAGATGGAAAAAAAGATTTTTTTTTCTAAAATTCCTTGGGCATTTCTTCTTGGGTTCCTGCAGAGTACGTGAAACGCTTCATTTTTCTCTGCATTAGAACAGAAGAGGCCCCTACATCCAGATTTAGATGTTTATTTCATGCAATGTGCATTCCATTTCAAATATCTTACAATTACAGAAGTAAAAATATTTTCAATGACTCCACAGGAAAAGAAACGAAAGAGAAAGCTACCATTTTCATCCCATCATAGAGAGCTCTGAGTGAAGACATTAAATTCTACAGGCAAGAGGCATTGTCTGCATTGGAGATACGGGCATGTGGATAGGAGGCAGAACTCTTAAATCTAATCTAGGCTTTTCAGCTCACCATGTAGCTGTAGTCAAAGGAATTAACGTTTCAGAAATAACAGACTAACCTCTCTGGCAGTTCTACAGACCGTTTAAAAATGTGCTTATTAGTTAAATAATAAAGAAGTGTTTTAAACAGCTGTGTCTGTGATGATCTGTAGCTTTCTGAGGAAGCATCAGTGAAAGTAATATGCATTTTTAAGGTTGCTTTTGTGTTTTAAATCAATTTTCTTTTCATAAAAACTAAATCTGGGACTCCTAAACAAAATGCCAGTTTCAAACACTATTTTTTATTTAACCCCCATTTGACTTACTTTTTTAAAGTATTTTTAAGTGCCATCAGAAAACCTTAGTTTCTGACTAGACACATGTATAAAACTCATGGTTGTAACTGGAGGTCAACTGGGCTGTTCTGTGTTTGCTCACACAAGCTACTGCTCCTGAGAAGCCTGTCTGAGTACTGAATTAGGAACTGCTCCTTCATGATTACAACCCAGAATTGCTCTAATGATTAACACTCAAATTCTTCCAGTTATTCAGAAAATAGGAGATTACTATTTAACATCACTTACGTGATATCTGAACAACTTCACCATGTATGTGTACCACCAACCCCCAAATAGCAAATAGTTTTCTCCTGCATTTTATTCTATATATTCTTCCAAGAACATGATGAACAGAGCAAGAGCTGGACATCTAAATACATCTAAATCTCTTTCTTTCACAGCATTCTTTATAATGAGGACCTGGCATCTCTGTGACTTCATACTTTGAAGCAAGAAGCCTTTGCCATCCTCAGTTTCCATCTGCATACCTGTGTCATGACTCATTCATAGTAGAAATGCAACAGGAGTAAAGCTATTGCCATCTTAAATGGGTTTCCACTTCAGCAAAGGCAGTGAAGCTGTTCACAGAATCACAGAATCGTCTAGGTTGGAAGAGACCTCCAAGAACACCAAGTCCAACCTCTGACCTAACTCTAAGTCCTCCACTAAACCACATCACTAAGTTCAACATCTAAACATCTCTTAAAGACCTCCAGGGATGGTGACTCAACCACCTCCCTGGGCAGCCCGTTCCAATGCCTAACAACCCTTTTGGTAAAGAAGTCCTTCCTAATATCCAACCTAAACCTCCCTCCTGGCGCAACTTTAGCCCATTCCTCCTCGTCCTGTCACCAGGCACGTGGGAGAATAGACCAACCCCTACCTCGCTACAGCCTCCTTTAATGTACCTATAGAGAGCGATAAGGTTGCCCCTGAGCCTCCTCTTCTCCAGGCTGAACAATCCCAGCTCCCTCAGCCGCTCCTCATAAGACTTGTTCTCCAGACCCCTCACCAGCTTCGCTGCCCTTCTCTGGACTCTCTCAAGCACCTCCATGTCCTTCTTGTAGCGAGGGGCTACTTGTTCTTCCTGGGGGTTCCAGGTACACTGTTCTTCCTTGGGGTGCCAACAGTAGTTCCAGATTCCATTTCCATTTGGGTTTGTCCCCTAGATTGTCCTGGTGCACCCTTTTGACAAGATTACTGTGACTCCCCAGAATCCTACAGCCTGGGAGGAGGTAGATTTGACTCCTTCTTCGAAAGAGTTGCAACAATGGAATACAAACCTATCTCATTTGGAAAAGCCAACCTCCCAATCAAGTGTCTTATCACTTAGGAGATACATTACCCTCTGGGAAACACATACCTCGGTGTATGCCTGTGTTACTTGCTCATACAGGGTCTGATGGTGATGGATGGCCAGTTCCAGGTCTTGCATCTCAGAGGGGAGCCCTCCTTCGCTGCACATTTTACACCAGGCATCCACACCTGAAAGGAACTGAAACAATTCCAGAAACAATGAGCAACAGCGACACAGAACATCTCAGCACTGTCAACTTTAGAAAACTTTGCAGAGTGCCACAGATGACTGTAGCTTGGACCAAGGAGAACATCACAGTTATAAGGGGTCCATATGGGCACCCTGTTACAGCACATTCCTATCACCCCTTCAAATGCCTGAAGAACACCTATATCCAAAGGTAACATATTCTGTTTCTTCTTGATTAAAAACTAACTTCTTTAACCAGGTTAAGGAAACATCCATTCTAAAAGACTTTGCACACCAAGCAGGGAGGCTGCAACATTTTAAAAAAAACATCAGCATGAGGCACAGGAGTACACAGTTACACATCCAGCTGTATTTACCATCATCTCAGCTGCCAACTTCCCTTGGTCACTTACCTGTACTTAACACTGCTAATTTGGGCAATACAAAACTCCCACTAAAATCAATGCTGACATGCATTTCAGTGATAGACAGACAGTTTGTATTCAAGTAGCTCCCACCTCAGCACCAGCTCAGTGGGATGGCTAATAGGATACCAAGGCTTTAACCTCTGGGTCACACATTTGATTCTGGCCCAGGTCAGCAGCGATCAGATATCACTACCATCTGATGGCTGTCAGGCAGCCAATGCAAAATGAGCTGCTGGTCTCAGTCCAGTTCCTGGTGGGCAGACATCCACAAAAAGGGAGAAAAAAAAATCATTGCCATTGCAATAGATATGGGTTAGCACCTTGGTTGGAAGCCTTAACAGAGAGCCAGAAATGGAACAGGCTTGGGGAGCAGAGGGATGGAAAAAATTTTTTTCCACTCTTAAAGGCCTCCTGAGCAGTGCTGATGCACTTTGGCAGAACACATTGGGGAAGCTCTCCCGGAGGCTGCCTGTTCTGTAAAAGAGTGGAATTTAGTCTGTAAGGTTCCCATCCTCCTTTTCTTTTAAACAGAGCCTACTTCAACAACACAGCACCTAACATGCTCATATTTTGTCCATACTGACTGCCTAATGCCACCTCATTACTACTCATTAATATTTTCTCTTCCTCCATCTTGCTGTTAAGCCAGCCTGCCATACTTCAGGTCTATTTATAAAAATAAAAAAGAACAGCTAATTATACAACAGATGCAGTGCGCTGTAGGGTGAATGTATAATGCTGCAAAACCACCCCCAGGACCACAGCTTTATCCGCTCCTGAAGCGTTCACCTGTGGCTTGTTAGTAAAGCACTAACTCACAGCATGAAGGGCTGTGAGATTCAAAGTAAAGAATTTCAATTTGACTCTGGTTCTGGCATCAGCATCCTTTTTTATTAGCAGTGTAAAGCTATTCACCACACTGCTGTGTAATCAAGGCTATAAAGTGTTTGCATTGTAAATACTTTTCAGTGTACAAAGATTCAATAACAAAGATAAATTCCTAAACATTCATATCTACAAGGTACAAATCTACCAGTGAAAACTCTGCTTTCTAGAAGACTGGAATCAAGGATGGCAGGTTCTCTTGTGTTGATTCGACTACTGATTTGTTGAATCTCTTAAGATGAAATTCGCAAACACTCCTGCATGAAGCTGAAGTCATCATCTTTTTTGCTAAGCTAGTGGGATTCACATAATTTCCTATGCAATTTTAAGAGCATGGAGCTGAGACCAATACTTTCTAGAGCTGTTACATAAACCTCTTGGTGAACAGAGGGAACAAAAGATCTTTACACCTTATAGACCAGTGTTCCTGCTGCTGAAATCACACAGTTATGGCTCTTATGTAAGTGGCCAAATTCTACCAATTTTTGTACAAGCACTTATAGACCCGTTTCTCATATACTGCCATGTCTCCAGAATGTGATTTGCAGCGTAGGTGGAAGACACCTCAAGAAGATGAATGAAAGTGCATTCACACCTGGTTGTCTCACATCTCTTTCTTCTGTTTATCAATTGTATATAGAGAACATCACATCAGCAATTACATCAGCAATTTCGCTAGTACCACCACCAGCAGGAGCAGTTGATATCCTCTCTTTTAAGAATTTTTAAGAAATATAGCTTGTCAGTGTTTTACTCTGATACCCTGAAGTGGTGGTCTACGTGGAGATTGATGCAGAGAGCAGTTTTTTTTTTTAAACAATTTTTGCAAAGCATTAGTTCACAACATTGGTATTTGGGTATTTTCAAAAAAGCAGCTATGTTAATTTTTATTACTTTTCACTTACTGTGGCAGACCTGATCAACTTTATTCTATGTAACCCTTCATGCTAGAAGCACATTCATATAACAAAGTCACTGTTTGAGTTAAAAAAAGAAATTTAAAATTGTAAATTGCTAACTGTGAGGTCAGAAAAGGAACTGTTACTGTCTAGTGGATACTCAATAGCATTTAAATTAATTGCTTAAGTTTCTAGTTAGCCCTTAGACTAGAATAGCTCCTACTGGGAACATAAAAGCTGCCTAAATATGATTTGAAATTACAGACTCCAATAATTCTACATGTTTTTCAAGACTTGAGGAAAGATTAAGAAAAATCTCTCCTAAAATCAAAAGTTTCCCTAAGGTATCTTTGTGCCTCTGATGTAATCCAAAAGTAACTTTAAAGTAATGACCCACACTTACTCCTAGCTCACAACCTATTCACCTAAGTCGCAAATTCTATATTAGGTCAGGTAGTAATGGCTTCTTAGGCAACTTCTTTCAAGTTCTCCATGGTGACTCCTATTCTGGATCACATGGCTGCTCCAAAACACAGCTCTGTCATTTTGTAGTCCATATTCCTTCACCTTTTTGCACAGTCCTTGCTTGCTGCTTGCTAGGCCTTCACCTGGGAACTGTGGCATAACCAGGGTGGTTCTCCCAGGCCCAGAAAAATTAAAAACAGACTCTAGTCTGCCTTTGTCATCCTGAGATGGATCTCCATAAGGTCTGTGGGGAAAGATGGGAAGGCAACAAATGAATTGTTTTTTTTCAGTGGCCTAAAATATCTATTGATGCCCTGATTTTTTTTTTATTTTTATGAGGTTAACTGTATGCTTCCTGATGTTGTTTCTGGAATTTCCTTTGCCTACCTAATGCAGAAGTTATCTTGTTTTTATCCCTGCATCTCACAGATGTCAACTGGCTTTTCCTTTCCTCAAATTCTTCCTCCCTTTTTTGTTTTCTTCTCTTTTTCATTTGCTTTCCTCAAATAGAGGACTCCAGGATGTGCTGAGAGGGATCCAGACAGAGATGAGAACAGTAGTATTCCTGGCTGGGGAGTAAGGTAATATGAAATGAATAGTCGGGGGTCAGTTTTCAGAGAATCAGCATGGATATCTAGTGTATGTACCCAACACCAACTACTTTAAATAGTAATTCTGCTGGTGTACTTCTGAGGGTAGACTCTGGCCCAGAATTAATTGGTTTGGATCTCTCAGATGATTGAAAACATTAATTTGTTCATTCTGACAAAATCTGAGATGTGAGCATCTTATTAATACTTCAGCACACTTTCAGAGATTGCAACTAAGAAAGGGGAGGACATGTAGTATGTCTGCTTCTGCCATCTGGCACTCAGTGGGCCAGAGTCTCCTCTGGTATAACTCAGCACAGCTCTCTCAAAATCATTGAGATAAGGCGCATTCTCTTGCAACTTTGAATAGCCACAGATATACCCAAAGATACAGAAGCAGATTCTCTTTTGCTCTAGAATATCTTTCCATGCTAACATGAGAAGAGCAAAAAAAAGAAATATTTGTACCAGGCAGAATTAAGGGACATTTGGGAAACACCTCCATTGAGTATCCCGAGTTGTGCCTTCACCTGGACACAGTAGGTATTTGGAGTTTAGTTTACTAGTTTTGATCAAACACACATGCTGAAGAAAGCTTGGCTGGAGGCTGAGTTGGCAACATTTGTCTTTTCTTTCCTTCCTTTCTTTTTTCCCCCCCCTTTTCTTTGGCATTTTCTTGATGATGGTTTGGTACGTATAAATTATGTTTAAAAAAAATAAGGAAGACACACGTGTGCACAAAAATGCATACAGAGAAGGAAAAGAAAGAGACAAAGCAAAAAACAAGCTTTGATCCAGGAGCTCATTCAGCCAACATGCCACATGTATCTGCTGTGAGAGCCAGGCAAGCAATGCGATTCTGAGGCATGTGAAGACAGATGTGAAGTTCAATTCCCAGCAGGGTTGACTCAGCCTTTCATCCTTCCAAACCAGACAGATTGTATTCTGTACAGTGTGCTGTGTGGGGTCTTTAGGAAGAGACCTTGAAAAAGAAGTTGTTTCCTGCTCAGCTTGCATATTATAAGATATCATAGAGCTTTTCATAAATCTCTGTCCCAAGCCAACAACTTCCTTGCAGGCTGTGGTGTGCCAAAGGCTGAAAGATTATGATCTTACTAAGACTTGCTTCCTATTGGCATCATGGAGAACTTTAATCAGTAGGAGGGGACAGAATAAAGAGATGGTAGTGGCTTATCGCACTGGAGATGGAAAGACAATCTGCATATCAGACTGGTATGGGGAGGCAGGGGCATGCTGTGGGAAAAACGGTTGGATCTGCATCAGTACTACCACTAACAACAGAACAGAGGGAGCAAAAACAAGATTTGATCTAGAGCAGAGGAAGTAGTGGGTTTATCTACATCTTTGTTTCAGAGATATAAACCTTATTTATTGTAAAATGAGGAAGCTCTGATCTGAGTTTAAAAAGTAAAACAACAACAAAAAAAACAAGCCACCACCACAACCCTCGGTGATGCCATATAATAAAAGGACTACATTTGGAATGAAGGCTTGATAGATCACAGATTTGGTCTGTTAGTGAACAAATCCCAAACACCTCACTTTTTATACTATACAGAGGTCAAATGACTAAATTACTAGCACACAAGTCACTGCTTTATTCTACCACAGTTACTGAAGCAGGACCAACACTTCAGCCTTGGCTAATGGACACACTGACTCCCACATTCCCCTTCTTCCAGCAGTCTGAGCCTACAGGCTTGAGATCAGCACTTACGTCCCACTGAATTGTTGCTTATTGCAAGTGAGGAGTGACTGCTGTTCAGAATTAGCAAACTCTCCTGTCTGCCTAATAATGAGAGACTGTCTTCTGTCAAGCAGAAGAAAATTCAGCTCCTTTTATAGAGGTGCCAAGGGAGGACTAAGTTTTTCAGCCCCATCCATTCCATTGTAAAATAAAAAACCAAAGCTGAAAGTGACATTAGTGGTGCTTTTTTTCAAGTTAAGGCAGAAGCAAAATATCCACTTTGACAGTGTTCAAAGGGTAGAGTGACAAAAAAATTCACCTTTAGCTGACAGACTGCTTAGTACAGCTTTCTGTTTTATTGCCTTTTGTGCTACAAAATACCTTGGCAACTCCTCATAAATTGCAAACAAGACCAACACTTCAGAAAAATAGGGGATTGCTTGTAAACAAGCAAAACAACCCCCAAAACAAACAAACACCAAACCAAAGCAAACAAAAAAGAACTAGTTCATTAATAAACCTTCTATCATTCTCATTAAGATTATAGACTGGATATAAATTCTTTTTTGATTTTTCTCTATGAACATACAATGACAGGCAATTATCAGTATTAAGTCTACAGCTACACTTTACAGTGCCCATTATACTGAGATGAATGTACTTGTACTGGTCATCTTGTTAGTGTATCAGTCTCATCAAAGCCAATGAGCGTGCTTACATGAGTAAGTGCCCAGTAGGGTGAGTAATTGCTCTGTGCTATGGTCTGCTGACAGTAGGAAACAGAAAATAAAGAAAAATCCATGATAATTCTCTGCTCAGAAACAAACAATAAAGAAAATCTTTACTGTTTTAGCTAAACATTTCCATACATACATTCTGACTTACAAGGCACAGTTTCTGGCTTATCAGTAATGATTTCTTCTTCAGCCACTTGAAGTATGGGTTATTATATAAATATCAACCACAGCCACTTAGTAGCTTTAACATAAACTACTTGGAAAAAAAGTGCCCAACAGCACTGAAGAGAGCCTCAAAGCACCATTTGCCAATGGAAAATGAATGTAATCAACATATAACCAAAGTTGAACCATCACTATTAAATGAATCTAGTTTAGGTGTAAAAGAGCAGGTTTATTCACTGACACATTTTAAATCTGTTTTTAGCCATGAAATTATGGAACAATTCTGGTAGTTGTTAAAGATGCAAACCAGAGTTCAGGGACAGAAAATTATCTGGGATGCTCCTAGTTGTCTCTTGTTGAGGCCTAACAAAATCTGGGGCAATGGAGAATGCTACAGGAATAGATGGTGGACTAAATTTTGTAAGTTTCATTAACAGTAATATGCCTTTGCTCCTGGAAATTGTCTGCTGGTATAGGTCTATGTTATACCTGTGAATATTTCTGTACACATACCACATATACATATGAATGTAGATACATACTGTTTTCTTGACCATAATAATCCCGACTTTATCCACAGCACTGATTAAATATTAGACAACAGAAACAAGACAGCACGTTACTGCACCAGAGTACTTCAGTTATCACCAGATCTCAACACTAAGGCAAAAACATATTTTCTTATCCACTCAGAAAACGCATGCCAATTCTGAGGGGGGGGGGGTGGGGAACGTTGCTGTTTGTGTTTGAGACACTGGTCCACCAGGAACAAAAATTTTAACCTCACTGTATATAAGCCAAAAGCCATCAGGTAATAATTGCAGCATCACTGTTATCAAAGTGGCAGTGGACCACTTTGCCAGTCACAAAAGCAGCTCACCTGTTCAGCTTTCTGGTGAAAGACAGCAGACATGGCTAAGATAGTGCTGCGCTCATCCAGGGCTGCAGCAAAACTCTTCCACTCTTGATCCAGCTGGGTAGAAATTTGTTTAATTTGCTGGGATGCATAATGGCCTGCCTCAGAAAGCCTGGATGCAACAGACATGATCCGATTGATGTTGACATAGGCGTTCTGAAAATTAAAAAGCACACATAAATAAAGAGCAGGAAGAACCGTGACCACCCTCTGCCTTCATTACATATTCCAAACACCATCAGCTGGAGAAAAGCTGAGCAGTTCGGTGAGAGCAATCAACCACCCGTTTAAATATGCATGAATAGCAGGCATACTACCTTCCACTCTAAAAATACATCCCCCAGGAATCTTTTTGCACATCTATGCCATTATCTACCACTGTTATCTCTCCCTGCTTCTTCTTCAGTTTATTTTTTTTCTGTATTTATTTAGGTAAAACTATTTGTTGTACATTAGCTATTTATTCACCTGTTGGGGTTTACTCATTGCTTCTATCTTATTCTTGATATTTCTGTTGAATTACTTAATCTTTCTAGGTGTTAAGTCCACATATTTACAAATGAAATATTTGCTTTCTATCCTTTGAGACCTCTCTGACAATCCTTTATAGACATGCAATGTCAACAAATGTAAAAATGTTATAGAATTTAAAAGAGCTCATAAGGATATTCTATAGAAAAATAAGTTTCCATAGAAATAACTATTACGTTATATTCTTTAGTTAAAATGTTACCTTTTCTGTAGGTTATTTTAAGCTGTTCTCCAGCAGAGATACCATTTAGCTACATTGTGAATTTAGAAGGATTCATAAAGCCTACTAAAAGGCTATTTTCTATTCCTTCACAAGACTTCTCCATGATGGTTCTTACTAAGCCTCAAAGCAGTGGAAGGATAGGTCTTTCTCAAACCGGACTGTGGACAGCTGTAACTACACTACAATACCCCAAGCACTGGAACGTAAGTCTAAAAATAAACGGCCACCATGACAATGTCATACACAGATGCACTATCAAGAGAAAAATGACAGCTGTCTTGCAGATTTCTGGATTGTCACTTGATGTAAACACTTCTCCTTTCTCTGCTTTCACTGGGAGAAAGGAACATCCCAGCATTTGAGATGTTTTGCTAGTACCGACTCACTGCTTTTCGTCTCGCTGAGCTACTTCAAAAGGGCTTTAGGAATTTCAGAGTGGAATCTGTAAGACCCCTACACACAAGGGCAGACAGAGCCCTGATGATTTTTACAGCACTGCTCATGGGCAAATAATAAATTGGAGGTTGAAATGTTTTCTGGAGCAGGATCTCATCATAGTGGGTAGGAGCACCATGTGGAAAGGTATCTGCCAATCCAAATATGAAACACAGAGCAAGGCTGTGGCAGGCACAGCTCCAAACTAAGTTGTGAAGCAGGGCAATGTATGTCTGTGAAGCCTGTTGGATAACTACAAAGTATATACACTAACCACACCTGTAGGTGCTAAAGTAACGAGGGATGTGACCAGAGTCCTCACAACCAGACTGCTCTCCTAGTAAAACCATGACTGGGAAAGCTGTGACATGAATTACACCGACAAAGCAGTACCGAGCCTCCAATTTTAGTTTTTCCCTTACCTCATAGCCTTTCTTAAAAATTTCATTTAAATAAAAGTTGTCACATTAATTTTAAAGAAACAAAACTTTTTTTTTCCTGTATGGTTAGAAGAAAACTGATGAATTTTTCTTTTTTTTTTTTTTTCTGGAGTTTAACATATATTTAAATAAAGTTATGATTTGACTGTGGCTGGTGATCTAAAATTCAAACACCTCTAAACATAATTTAGAATAATAGATATTTAAAGCTTTTCTCCCAGAAAGCCTTCATGACTAAACCTCAGCAAAGATGATTTTTTAACATTTCAGGTCAGCAATTCTAGTGGAAAGCAGTATAATATCGCTACAGTTGCTACGAACTGGACAAGGTGCACCAACTGAAGAAATGGACCTTTGCTGTGTTTGAAGAAAAAACAATGTTGCTGAAGAATTTTTGATTTCGTGTCAAAAATAGGTTTCCTTTTTTGTTGTTGTTGTTTTTCCCTACAGAATTATCTCAGCCACTGCAATACAGTGGGCATGATTCCATAGGAGGAAAACAGTCCTTGGATCCCTGTAGCTACAGTATATAGACATACTAACTAGTAGAAGGATAAATGTACAAGTAGTTGAAATATAACAAATAGAGTCCTAGTTCTTAGAGTCAGGTGGTTTTTTGTTGTTGTTGTTTGTTTGTTTTTTAAAGTTAGGGAGATTTATATATTATGTCTGTTTTTTTATATGTTTATACAAAGATGAGGATTTTTATAGAGGAAATTTCACTTTGTTAGATGAAGCTTTCTCATGGAGAAGTACCAAGCCATCCCGTAGCCAGCCCACTAACTCCACAGCTCCTCCAGCAAGGAGCAGTTTGAAAGTCGCTTGCTCACCCTATGTTCTTACTGCACCAAGTGGAACTGGCTCAGGAAACAGTGGCTCCATAGCTTCCCCTGGTGCTTCCTGAATAATAAATGGATTCAAGAGCAGACTGTCACACATGGTGTGCTCTTCTGTACAGCTCCTAGTGGTAGTGTAATGCAGATATCTTCTACTCTGCAACACTGGTATCCTTTCCTTCTCCTTTATCTGTCACACCTCAGGGAGGCAGTGACACTGAAGTGGGGCTTGGACACACAATACTCATCCAAGGTCTCACAGATACCCAAGACACAGGGAAGACTTAAAAACTGAAATTTGGAATAGCACATCCTATCAGATGTTACAGTTATGGGATCAGGATTGTGAGGGAGATTTGGATTGCTGTTGTGGGTCAAGATAAAATGCAATACAGCTTCAAAGCACTCTAGAATTCAGTTTTAGGAGGAAATATTTAATTGATCACAATCCACAAAAAAACCTCAAGACATTTCCATTGTGAAGTAGAATAAAGTTGTAAACTGGCTGCTTTCATCGTTATCTGCCAATGTGTAATGTTCCCAGTAAAATGGAACAAAAGTCTGTGCTGCCAACTGTCAACATTTCACAGAGTTAAACCTTCCTTTCCCTCTGGTTTGTTCATCTCTAAAAACTGAATGAATCGAGAGCTTCTGTATTATTACTACACTGATCTTTTTATCCTAACAGGATGTAAATTAAACTGAGCAACTAATGTCTGTGACTTTATTTTTCCTTTAGGCTGGAAACTAGCAGGTTTATAGAGAATTTCACCTTAAATATAACCTAAGTCTTCTCCTTCCCCCCACCCCTCCTTTCTCTTTTTCTTCAGAACAGAGATGTGCCCCCAAAGAGCACTGCAAGGGATCGCTGATTTATGGCTACACAGGAATACAATAGGTCAAACAATGAGAAAACATATATTAATGTCTAGAAGTAAGGACAAAAACACTTCAGTTGACATTGTTGTAGTGATACTAGGGTACAGCCAAGTTTTGACTAAAGTATTTCCTTTATCATTGATAGAACTTTATTCTACATGTAGGGACTGCTTTTGGAAAGTCTGCAAATACAACAGGAGGGAATTTTTCATCCACTTATTTCAAGTTCGAAATTCTAGGCAAGAAAGGGGATTTTTTTTTTACTCCTAAAGAACACTCGGTGGACAAAAACAAAAAAGAAAAATTCTCTGTATATTGCATCAGCAACATGATACGCAAGTTTCTTTGACGGTTTAGGAAGGCCACCTGCAATGCCTTTCAAATTCAGAATACCGTTTTTTTTTGTGTGTGTCCACCATCTCTTAGTCCATTCCTGTAACCTAAATGAGGCCTTGCTTTTTACACCTAATGTCTATAACATAGCCGTTCCTTCCAGTGCATGTGTTCATTGCTAAAGTCCCTAACACTTGTTAGGATAACAGCCATCAGCAGTAAGCACTGACAGTAGTAGTGGTTCAGCTGTGGAGTGATCTCCCACAGGGAAATACAACACTAATTCAGACCTGATCATCTAAAGATCATGCTGGGAGACCTTCCCTCTTAATTAAACCCTCCAACTCTATCTGGAACATTACTTTCTTCTATTACACATATATTGAGAATACCTTACACTCTTGAAAGAAAAATGAGCAGTGAGAAGCATTAAGTCTGCAAGAAACTTGGCTGTGTTCATCTCATTTCCTAGAGAACTAGCTGAGATATTGTGGTGGCAGTGGATGTGGGCTGCAAGAGAAGGGTTTTGCAGATTAACTGAAGGTGAAGTTTGATTGCTGAAGACTTCGTTTAAAAAAGGCAAAAAAAAGCAAGAAAAGCTTTCACTGTGTTACTGTAAGTTTAGAAACCATCTGCAAAATGAACCTAACACATAAACCCAAAACAGAATGTTTCAGTGACAAAATAATCTCATGAGATATCTTTAAGACCTTTAAGTTTCTATAACAAGGCCAATTACATCTAGAGTGTTGCAGAATAATATTGGATGGCATTTTAGCTCAGCCTACATACAGAAAAATACTGTTCATTTAAGATAAATGTTGGGAATTTTCAAAATACATTATTAGCCTTTAGAGGAAAATTGTAACGTATGAAATATATTGCGACTTCCTTAGGACAATATGCATCTCCACCTAGTGTCAGACAACTGCCTCCCTGACAGCAGGACGGGCAGCAGTGAGCTCTGCCATATTTACATATGCTCCATGGGAAGTGATAACTCACTCTTTCAGGAGGTTAACAGATCCAGGCACAGAACAGTTCTGGCAAAGGAAATACAAATAACTTCAGTCCAGAACAAGTGATAGGCATACCATATATCCAAGTGCAGAGCTATGATCAATATGCTTTGCGTCATATTGAAACACTAGGGTTTTCCTCTATCAAACTGACTAGAGGAATGAGATTACTCACAAAATGGTGGAGCTGAATATTCATCTTAGTGAAAAGTAGCACTGTTTCAGTATAAATATTAAACAGCTGTGATAAAAGGCCAACAATTTATTTTGAAACTGAAATAAAAACAAGCACTGTCTTGAATCACAGAAAAAAATATCTACCGTGCTTTTTTGAAAGAAAACTACCATGCTACAGTTTATTACCTCAAATATGACTTTTTCACATTCCATATGCCATATTGTTCATTTAAAAAGAATTATTATTGTTAAAAAAGTAACATTGTTGATTCAAGAAGGAGCTTTGTTCACAGAATACCTAGGAAGAGCATGCAACAAAAGGAATGACCTAATAAACACCCAGAGAGTGCATCTTCTAGAGGAACTGAGAAAAAATGTTGTAAATGTTGTTAGTTACGCCAGGCCTATGGTGCACTGAGCATAATATAAGGAAAACAAAAGACCTTAAAAGATCCAGGATCTGATCCAACTTCTGCTGAAATCTGTATGGTTTCTCCCTGTAAAACATACAGCCACCCTTACCTACATCTTCTCTCAATACTGATTTTAATGTATTGAAGAAAAAAAACAAAAAAAAGGCAAAAAAAACAAACCAAACAACCCGAAACCTCACGCCCAATAATAGTGCTTCAAGATCACATTTTTTCATTACTCAGATTCATGATAGCTGAACTGTTCTCAGTCTAACAGTTGCTGTGACTAACATACTGCTTAAAAATGATCTAGTTAAATTATACAGCAAATTTCTATCAAAAATAAAATTATATAGCAAACATCCAGAGAAAAAATGAATAGTATGATCTAGTTCACCCTAGAGACTCAGAAACAACAAAAAAACCACTAAAAAAAATGCAGTACCATTTACCTGGGTTTGTAATGTCATTATTCTTGAACCAATCTCTACATCTTGAGCCTGAAGAGTGGTAGCTAAATATTTTGGTTTTGTTATTAGCATGAGAAAGCTTGAAGGCTCATCAGATATGAATGTGTGTGTTTATTAAAACTCAAAATCTTCAGTTTTCAGACCAAGGGGGATAAATCTACTCTACCTGGGATGGCAAACAGGTCTGAAGGACCCCTCCCTCTCATTTTTGGTAAAGGAACAGGAAAGAACTCCTGTGATCTTCTCTTAGCAGCCAATGGTATGACAGGAAGAGATTGAAAAATACTGAATTATAATTCCTAATGAGTACTTAAGTATAAGTCACCAGAGCTATATTTCTCTCACACACCTTCTGCGTCATGTTACTTAATACTAATCCTTAAGTTTACAAATATTTATCAGTGGGAACTTAACAACAGAAGCTTCCCAATGTGCAGAAGTAATTCATGTACATGAAAACTGAAGAAGTAGAGCCTTTGGCAACAGATGCTGCAAGGCAAAGAATGGTGTACCTAGCACAACAACCTAGACCTCTTACTGCAACATCAATATTATCAAATAATAGGCACACATGCACTAGCCATTTTCAGACAGTCTTCGGCAGAAATCAAACAGTAGCTTGAACAAGTACGCTAAGATACTACTATAAAAACAAGACAGCTGTGTAAAGGCAGTTGTGTGGTAGCAATCGCACGACTACTTATTTCTACTTATGTTCAGAAAAAACTAACAAAATACACAGACCAGATTGCTGTGTAGGCTTGGGACACACAAGGGCCTACCACCACACTCAGAATCTACACCCACCTTCCTCCGTATTTGCTTTGTTCAAGTAAGTCTATCTGCCCCAAGTCTGTTGCTGACTATCACTGGCTCTTGCCTTAAAGAAGTGCAGAGGCTTCATCCTTACTACCTGTTGTCTTCCCACGTGCTCACATAGAGCTCCCGCGCGTGCCAAGAGACAACTACCATCTATCACAGGAGCTGGGCTGTGGCCAGGAAAGTGTTGCTTTAATTTCAGTGTCCTTTTGCTCTTCCTGCATGCTTTGCCTCAGTCAGAATGACTAGTATGCAGCCCAACACCCTCATGCAGCAAGCTGATGCCTCCTGCATGCTAACACCCTCATCTTCATAATGCCAACTTTTGGGGACAGCAGGAGTCACTCCCTGTTTTTCTAACAAAGAATTTACTCCATCTAAAAACCAGCATCGCTGCTGACAGCAGCATTATACTGACATGGGAACAGCAGTGCCAGGTTAGTGCAAGGAGCCTGCAGCTTAAAGTTATTACCCCCTTTCCACTAATTTCCAAATGTCCTTTCAGCTTGATACAGTCACTCTCATGCCAGCTATTCCAAAAAGAGGATGATTGGCCCTCTGCAAGACAGCAGCCCTGTTTAATTCCACAAGAAAACGTCACCAAGCTGGAAAACTCATCTTGATTGCCAGCCTGTGCAACCCAGGAATTGAAAACCCCCTGAAAAGGCCACTGTGCAGACACATAACTGGAATACAGGCCTTTCAGCAAGGGGTTCTGCCACATGCTCATACGTTTCAGCCCAGTTAATTAGTGCAGAACAGAGTGCCATTTCTCACTGTACTTAGAGGTTGAAAGCTAAAGGTGCCCAGTATGGACACCCTTCCACACAGATCTTGTGTGCGTAAGAGATGAAGATGACAATCTTCTTTGCAGTATCACTCATGCTGACCATATGGGCCTCCATATGACTATACATGAGTGGTTTACACCAGAGACAGCAAAATGGGAGGCACATCATCTGCCCCAAAACAGAAAAGGTTTCTCCCCTGGGCAGCTCTATCAGACAAGGGCTTGGCAGTGGTGAGATAGCACAGCTAGAAGCCATGGCCACCCTCAGAAGGGACCCCACGATTTTTGCAAATGTCTCACTTCCTTGCATTCTTCATCCCAAAAGTTCACTTGGAGGCAGATGGAAGAATAATGGAGGAAATTAGGTTTTCTTCCATTAGGCAGCACCCTTGCCATCACCCGTTAATTTTCAATTAACAATCATCTCTTTCCAAGTTCAGTTCCCGGATATTTTTAGAAAAATAATGCCAGGCAGTACCACCAAAGTGATAAAGGGAGGTCTTCCAACTTGACTCTTCTGACAATGCTTTGTGAAGGATTATGACTGAATTTACATCTATCATAATCCAAATGACTTTTAATGCATTAACCTCCAGGACACATTTATTCGTCAGGATTCTGTTAACAGCACTGCTATCCAGAGGCTGCTCTACCCTGCGTTTTGCTAGTTGGCTTTGTGATTGCAAGCTTAGCAATCAGTTGCCTAGAGCCTATTTTTCAGTGCTCATTTCAATTATAATCAAAATAAATACATAACAGACATTATAAACATTTCTCATCCTCTCCTTTTATGCATCGCCCTAGTGAGGCACAGTGCTTTAGTGAGGAATAGCTAGACAGGTGGAAATGGTGGGTGGAATTTAATTACCTGAGCTGAAATTTGGCCCGAGTAACAGGGTTAACGCAATCTTATGGAAGTGGTGGGCAGTCTTTAACGTTTCAGACAGCACCTTGCCCTCTGGCAGCACAGTGTGGTGTGGCTCTTTAGTGACTTAAATATCAACCACTGCCTTTAAAGTCTCAGCCCCAATGCAAATGTAGTCTGACCATGCACAGTGTCTACAGGTACACCTGCATGCATTGGCTGACTTGAGCAAGCTTTTGTGTAGCTGACAGCCTTCAGAGAGAGCTCATCTCTGTGTTGTGTGATTGCACCAGGGGGTATGCATCCATTTCTCTAACCCACTGCAACAATCAAAACATCAATACATGCAGTCCTCACTTCTGTGCTGAAAGCAGGGCAGTTTCCAGAAAAAATATCTTACGCAAGGAAAGAATAAGAAAAAAAGGCAAAGCACTTAAAAATGGATAATGACACTTCTTCCTTTTTAAAAAAAGGAAAGTAAAATAACCCTAAGGTGAGGTGAGTTGCATTAAAAAGGACTAACCAATTAACTATTGAAAAAGCCAAAATCCCACCATGGCCACAACTGACAGCTTGATCAGCGTCTCTTTTTCAAAGTTTTGAAAAGTACCTTAGCAGGGTATAGGGAAAGAAGCATAAATTATTAAAGGACTGCACAGAGCTCTCATTAATTCCCAAAGAAATGTCAAGAACGTAAAAAATACTGTATTCAATCTCAAAAATGTAAACAAACTCCGCAGGACTGTGCTGATCTTAAGTCAAAGAAATAATCACATCAGTATCTGGGCAGACAGAGCATCACTTTTCTTCCCAGAAAGTGGGCTGCTGCCACAGCCCAGCCTGACCTTCCTTGCTTCACCTCTCGTGGGTCCTCAGCACTCCCTGATCTGGAGGCGGCCTCACGTGCCTTCTCCTTCATTGCTCACACTCCCAGAGCCACTGTTCACAGCGTGTCCCCAACTCACCATTGAATTCATGGCAAAGTGATTGTGCTGCGTCTGTAGGTCAAGGGCATGTTGGTAGCTCACGCCGATCTCCGTGTGGCTCTGCAGGAACAATTCTTTGTTGTGGCTGATCCAGTCAAACATCTAGAAGGAGGAAAAAAATTGTTAGAGAGGAATGAAAAACATTGAGACAGCACAAAATATATATAAATGTCTTTGAACTGTGGAATTTTGTGTGACCACCACCCCACACCCACCTATGTTGCCTTACAAATAAATGTTCCTTATCAAAATAAGCTGCTCAAGCAATGACAGCATTTAAGTTATCACTACATGAGCAGAGTGATAGGTTAAGAAACATAATTCATAAAGCATATTCCTCAGTAAACCGATGCTACAGTCTTTTCCTACATGTAATAGTAACTTCATATATAGAAAGATGGCAGCAGAGGGACCTAAATCAGGGGTTGCTTCATTTACCAAAGATCTAACAGTTCATAAAGTACCCTTAATCCAGAAACGGACCAAAAATTCCATAATTATTGATGGGATTTTCTCGTCCCCTTTCTTTATAGTCTATAAAGTTTCCAAATGTTGTATCCAAATACCCAGTTGACTTCCTACACCTATTTCCTAGATCTTTCCAATTCCAATGCCAAAACCTAGTCTATCTTCCACTTATTATTTTTGGGATGAAGAAAAAAAGTATTTTATTAATATCTATAAAGAGTACGCATTCCAACTTCTCCCACGTCCAAGTTTATTTCCAAGTAAAATGCATAGTTCAGTACTTCAGGCACAGATAGAAATATGTTGAATAAAGCTGATTAAACTCATTCCTTATTTTGTAGCATGTTAATGCGACGCTCCAATCCGCAGCACGTTCATTCATTATAACTGTCACAGAACAGATAGGAGACAGTATGTTTACAATTTGGCTTGTTCTGTATTGTGTTGGAGACTAAATGCTTTCAAAGTGGGAACCTTTCATTCCTTATGCCTGTCTGCAGCTGTGCAGGCACTACAATCTTGGATTTCTTTATTCCTGCAAACATTTTCATTAGAGAACCCCTTCAACCCTCATTCCCTCATGTTGTCTCCAGCAAGCCAAGGACCTCTCTGTTAATAAGAGCTCTATAGCAACAACAACAAAAAATAAACTCACTAATTCATTATAAGGAAAAGAAAAACTAATTTTAGAGGCAGCAGAGGTCAGGCAGGTCAATATAGTGCTAGGTGTTAAAGCAAGCATTTTAGGGTGAAAAGGGGAAAGTAAGGCAGCTTCTAAGCAGCCACCTTACAGTCAAGGGATCAGTCCAGATCTTTGTTACACCACTTATGTGTCCTCCAGCCAGCAGACATTTTGTTCTGTAGCACTGAATAACAATTTTCAGGCTCTGACACCTGAAAAGCACCATGTTTTGCTTGAGTTTCTCAGCATCCATTATCTGTTCCCTGTAGAGATGGTGCTCCCAAGAGCAAAGAAAAGGCCCTGTTTGGGTAACTTTAAATTCCTGAGATAAACCCAGCATTCTGTGCTGAGTGCTCAATTCAGCACAGAGATGAATTGCTTTGTGCAGGGGATTTGCAGCAAAAATATTGTGTATCCCTTTCATTAGAAGGAAAATAAACACTGCAAGTGCTCCAACGCCACCAGACACATGACACTGACCCCAGTCCCAAAAACCTGTCACTTACACCTGATTTCTTAATCTTTTATTTATAAGAATACACTTGCAACTACAGAGTCTCCACTATTTCATATTGATGAATAGTCTTAAAGGGTAAATTTGATTCAAGTTACAATGATGCAAGTTCAAAGTAATATCCTCAGGTTGGCTGCTTTCCGACTTGTACCAATGGAGCCGATCCAATTCAGGCCTACCACCATTTTTTTTCCAGACAGTGCAAATAAGATTTAATGCAAGGATGAGATCAGGGCTTTCAAATATTACTGCCAATTAAACAGAATAAGAAAGCTTTAGGTGGCTTTTCAGGTTATAGTAAGTTCTCTCATTGGATTCCTTTTTCCCCAATTTTTTAAGATTTAACAAGAAAAATAAGCACAAAATCACTTTCCACATTTGTGGACTTAAAAAAAGTCATAAAACAAGAAAGATTCCATAGCAGTGAAGTTCACGTCCCAACAACAAGATTTTATATCTCTGCTTAGGAACAAACACAGACTACTTATAAGTAGATAAACGGTCAACGTGAATATTTTATAGTGTTCTTTAAACAATTTAAAGACATTCAAGAAGAAAACTGGCAGCAATCCACTGAAAATAAACAGTAAATCTAATAGTTTATGGTCAGCAAGGCCAAATGAGTATCTTTATAAGACAAGTAATTTAAACTACTAATCTATTATTCTGTGGATAGAGCATTTCCTTCATCTAATCTATACACACATCATTGAACGAGAATGTAGGTTAAGTTAAATCATGCTTCTGCCTTCTAAAACACAATAATAGACTATTAAGGAAAAAAATGAAATTTAAAAGATGAATCATCTTTTTGTTTAATCAACTGAAATACACAAAGCAGTTGAAAGGATGACCTTCAGGAATTTTGAGTGACACACGATGAGGTCTGCATCACCTTTCAAAACAGTATGCTTTTTCAATTTCTATTCATGGACAGCAGCAGATGTTGGAAGAGACTCTTCACTTCAAATTAGACTTTGAATCTTTCTATTATATTCTTCATAAAAAAGGTAGCTTTGGTTTCAGCTAGCCTATGCCTGTAGCAAATTATCCCCCACCAATATTGTCTGGAGTCTCTCCTGTTAGCTGCTGCAAGCTTCTCTGACTTGAAAACTCAGAGAAGAAAGTTTTGAGTTTCATGTTGTTTGAAGCAGGAAGAAAATGAAGTGAGGTGCCCAGGAAGGAGTACAGAGAAAAAGAGATGCAGATTCACTGTGATCTGAAGTCGGGTTAATGACACACTTTGCTCAGTAAAAGCATTCATTGCACTTCTGTCTTAATGACTAATAAGCAATATATAAAATCACTTCTGCCTTACTCAACAGCCAGAGCTTTGCAAGACTGTAGGCACATCTACCTTATGCAATGCATCACTAAAGCCAACGTACCCAAACAAGTTCCAGGTGAACTGGTACCTCTGCATGGCTTAGTCCAGTGCTGTGTGGAAATACTAGTCTGATGCCCAAAACCAGAACAGCCTGGGCACAGTAGTGGTTTGATTTGTCTATATTGCTTTTGTTTCCAGGGCTTGTTCATTCAGAGATTTCAAGCATTTCTGCTTCACGCTCATTGAATTATAGTCACTTTCCAAATACCATGAGAAGGGATCAGGTTTTCTTTATCACACATCTCTGGCAACATTGGAAAAATTGTGCTTTCACCCTCCTAATCAAGGATGCACAGGAATGATAAGTATCACCATCCTATATACCACAAGATTTGCTTAACAATCAGGGGATTTACATAAAGAAATAAATAAATGAAGTCTTCGTTGCTTGTGAGATCCAATGGGTTGTGTTTTCTCTTCAACCACAAAGTCCATAAACGGACTTAAAATGATTTTCTCATAATTTGACTGGAAGCTGAGGCTCTGTGATATACCAGATGTTGGGTGATCCATAGTGATGCTATGAGAGACGGCAACGTGTGGCCAGCAGGTTCGATATGAAGGCCTGTCCGCATTGTCTGCCCTGCCTGCCCACACTACTAGCAGTCTTTCCTGAAAGCTTTCTAGTTAAACTTGTTTTCCACATGAGAAACACTGATGCTTCCTGTGTTCCTGAAGTGAGCGTGTTGCTTTCTTTGCTTAATTAAATCACACTATTAAGGATGTGAGCATGGCAATGACCCAATAATTGCTGTTTTACTCCATCCTGCAAAGACTGCTGTAGTATCAAGGGCCTAACTTGGGCTCCTGGAAAAATGTTCAACATCCTTTGATCAGTTAGTTTCCCTGTCAAAGAAATGAGTTTTTAATGCAGTAAACAGCAGAACCCAGAAAATGTGCCCTGTGAGATCAGCTTAGACTAGACGGTGTCTCAGCTGAGAATTTCCATGTCATTATAACGTTGCTAGACAGCACTGTATCAATGGATCTCATCCCATTCATTAAAAAGGGCCCTTACAAACCTAGTCTAGCGATCACTGTAAAATTAATGGATCTTGAATTATTCCTTTGACTTGCTTCTTAGTTGGAGTGGTGCTGACTGCCTGTGAGCTAATTCTCTTAAGTCTGCTAATCATTCCTGCAGTCATGAATTCACACTAAACAGGAGCACAGAATAACTGAGATCAGACACTATCACTTAAAACATGCAAACCAGCTGTCCTCAATGTCTCCCTGACTGGCACTTTGCTGCACTGCTGTGGCTAATCTGGAGATCAATGGCTGGAGTTTTCCAGTTACTGAGTAACTGGCAGGAGGGGTTAAGCACACTTAAAACAAAAGATAAACTTTCAGTGTGATTACCTTTTGTAGCCCCTGTCTCTAACATGTAAAGGAAAGAAAACACACACATTGAAGAATGTTAATTATGGAAAGAAAAAACACCTACTTTTAATTAAGAGAATTAATCCCTTACAAGACAGTCAGAAGAACCAAAAACAGTCCAAAGGGTCTCCTCAGAAAGCTTTGCTAAAACATCTACCTCAACACTCGTTAATGATTATACATGCACCTGTAATTATTACACATGTGATCTCAAGGCCACTTCACTTGAGAGTTAGGATATCAGATTATATCTCCAGCATCAGTTGTGCTGGCAACAATAAGTTCTTAACCTCATGTTTTGTCATCCAAGTTGATAAGTTACTAGAAAAATCCAGGTTAAGTGTTAGACCAAACAGCAGGTCTCCAGCTGGTCATGAATAAGTCCAATGGAGGGAGAAGGGGACCCCACACTTTCCTTGGATTTGTAACATCTGGCAGGCTAGTGAGAACAGTGTGAGAACAGCTGTTTGGGAACAGAGAAGAAACACACGGATGTGGAACAGCATGTCTGCAGATTGCGTGCTGCCCTGCCCTAGCTCTGATAAAATGGGATTTGTAATATTTCAAATAGCAACCTCTGCTCTCTGGCTTTTGTCAGATCTCACTGAGCATTGGTGCTGGATTCTGGAAGAGCAGGGCAGAGCACCACAGGATGATGCTCCCATCATGTGGCCAGCAGCACACCCTGTACCAAGCGGTACTGGTGGGAGGATTACAGCCCTCATGGTCAAATCTTTTGGCAGCAAGTGAACGAAATGTAGTTCATTAATGAAGTTGGTCATACATGTTAAAAAAAAAAACAAAAAACATACACAACCAAATCCACCTAACACTATAATACAACTGGAATTAATTGTGACCCTGCTTGTAGCAAGTCATCTCATCTGTAGTTCTGAGCCATAAATATCAAATTCACACAGGTAAGTAAAGGCAGAATGATAACTACTATAACCACACCATCTTGAAGAACAATATAGGATACACATCAAGAATACCTTCAGGTATTCTCAGGGATATTCAGTATGAACTTTTCATAGTCTCCCAGGTCTAAATCAGGCTCATGGGTAGTTTATACACGTTTGCTCTTCTGTCAACATTGTCCTTCAAGTTAAAACACATCCTCCTCCCAGGTGCTAAACTTCTTCCAGTGTGAACAAGCCCAGGTCTTTTAGTCCTTCCTCATAAGACACAGCCTCTCTCTGTACATGTTCTGGTTGATGGTCATCTTACCATCCAAGGTAAAGTCCTAACAGGACTCTGAGGAATATCATTTTTTCTCTCCCTGGAAATGCTCTAGCTGATGCCATCTAGACTCATCTGTGCTTCTGGCCTCATAGAAAAGAAGGTACACGAAAAGGAGAGCAACAGCTACTGAATCAACATCTGTACCTACTGCATTACCTGGCTTTTTTTTTTCTTGGTCATGTCCAGCATAAATATTGACAAATAACAGTAACGGTTACCGGATTTGCTCTCACAAGCACAGCTCAAATTATGTTCCAAATAAGAAAAGCAAATTTAAGAGCACTCAGAAAAAGCATAGAAGGCAGATTTTTTTTTAAATAAACTCCAGTCAGTCTCACATATAATATACCAGGCATAAACATATTCTCACAGTATAATATACCAGGCATAAACATATTCTCACAGTATGCCTCCATATGCTGCTAACAAAGAGAAAAAACATTGTTAATCTAAAAAGAAGAAAAAAAAAGCCTGTAGTTGAGTAGAGGACAGATGACTAATTATATGCCAGATGAAAACCAAATAATATGCCCTACTGTAACAGTGTTTGTTGTCCTTCTTCCAGTTTGTGGGCCCCATAAAGTTTTTCAAGGTGTTTCAGCAAATCAAAATCTTTGAATAATAAATCAGCTTTAACGAATACCAACTACTAAGAAACCATGGTCCATAGGTGGGAAACCATTAGAAATAAGCCTGTGTTGCTTATTAAAGAAACATCCATATAAGAATCCATGCATATTTTGGAATTTCAAAACTACCCAGCCAGCATTAAATTGACTAATCTACAACAGAAAGCAGAAAGTTCCACTCCAAGGCCATTTAAGGCTAAGCAAGTTCATTTTCATATGCCTCCACAATATAAACAAAATAATAACACACGTAAAGCAGTAACTGCCAGAGCCTCTCTCCTAAGGTTCACAAAAAGTTTCCAACTACAAGGTCTATGCCTATCACATTAAGTGAATTAAAGCATTCAGAGAAATTCAGTTAAAAGTAAATCAAGCCATATTCCTTGCATCTCCTGCAATTGAACTTCACCAGTATTTGAACAAGAAGAAGGCCACACAACATTTTTGTGGCACATACACAACCTATACTGACACAGGAGGACTCGGTCTTGGAAAGCATTGTATCAGCTACCTTTATAAAAAGCAATTAACCAAATAATAACAATATTGAAAAATCTCTAGTGCCTCCAAACAAGAAACATAGCTACAGTTTAATCAGAACAGGCTATACGTAGGTCTCCTATAGATCTAGAAAGAGCCAGAAAGCATGCAACACCTCCACAAAGGAATATATGAGAAGAACCAAAAGTCTTCCACTGCAAAAGAGCCAGCAGCCCAACAAATGAGCGCATTTACCTGGAATACAGGAAACCTCCCTGCTCCAGCCTCAGGGCTAAATTCAGCCAGACAGCGAGTCAATGGTGGGTGTCCAGGCCAGCCACTCCCTACAGGATGAGGAGCTGGGAGCCATAACCCAGCAGCAGGCAGGGGACTCCTCAGCTAGAGGCCACCCTACAGCCCCCAAGACCTAAGAGCCAGGTTGAATCAAGAAGTTAATTGCAGGGAAGGTCCATAGGGGCAAAACACATCCCAGGTCATACCAGAAAGCCAGGCCATACATCCATGCAGTGTTCAGCAGAGCCTATGGCCAGGCTGGGCAAGGCTGGGGCAGGGCTGTAGGCTAATATCCCACAGCTGAGCAGAGCCAAAGCTATGGGCCCATGAATAGGTGTTGGGGAGGACCCAGATGAGGCTGGTTAGGGTCATTAACACCAGTTAGTGCCCACAGGGCCTGACACGAGGCAGGTCACATAGAGGGCTAGTAGGAGAATGGCGGTTCTCTAGTGGGACTGTCCTGGCCCAGAATAATTTTTGGACCCAAGGAGAAATTGTGATGAAAATTTTGACAACAACTGCTTCAACACATGAGAATTCCCAGTTGAAATCCCCATCTCCACTCTGTAACATACATCTTTAATTAAATCAAAATACTTACAGGTTTAAAATAGACTCAGTGTACATTTAAGTGCTTTGCTAAACCAGGGCCTAAACACAAATTTGTGTTTGTTTCTGTGTTTGTCTCTTGTTCACAGACAGTGACGGACAAGCTGATACTTCAGCCAGATCTTTCCCTTTCACATGTGTTTGGCACGGTCCTCAGCCAGGGCAAATTGGTGTTGTGCCAATGAAGCCAATTTACACCAGCTGAAGATTCAGACCTACAGCTGTATTTGTGTAACCTCAACACTGCATGAACACAGTTTTTCCATTATAAATATCTGTGTATATGATTCATAGAGTAAAGTAAGTTTAAGCTACAGCACGTTAAATTATTCCAGACAATGGGCCCAACTGTCAACCCACTAGAAAATTAGTTAGATGTGTGACGTGACAAATAGCTTTGTATTAATGTCAGAGCACCCCTTCTAACATACTCACGCTGAATTTTCCTACTAAATACCAGAGTAAGAGATATGTGTTTTTTCCTGACAGATATGAAGGCACAGTCATGCACAGAGTAAGGCATGAGATTCCTGCAATGCTGAATAGAGAAGCAATAATTTTATTGTTGAAGGTGGGAGAAAATTACAGATACTGAATACATAAATATGACTAATGATATCTGGGTGTATTTTATGCATCCCCGTGTTTGCTTCACTTTTTTTGAAATATTGTGCCTTTCAACCACACTTGGAGACACCAAACACTCAGGCATTCTTGGAAAGAATTTTCTGTTCTTTAGAATGGAAACTGCCTTTCCCAAGCATAACTCATCTGCAGAAAACTGTGTGCTACCTAAGTACAAATCAATGCATTGGCTGCACAGCAACTGTAATACTAAAAGAAGCAAATAAACAGCACTCACAACAACAACAACAAAAAATACACACACAAAAACAAACAAACAAAAAACAAACAACAGTATAAATTATGAAGAGATCAGAATGGTTCTCCCAGATGAGGAAATCTTCCTCTCAGTGTTCAGAATCTCGGAGGTACATAGTAAACTTCATTCACTTGAAAATGCTGTGTGAGTTTGGTGACTTTATATGCTCTGGTTCCATTCCCAGCATGTGTGACATTCCTGCAACTCCAAATAGTTGCCACTACAAACGAAACAGCCAGACAGATGTTTACTGTTTTGTATCAGAAGCGTGGCATTTCCTCTACCAAAATTACCCGTGTCTGAAGCCCAGAGATACAGCTGTAGGGTAATCACAGGTTTTAACTCCCGACAAGTCATGAAACGTCGGGGCTGGAGCCAGCATCTCTCTGCAGAAGGACAGCCGAAGGCACCAGCTTCTTGCTGGAATTTGGGGTGTTTCCAGCAGGCCCCACTGCAGCAGGTGGGCTGTACCCTGGGTATTTCCATATCCCATAAACCAGACAGCTCCATGTTTCCCCTCTACACCAGCAAACCTGGCAAGCTGCGAGGGTGGATGTGTTCCCCACCTCAGGACACAAGCTCAGGTGGCACTAGGCCTCGCTGCCGCTGCTCCAGCTCCCCAGTTTTCAGAGGACTGCCGTAGGGCCTACCTCAGTGAAGAGTTTTGCTGCTGAGGAGATTAAAATCCAGCTCACTCCAAATCACAAGGATTGTGAAAGCTGACTTGGTGAGGAGCAGGGGTTTCTAACAATGGTGCTTGCCTATGCTGCTGTACAACAGGCACCAACGAGGGCCTGCACAGTGGGGCAGCAGGAGGAGGCCATGAGCCACCCCGGTGGGGAAAACCACCACGTGCCAGCACCCAACCATCACACCAAAATGCTCGTCAGCCAGAGGGGTGTGCAGATACAGCATTTGGGAAAGAAAATGGCAGCAGCTGAGGACTGAAGACATTCTCAGGGGTGGGGTGGGGTGGGGGCGCTCCATGGCACAGACACCGCTGAGGGACCAGAGGTGACCCATGCTGGGACAGGGACACTAAGGAACACAGCATTAGGAAAATGTTAAGAATCAGAGAGTAGCTGTAATATTGGCAGAAAGAAACTTGTGCAAACATTATCCCTGACTTCCTCCACTGCCTGTCTCCTTGCCAGAAGTATTTTGATGGACTGACTATAAACCATGACAAAAATAGGGGAAATTGAGACTCGTTCATTGTGTCCTACTTTTGCCTCTCATCACCATTACCAGGATCAGACATGTGTGTTGATTAGCAATAAACTAAGCAAAATTTCTCAACTTGAGACTGTTTTGCTTGCAACACCTTTTCAGTGCCTGTGTTAGAAGTAAGGCATCAAAGATTTTGGCAATACATGAAGGCTCAAGAAAACATTTCTGATTTTTTTTTTTTTCATGATGCATATGGTATGCAAGAAGAAAAGCCAGAGCATCTTGGTCTGAAGTGACACTGATACTGCTGGAAACCAACCCCTGACTGTGCTCTTGGCTTCACCTCTTCAGCCACCACCAGTTCCTGAGGAGGCAACCTCTTGACTGCATACCCACCATCGTGTGTTCCCTATAAATAGATATGAAGTCTAATTTAAGATATACTTTTAAGAACCTAAACTCTGCCAAGTGTGGGCCATTTAAAGCATTTCTTCCAGGCCAGGAAGATGTACATTTAGGAATAATCACATAGATACCTCTGAAAGATGCTGCAGAATAGGTCTGTTAACCTTATGCACAATGTAATTGCATTATTTCCTGACAGCTAGGCTTTTAGCACCTAACCTTCCTGAGGATCAAAGCAATAAAAAAAAAAAAAAAAAAAAAAAAGCTGCTTTCTTCTCTTTTTCTATATGTGTAGGCTTCCTTGCCCTTTAGAGCATTTGGGTCTCCTTGCCTTCATTAGTTAAAGCAGAACTTCTTGGTTATAATATCCTATATTTGTGCCTAAAAAATGAGTTTTAAGTCTGTATTCGGATGCCAAAACACTTTCTCTTGCCATACTGATCGGGGAGCATTCCTGTGCCTCCCAGTGGTGCCAAGCTGGAGAAGCTGAAACAGCTTCAAAATGCTCTATATCAAAATTGGCAACAGAAATAAAGAGGAAATTTGTGCAAATGCAAAAATATTCTATCAGAACATACTGCCTTCAATTATTTTTGGATCCATTTTAATGTTCATGGAGGAAGCAAGAGGAATAGTAACTGCATATCCAATGTCGGCAGCAGGAAACTACAAATAGTACAGCACACCATGTTCCAGTTCCAATAACGGCGGGCTTTAGAGCTGTTTCCTTACAGTTAGGCGCGGACGGACTGCGAGGCGATCGCTGCCAGAATTAGGAAACAAAGCAGGAACTACGCCATCACTCAGCTAATGTTCTGCCCTCTTACTCTGAAAGGTCACAGCCATGTTGGATGATCCAGTGCAAGCTGGATAGTAAGTGCTGTAGAGTGCTATAACTATGTTATAGGGCACATTTAGCATGAAGGAAATGCGCAGGTCTTCCTCATCCCTAGCTGTAGCAGTGGAGCATGGAGTTGTTATTGTTTTTACACACCCATCAAAAAGATCGGGTTCATTTCTAAGTGCTGTGGAGGCAACATATTTAGCTGCCTGAAAAAAAAACACAAAAGAATATGCAGATTTGGCAGCACGGGGCAGGATGAAATGATACAGAAAGATTGAAAGCACTGAGATATCTATTTTACACATCAGATCAGGACTCCTACTTCAGGACAGACTTCCCGTGTGACAGGAGGAAAGGCAATTAACCCCTGTGGTTTTTAATTCCCCATTTTTTGCTTTGAACCTTGCATTTTTTGTACTTTCGTTTTGTTGCTCCAATGCTGATCCAGCTCAACAGCAATCAGTCTCTGGCAGATGATTGCTCCTCTTGATTGACAGCTGTCCATATCTAAAAAATCAACACTGCAAATGGAATTCAGAAAATTCTTATGTGCCTTGCTTATGGAGTCTGAACTCAGGTCCAGTTGTGGAAATGTTATGGAAGGAAGTTTGTACCCTCTGATCTGTCAGACCAGCTACAGACTCACTGCAACAGAAACAGAAATATCAACGGTGGGCTCCAAAAGGAGTCCTGTCACTTCCTCCAAAGAGAAACAAATGATGGTTGTAACATGGTAGGTGACATTCACCACTAGAAAAAAAATCCACTGGGAAGATTTTTGATGCATATTTATCCAATTACCTCTACTGCTCTGTTCAGCAGGCAAGGCAATCCCACACTTCCTCAAACCAGATGGCAAGAATGGGTTTGTAGCGGCTTTCAGTTGTAGGAGCTACACAAAGCAATTGGCACATACTTGTGGATTTGTCCTGTTGTTATTAGCTTTGTCCCTAAACTTTCTACTGGTGGATGGAAGGGCAGAAAAGCAAATGTTCATAGTGCAATTAGTACACAGAGGAAGACCCCCTGTGGCCTTGCCTGATAAAAAAGAAAATAGCAGGATAGAAGCTTGACAGTAAAAAATCCAGAAGCTCCTTTGGTACATCACTAATAAAGAAGACATTTTGATTTTGCAATCTAATTAGCAGAAATGAGCTCTGTTTGTGCTTTGAGGGAAGTTAAAATCTTCTATAATGACCTCTTGATCTTGCAAAATCTGTTCTTTCCTACAGATACCAAGAACAGGATCTTATTAAGTGTGACCAGCAGTGGTCAAAGTAATGAACAGTTCCCACAGAGCCCCCCATGATTACTTCCCGCTCCAACAACTCTTCACTTTAGATTGTCGGCAACAAATTGAGGATGGCATTAGCAACCTGCTAGAATCCTACTTCATATTAAACAGAGCAGACGCCAGCTAGCTGCATCTTTAATTCAGAGCTATAGCCTGCAATGAGTGGAAGTGCCAGCATGCAGGTTTCTAACTGCAAGATATAGGCTACACAGGATTCATCTTTCTATTAAAGATATTTGCAAATAATATGTCTTTATAGATGCTGAAGTGTTTTTAGCCCCGAGTTCCCCAACAATTCTTTCATGTCCATGACTTGGAGAGGGGCATTGCAGATTATACACAGTTTAGCAGCATCCTCAGAGCCCACTAAAATTGAAGGTGTTGATCCCACTCTGAAATCTCTTTAGCATGACATCTATGCTCACAGCATCACAAGGGGCTGTCAATGCACATTCTGTGTGCAACCATCCCTTGTTATTTTTCTGTCTCTAGGCAAACCGTGTTTCTTTAAAAAAACATAAAAATAAATAAGAAGTTTGAGATCATGCAAGCCTAGAAATTTGGGGTATCCATGAGCCTAAGCCCTTTTCTGCTGCCACCTAGCTTCAGAAAAAAAATATCAGAAAAGATGGATTCAGAATATAATACTGTTTATTCAGCTGCATCAGACCATCTAATAGTGGCTTATCCAAAACAGAAAGCACTGACTTGCCTCAAGACAGAGCAGAAGCAGTACTGAGTAGCAAGAATTCTATTATCTTAAAATGGAAAAAAAAAAACAACCAAACGAAAAAAAACACGATATAGGACACATTTGAATAAACACACTGAAAATTAATGAAAAACTGCTGTCACAATAGAGTTATTGTTGCATGCTTTCAATTCTCACCTGTTTTATTAAAGCCTCCTTTATTCTAAGATGCATGATGTAATTAAATAAAAGTGATTAGAGCTGGCATAGGTTCATTTAGGGAAACACAAAGATTTTTAAGAATGGATACACAGGTTCTCTCTTTGATATGAATTTTCTGTGTTGGTCCTTTGTCCTTGATGCTATTAGAAATGTTTTACACAAAACATCTTAAGTGAAGCTGAATATTCTCGGTCCTATACTAAAGCAACCTAAATCATGTGTGGATATGTATCTGTATTCAGAAGGAACGTTTCCATGCCGTTACATCTGCAAGGGCATTTTTTCAATTGCAAAGCTGCATTTCTTTGCTGGAAACAGCCAATTCCACAGCCCAATTCAGTCTATTACTGTGCTAGGTGCTGCATAAATGTGCACTTAACTGTTGTTTGTGCACCCATCTCAGTCTCAAGTTGAGCGTCCTTTACCTGTCATCTATATAATTATCCTTCCAGTGTTTTAAGATCTGATATTTTTAGATGGTGTCTGCCAGTTCAACAATTTAGGAACATAACTGCACCCGTTTTCTGTGTTCTGCCTTGTATTAGCAATTCTGCGTCAGAGCAAACACTTTATGTTGAACATGGGGCTCATCCCCTCTGTTGTCATCTTAGTTTCAGGGTGGGCTTAAATACAAAGGATGGCGTAAGGATAACAGGAGTGATGGTAAGTCCTCGATGATCTTCTATTTACATGGCAGCTTATTTGGACTGATAGCTGACTTCCCTTCCCCACACTGGCATCCCAAGCCTGATTTTATGAATGGGGAAGAACAGCCATCTAGTGAGAATCTCTATACCAAAAAAGGCACCATATGCCAGGGGAAACTTCAGATTAGAAAAAAAAGAATTTTTCAGTAGCAGTATGAGAGAGTAGACACCAGACATGGAAACATGATTTCGGAAGAGAACACTGTGCTCTGTGCAAGAGCCCATATATATGAGAAAAGGCAGAGAAAGAGAAAGTAAAGCAAGTTAAAATACCTTGACTAGATGTTGCAATTAAGTAATCTTTGTTCACAAAGATATCTCTATTCCTTTTCAGATGCATAAAGAGACCTCTGCATTTTTTTGTGTAGCTAAAAATAAAACCAATTGTGTCAGGAACATTTTCAAAGCCTATTTTTCTTACATTAGGACTAATACAAACCCTGGCAAATCAAGGTGCCCATAGCATTGCAAGTGTGCACTTACATAACTGGAATATTGCGTAGGGCACCAGCACTGATAGCTGGAAGCAAGGTCCCATGTCTATAAGTGGGTGGCAAAGCTGCCAACCCAGCCATCAGTAAGGCTGGCATCAGAGACAGTAGCTAGAAATGGTGGCTTCAAGAGATGCTGGAGTCGTACAGAAGTGCACAGCTCCTGCACACAGAACTCTAACAACACAGGCTTGCTGAATACCTGCCAGTGGGAGCTCTTACAGAGACCATGAGAGTCTTCCACTAATTCCGATGGAAGCTAAGGCTACCTCTGCTTTACAGGACTTGGCACTGCTTTCTTAAGGAGACATCAACATGTTAACAGATCAAGGGATGCAGCTAAAACCAGCCTGAAACTGAGTGGCTTCACCTGATGAAGAGAGAAGTAGCTGCTTTGGAATGAGGGCTAAGTACCAACAACAAATCGAACCCTTAGGATCTCTGAGAACTCTATTTCTGGGGTTATGGGCAGGGGATTTCATTTGTGCTAAGTCAAATTCTTGGTCACTCTTCTTACAAAGCTCTCTGCAAACACGTGCATCTTCACAAGCACAGACCCCAGTGTTGTGCCTCTCCCAGTCGGTATCTGTACCTCAGGGCCACTACCCTTTCTCTGCACAGGCCTTTGGGATGGGCTAAGAATGAAAGTAACATGCTCAAATGAGCCTCATGTAGATCCTCAGTCAAATGTCTCTGCAGAAGACACTAAGCTTATTGACTCCTTTTATTGAGGAAGTCTTATGGAGCTTACCTCAGGTCTAACAACACCCCCCGTGTTCAAAATCTCCAGGAAAGCTCCTTACTGTGATGCTCACTTACTGTGCTGTTGTGATATCCATGGTGTAAGTACTTAGGTGGAAAATCCAGGGCACGCTGAGTTCTGTACACCAATGGGGTACTCATGGAGCTTCAATGAAATCTAAATCCTACGCAAAAATCCATGTCTAATCCATGCTTATTATGCCAGCATGATTATTACTGTTAACAGTTAAATACGCTCATTCAATAACAAATCCTTTCCCAGTGAAACAGCACAGGGGGCATATATATGTCTCCTTGGTGCAAGACACTAAGGACACAGTCTTGTTATTATCCCAGTTCTGGTTCTTTCCCCTCTTAACATGCCTCCTCCCCAGTCCTAATTAACCACGTCCCAGAACTCACTGACTTTGCATTCATTTCACACGACAGCTCCGTCAGCTTCTGAGTGCTTCCCTCACCACTTTCCCATTCTTGCTCCCTGGGACACATCCCCTTTCCACTAATTTCTAAGCCAACATTTCACACAAAATTGTGGAGGCAGTTGCATATATGGCATGTAGAACAGACCAAAGAAAGCAAGTGCTTCCAGAAGTGAAATAAGAGAGGTGAAATGTTCTTTCACTGAGTAGATTTTATCTCAGTCAGAGGAGTCTGTCCCAGATGCTGTGCCTTTTGGTATTACACAAATCCTTAAGGGTTAATAATGACATAGTATAAATAAGAAAATTCTATCATCTACTTATATGTATCAATTCCAGAGTGTTTTGACACTGCTGAAAGAAGGAAATGTAGAGATGAACGGAAATGAGGAAGGAGGTGAAGATATTGCTGATCTTTTTAATCTTTCTAATGCTGCTCTTCCAGAAAGTCAGCTAAGATCCATTTCTTAGAAATGCTTCTCCAAACAGCATCACTTGACTAAAGGAGCAGTTACAATTCCCCTGCTTAATGGACTGTAATAAAATAAACTGGCTCCTATTAGCAAGAAGGATCATATCATCAGATTTGTAATGCATTTTATTACAGAAGATACAGCATCAGAATTTTAAAGTGCAGTATAAGGGGAAGTAATGTATGAAATGGTTAATGTGGATATGTATCACACAGTCACAAATACACTGATAGCCTCCCTTCACTCAAACAGCAGTATTTCAATAGTTCTTTCTTCCTACCACCTTCTTTCCTAAACCAAAGGGTAAATTTCTACATTTTTCATTCTGTTTTTTCCATCAAACTTATCCTGCATCTTTTTAGACAACAAATAGCTTGCACAGCATTCCTTCTTTCTGAGGAATATAAGCCCTTGGCACATGTAATACTCCAATAATAGTATGAGCATGGCTCAAATACTCAGATTATACACTTACTGGATAATCTTCTCTTGCTTTGACTTCATTGTGAAGCTAGAGATTCTTTGTATTCTTCTAGACTAACTCGGCATGGTGTTAAATTAGATTCCAAACCAGGAACTCCTACATTTCATCTGGCACTTCAGAATAATTGTAAACGGGATGGTGTGTCTGTGATTTTCCTCTTTCAGAAACCAAATGCCCCATTATTTATTTGACTAAATGGAGGCTGAGTCTAATAGAGCCTATCTGGTAAAACAGCTCTCATTAGTTTCCTTATTTAAGGAGCCCAGGCAGAGGAAAAGGCCTGAAGCAGCACAGCGTGTGAGGAGAGGGATGCAGCATCTGCTCCTTGGTGCTGTGCTCTCACTCTTTGTCCCTCATGGCAGTGGGACACAGGGGAGTTAGTGCCACTACTCTTCCACCTTATTCCCGTCTTGACCCTTTTGTTTAGTCCTCTCCCTCTCTAAAAGTGTCTTTTACCATAAGAACTTCACATCTTATCACATTCTGATCACTCTTACACTTACTGAAATCTTCCCATCATCCCAGACCAGTCCCATTGTCTGGGAAATGGGAGCGACAGCCATGGTGGGGTAAGAGCCGCAGGGAGCCCTCTGCTCCTCTGCAGCCACCCGCAGAGCAGCAGCACCACAGCAGCCCCTGGCAGCCAGCACAGCTTCCCAGAGCTGCTCCACAGGGAAAATCACAGGGCGAGCTGTCCTTTCCAAAGGGAAGCTTTCGTATGGATGAGCAGAAGGTTTTGACTGCAAGCCCGCTGCTTCGCTGCCCCCTGAAGACTTGATGTGGCCAGTGGTTTGCCACTAGACTTTCCACAAAGCTGGCCCTATCCAAACAAAATATTTCTTCCACCACAAGCTTCCAGTGAAATTCACTCATTGCATTTTCCACCAACCGTTGCCATTTTTTTGGAGTTTGTGTTGTGGACTCTGTGGAAAGGCAGAAAGCAGAAAGAGAGAGGGCAACCAAACAACCATGCAAAGCCTCCTCTGGCTCTCGGTAGAGGCTGACCCCAGTGATTTTACAGCAGCCTGCTCTGTCTTTGCTCTGGTGTTACAGGTTTGTAATAGAGACCCTAGGTTCAGTCCAGCTGATGACTATATCATCTATTTTAATGTGGACAACACTGATTACATCATGATAACTGTTTTTCATTCACATACATGCAGGGGTAGTAAAATTGATATGGAACAAACCCAAAATGATGGGGAAATTCCTACAAAAGTCAGTTTGGGTGCCAGTTACAAATGATTTCCAGAAGGGCTGGAAAATGCAGAGTGTAAGGATATTTTTTTGTCTTTTTTTTGGGTATTTATTCAAGTGCAAAACATGTGGACTCTTGCCTGAATTCTTTGCCCTGTCCAGATTTCAACCAACCAATTAACATTTCTCAGATAGTTCTAATAGTTGGATCTATGTTCATTGTGGGGTGTTTTTTTTTGTTTGTTTTAAACAATATTCAGTTTGGACTGGACCACATTTTTTTCATGTAACTGATCACTAAAATATTTTCCTTGTTCCCGAGTTAAAAACACAGTGAAGGCTCAGCTCTCGTTTCAGACTTGTGTACATCTATATGTATGTACGCATATTAGCTGGTGAGGAATTAATTTGTCGAGCAGTGAGAGCTGGGGCTACACTTGCAGCCGAAATGTGTTATTTATCAGCAGATCATTACAGTCGGCCCTGCACAGCATGTGAACTTCCTCGCAGCGCTCTGCCAAAGCTCCCCGCACGGCTGCCCTGCCTGCCGACTTGAGCTTCGGGGAGCTTCCAGCCTCCATCTGGTGATCCCATCTTACTGCGCTGTGCCGATGGCAGAGCCCAACTTTTCCGCTCCCTCTGCCCCAGCACAGGAAAATAAAACACCAAAGGTCTGACTTGGAGACAAAGTTTCTCCACAGGCAACTGGGCTCTCACCCACTGGTTTGTGACTGCCGCCCTCTCCTTTTATTTGCCAGTGCTATGAGATGCTTAGCAGAGAAGCATGCAGACCTTCTTTAAGTTGTAATACCTGCAGTTTGAATAATTCACGTGTCCAGGCAGTGACTATCATTTATAAATGTTCCAATAGAGGAGCTCTATAGGGAAAAAAGTGAACTGATTTGCTTTGAACAAATGTAGTATTTTAATACCAAGTGGTTCAAAAATAAACCTATCTGAAAATACTGTGTGTTTTTCCATTTTGCGTCCCCCTTTTTTTCTATCTTATCTTTAAGAATTTTTCAGGCAATGAGGACAGCTGAAATTTTTAAAATCAGAGGTGTCCAGAAAATGGAAAGTCCTTGTCCATTTTCACCTTTTGGAATTGTTTTCCTAAAATACCACCCAATGACAATACAGATATTTTTCAAGGCCCTAATGTCTTACTCATATTCAGAATTTTGTGTTGGAGTTTGAGCTTTTATCGGGTATTAAAGTTGTCATTTGATTAACACTAAATGACATATCCAGGCTATAGGGTAAAAGCTGTGCCTCTCCCCAGGAGATGAAGACCATGGCTCTGCTACCATATCTAATAGTAGAAGGTAGAGTTCAAGTGAGCAAATGGAGGTACCCGGAAACTTTAAAATTCAAAACACAGACACACTGTGCTGGATATATATACAGTGGAGACAGCTCTCAGTCTGGGTTTTGCTCTGAACTTTTTATGAGACAAGTACATTCCAGTCTCAGATGATCAGACTACTTCAAAGAGATCTGCAAAAGGAGAATAAGCACATCAATATTTTACATCAGTCTACCTATGTGAAATGTGAAGTAAAAGGCTTTGCAGCCTTCACTGGAAGAATTTTAGGGAGAATTTCACAAACCGAAAAGATTAAAAACACTGACTTGTGAGAATAATGCAACAAAATCTTTTATATTCCTTGGGAAAATGCAGCAGTCATCAAAGGAAGGCAAGGAGAGCTACTCAGAAAAGCCAAAGCAAGACTGTGTGTTTAGTTTATGTTTATAGATTATGAGAGGTAGATGAATAAGAGATACCTAGAAGATCAAAACACCTGTTTTGTCAGTCAGGAATTGCTCGAGACAGCCAGCGTGAAAAAGGCAGGATTCATGTTCTCTCTGCTTCTGTCTTCACCTCAAAGTTTCATGTACCTGCTGACTTGCCTAAACCTTGCACTTAACCTCACAATAACACATGCAAAGAGCCCAGCTGTCACAGTGCTCAGGCTTGTATCACACCATCCGTTTGTGCTTGTTCAGGAGAAAGAAATGAAAAAGTATTTCAGAAACTTACTTCAACACTACAGAAAAGTGCTGGGCAACAAAAACTTCACAGACACTGACTTGATCTGAGAGCTTTCAACTGATAAGGTTAATAACATAGCAAGTAATCATTAGTAAAAATAAGAACTTATGTTAGCAAGCACTTGTCATCTGAAAAATCCCAAAGAAATGGAAAATCCAAGCTGACTGAAATGCAGCCACCACTGGGAAGGACAGCAGTAAGTGCTCTGCTTATAGCATGGCATACACAAGGAAAAGGGAGAGGAAGAAAATACTGTAACATTTATCATCATGTAACAAGAAAAACTCTGCTCTTATGCATTCTTCAGTGATTCTGCAGTGATTCTCATTTTAGAGAGACTCATCTGAATTCAAGGTTTTCCCAATAGGAGGATTGATTATACAACGATGGCGCCTTTTCTGTCCTAGCATCCCTTAGAGATATTTAGCACGTGCACAGAAAACCAATGTCCTGTGGCCTTCTCTGCAGTACTGAAGATTGTATTTGCTTCAGCAATGTGCTTCTCCCTAACATTTAAAAAGAAAATTAATTTGCAATTAAAATTAATATAAATTGATTTAAAAGATCATACTCAATGGGATGCCCCTTCAGATGATGTCTGCATTTCTTTTGCTAACCCTCCCGGGTCCAGGCAGACATGGTACTGCAACAACCGGCTCATACATTAAGGGGAGAAGATCTGGAGACTGGGACTTTTGATGGATATACATACTAGATAAACAAGAGTCTAAGAGCTCAATACTTTCCCCTGAGAATACCCTACTTCTGTGGCCTAGAATTTCAAATGTGCAGCAAGGACTTCTTACAAAAACACCTAATGAGATGCCAAGCACATCTGTATTAAGAAAGTGAGGCTGCCAAGACTCCAGCATGACATGGTTTTCTAAAACAAATTCACCAAAATTGGTACCTGCAGATGATTCCTGTGACAAACAGTAGAGAAATAGTAGTAGTGAGAAGCCTACTTTATTGTGGATTGCTGAAGTTTGAAGGGTTGTTATGTCTGAAACCTGGTTAGGGAACTCTGTTTTTTAGCCAGTGTTTTCAACAAACATGACAAACTGCTATGATCTGCTTATATGGGACTTCCCTATCTAGTACAGGTTCCCAAATGAGTATTGTCTGGAGAGGGAGGTGGTGGGGATGTAACTCCGCAGCAGTACTACACACTACAGCTTCCTAAAGCCATGTTACTCACCAGTGCTTCTGCTGCTCTACATTCTTTTGTGTACTGTGTTTCATTTTGAGACACCCTATGTCCTTTTCAGGCTGATACGCCACATTACAAATGTCTAAGAACTATGAAGTCGCCATGCAATCTCTATGGAATAATTTAATGTTAAACATTTCTCAAATAAGGTCTTACGCTGGTGAACAGGAATCTTGGCCACTGACTCGGCGTCAGGTATGAACTCAAATGCCATCCTTATGTGTTATTTAATGTAAAACAGCCACAGAGAGTTTTGCTTGCTGTCATCATTTCAGAATGCTTTCTCTAGGTCTGTTTATATGTTTAACATAAACACATTCTCAGATCTCATGCTGTGGGAACTAAGCAGCCGTGTCCTTGGTACGCAGTTCCATTACTAAAGATTTTACCAGTTGCAAAACCTGTTGTGATTTCCTAGGACAGGGAAAATGAAAATGTTTGGGATAACAATTAGGATGATTTAAACTACAAATTTCCCACAGCCTCACAAGAAGTGCAAACAATAATCATAGTGGATCAAACTCTAAAATCATTCTTCTTTAGGTGCTGCGACATGTAGATAAATATATTCATAAGCTTAGTAAAAGAGACTTGAAAAAAGGCCCAATTCGTGTGCTAACGTCAACCAAATGTACCCATTGTGACACAAAAAAAGCAGATTAACTTTCATCAAAAGTGACACAGGCAGGTTATTCTTGGATGTCATTATGGCTGCTACATCCAACAATTAGTTCAGTCAATTTGGTTTACCAGTCACATAAAGTACATCAGCTGCCAACATGAGATTTACACCTGTGATGAATACCTCATTTGTCTAATTACAGAAGAAAATGATCACATTTTTTTCTATAATTAGCCCTTGTGATAGTCTGGGTAAAAGTAAGAAGAGAACAGATTTTCCCTTACCTTCTCAGCATCTTGCTCAAAAAGCCGAAGTTGAAAGCACTGGTCCAGTTTCAGCTTGCGGACATGCCACATCTGATGCAAGTGTTGTCGGGTAGAATGCAGCTTGTCTAAAAGGCTGGTGATCTTTGGCACAAGACTTTGAAAGTCTGCACTTCCAGGAATGCAGTTCCTACCAGAAAAACCATCACTGCATCTTATGCATTGTAATAACCTCTGACCCTCACGATCCAGTTCTTCCACAGGAGCTTTAATCACTTTTTTCTTAAGCTGTGTGTGCTCATCAATCAGCCTCCTTGAGCCCTCCACATCAACTGGGAACTCCTTCCTAGCCAACATTTCCTGGAGGTCCTCCAGTCTTGATAATAGATGAATGGCACTGTTAAAAAATTCTTCTAAGGAGACACGCAACTCTATCCATTCATCGTGGTTGTAATCCAGGGATCCTTCAAACTCATCTGTCAGTTGAGAAGGATCTACGAGTTTTGCCAGGCCTTCAACAGATACCATACTTGTCTAAGGAAGAGCAAATGACAGCGTTATAATTTGTGACTAAGAAGAAATAACAGCACAATCTATAAATAGCATGAAATGATTATTTTCCTCATCAATACATAATTGCAACAACATTGTAAAAGATGCTGAGGATGATGTTTAACCGTGAAGAACTAATTGGATTGAAAAGCTTTCTATTAATAGCACTGATTCTATTTATTAATTTAAATACATGGTATTTACTGGAATAATGCCTGTCTTTTTAAACCAGACTCTCCTTCAAAAAGTTATCATGAGAATGCTTCAGCCATAGATTACTTTAACCCAGTTGGACACTGAAGATTTCTTCCTACTTCTGTTAGATATCTGGACATGTTTATTCATTAAACATGTATATGGTATTACAGGGATTCTGTGATTTACATTACATTCAAGCTAGTGGCTGTACAGCAGGAAAAGTTTTAGGCACTTGAACTTAAGCAGGTGTTGTGACCTGCCAAAACATACAATGTGCACTTTCTTTTTTCTTCCAGATTACTCCAGTTGGCTTTTGCCACAGGCAGAGCTCTTTCATATTAGTAATTTCAAATGCAATTAAACCAAAATCAATGTAAAAGCGGAATGTCACTGGAGTATTAACAATTAGAATTTATTGCTAATAGAAAGAACTGATCATGAATCATACACAATGAGAAATGGTTTTAATTCATTTAGACTCAGTAATCAGTGATAGAGAAATGCACTGGGTGCCTAGAAAGCAGATTACAGTTTAAGGACCCAACAACTGATGGCTTTTCCCATTTTTTTTTAGACAAAGTATTTTTTTTCTGAAATATAAGCATAGGGTTTCAAATGTTATATTAGATTTTTGGTGCTGTCATGTTAACACTGAAGTTGGTAACCCTTCAAGGCTTGCAATGTTCACCAATGGCTGCATGTCTATTCCCTAAAAATCGTGCCTCTAAAGAATGTTAGAGTTTCTGCTCTTCAGAAGTGGAGACACCCAATAATCACAGCAATCTCACGAAAGTCATCTACAAAGAAAAGTACTTAAGTTCTGTCCGTTATCCTGAACTACGTCCAAAATAGCAGGCTGCCCACTGGTTTTAAGTTAATAGTAGGCCTTTCTTCCAATTCTTATCCAGCTAAAGACATCAGGCATTCTGAAATATAAAAAATGGGGATTCTATTGAACATATGCTCAGCAGAAAGATTATTTTAAAGCTCTTTTGCAATGTTCCTTGGTCTGGGGAAGGGGGAAGAGCCGACAAACAATGGGAAGGTAAGCATGCAGCTTCAGAGGGATTTCAAATTTCTAAATCTCTGAACACTAACGCTTTCAAGATAATTAAATTTAGAATTTAGCTGTCAAGAAAAGACTTCCCTTAATACCTGGGCATTCCCCCTGCAGTACTTCTCACTAAGGCAACACTGCTCTTATCATACTGAGAATTTGACATGAGAATATATCAGAAAGGCTTTTCATTAGATTCTGTAGCAAATGTCTTCATTCAGATTTGTTTCTCTGAGGAGTTCTTCAGACTCTCATGAAAACAACCTTATTTTGGCAGGTATGTGGTAAGACAAAGTAACTGTATATCGGGCTTCACCCATCTTTCTTTTAAAAATCACTGTAAAAAGCACTGCCCACTATTTAAACTCTTTTGGCAGGAGAAGGAAAATAATCTTGAAAGCACCTCTGAGTTAATACTGTAAGCTGCCTGGTCTATTCCTTAAAATGACAGAAAGTTTTGGAGTCTGCATACATCAATCAAACTTTTTTTTTTCTCCTTTTTTTCTGGGTGTGATGAACTGCGGGGCATGCTTCACTCTCCAGACTGTAACAGAATCTTTCTGCCAGCAGCTCACAACACAAAATCCAGAGCATTAGCCTCCACCAAGGGCCATGCTCTGCCCTGGCACGTGCATAATGCTTCCTTCAAGCCCAGAAGCAGAGTTTGGCCTTAAAACTGACGCTGGTAACTTAAGTTTGTGCATGGGGTAATTCAACAGAGACTTTCATTGCCTTCCACTGCAGTGTGTTCCTGCTGAGTATCTTGTGTTTGATCCAAGCTGTGGGAAATCACCAGGGTGGTTCAGTGCAAAGAGGGTGCATGTGTGCTGCCTCCCATAAATTGAATAAATGTGAATGCTTATTAAATAATCACAGCTCTTGTGTAGAGCACGAGCTGCCCCAGAGTCAGAGGCTACTGATAAGCAAGAGCAACCACAAAAACCCTTTGAAACAGAAGCTTCTGGACTGTGGAGTCTGTATTGCAGTGGATCTACTGTACTGTGGGCCATGGCTTAAAGTATCTCTTTAAAATCATAAAACTGTCCAAGAGATCTGACTTTCTCTTCCTCTGGTCCCCAAAAGGTGTGCACCATTACAGGCATCCACGTGAACAGCCCAGTAGACAGACCAAGGCTCAAAGGCACACACACAAAATTAAAAATATCCTTACTGTGTGCCAGCATGTACAGCAAGCGAGTCCAGAGTTTTTAAAAGAATACAGGCTTGGAGCTGTAACTATGAAGAATAGCTTGACCACAGTTTACTCTTCATCGTCACACCAATCCCACACAATACAAAATATAAGTCAAGCCTTCAGAAAGAATTAAATGATTTAAAAAAAAAAAAGATCTAAAAATATGCATTTGAACTCTGTTAATTTACCTCTAGGTTTTGGTTATTTAAGCACTGAAATTCAGTGTTGGGTATACATGCATAAGTTGTCTTTCTTTGGGCTGCTGTGAGACTGCCCCTTGGTGCCCCTATATATGTGAAACAGAAGCCTCCCCACACCCAGCAGCTCTTCTGTTATGAGTCTCTGCATGAGCTCCCTCCTGTTCCACGTTCCTTTGTAGCCCCTGCATCTCCCCTCTCCTTCCCATTGCCCTGATCCCTCTCACTCCCCACAGGTAGCATTGCCAGTCTCATTGCACTGAAATGGCAGGCACTTCTGCCAGGAGCAGCGATTTCAGTAAGCATGAGCAATCTCTGGAGGTGACACAAACCTATGCTAAAGGCAGCCTTGCTTTCAAAGGCTCATAGAGGATAGCAAGTGGAAGTCATTTTCATGTCTGAGTCCTCATAGGAAGCCAACGAAGATAAAGTCCATTTAAACTTAGCAAAATTTGAGTTGAATCATTTTCACTGAGTTTTCATGAATTGGGGGTAAAATCTACAAATGTTTGAATTGTCGTAATATTGTAAAAGCCTGTTAATGCTTCATGATAACCTAGTTGCCCAGTGTAGTTAAACAGTGCTCTTAGGAAGAGGCTGAAAATACCACATTGCCTTCAGTAGATCTCAAGTATGTACTTAAATATACTCTTCCATTGCAGTCAAGATTAAGAACTATATCCAAATTCTGAGTTACAGAGCTTCCAATTCAGAGTCTCTCTCTGAAATTAATACACTGGTAAGACAGTCAACTATAGAGTTGTTTCTCAGTGAATTAAAAAAAAACAAACATGACTTACCCGTGGCTGGGCATTTTTGATATATGAGCACTTCACACACCTGAGCTTTGCTTCTCTTTGAGTGAGAAGCTGAAATTCCCAGAAAGCTAAGAAGCACTAAGAGAACATAGCAGGTTTGTCTTCACTGATGACGAAGTCAGTAAAATTCCCTTTAATTATGCAGTGTCGTATATTGGTTACCTCTCAGAGAACCTGCCTGAGGCACCTTATCATTAACATGAATTGTTATTGTTAGCCCTGAATTGTAAATTGCAATTAAATTAAAGTGGTGACAATATATAGATGAATTTAATCTAAATGTCTTTTATTAAAAGAGCCATTATCTGAAGTTGGATAGAGGTCAACTAACAAACCCATACATTAGCAGCTAGAGAACTTTGTCTTTAGCATTTTGACTGATTTGATGGTTGTTTTTTGTTTGTTTGTTTGTTCTAAAAGAAACGAAGGAATGTTGAATGCTACCACCAAAAATAAAACCCACAGAAAAACTCTCACCAATGTGAACCAGACGTGTACCTCTGAGGTGAAATATGTGTCCCATTCCACAGTTGTGCTCAGAAGGCCACCTGATGCTAGGCATAAACCCCTCTGGGAAGCAGTCCTAAATGTCATGTTTTTCTTTCCAGGTCTGAGTTTTTTTTCCCCTGAAGAACATTCCTTATCAGGGATAATGCTTTGCCATACATCCCTCATGTGGCTCTCACCTCAAAGATGAACTTGGAACTGCCGAAGTTCGTTTTCTGCTTCTGCCAGAAATTATCAGGTTTTATAATCAGGGCAACGTGAATCTCGGCAGGAAAGGCTTCTTGAAGGGTCTTCAGGAGAGGTTTGATCAAATCCCATTTTGATCCCCGCATATCGATAATAACAGTGAATCCTCGTTTACAGACATCTTCACTGTAGGAATAAAAGCATGTCAAGATAATTAATATTGTGTACAGTCACACTGAGACTTAACTTTTGCTGATAGCATTCAGTGCTGGAGAGCAAAGCAAGGAATGATATACTGAAAATGAAAGGCAAAGGAGTAAAGCATAAAGGCTATATGAATTTTAAGAGTTTTGCAACAATCTAATTTATGTGAAGTCAGGTGTATACATTACAGTTTAATCTCTTATTTCCCAAATATGCACAATTTAAATTTTCACTGAAAACATACACACTTACCATCAAAGCCAGAATCAAATGTGTGCAGGTTCCTGTGCCTTAACATTTCTGGCCATCTGTAAATTTGGGTGTCTTCATCTTTAAAGGCCTCTTTAAGGACTTTTAAAAAAATGCAATTTCCATAAAAGTGCCTAGCAATCATTCCATGAAAGGGAGGTCTGCGTGATTTCGCATGTGCACTGTTAAAATCGCATCTTTTCTGTCCTGATTGATCTTCCAAATGTTGCAGGTCTTTTAAAGTCTGCAGTCATACCTTTCCTCCAGCCTGCACTCCTCCCTTCTCAAATGTTAAAGATGGTTATCTGGCCTGCACCTGAGTGATGCATGTGGACCAAGAGCACCACAGCATTAGCTTGCAAACATGCCTTCCCTTTTTACTTACAGGAGAGGAGAAAGAGTGAAAGGACATGTTGATTCAACTCAAATCTGGGCAGCTTTCAGAATAGCTTTTCCAGGGTCATAGTACTGCTTCTTAGGAAAAGGGATATGGTTCCAAAGTGTCATCCTCCATCTGCACTGTCCAAACCATGGATTAGAATTGGGAAGTGCCTGCTCCTCTGACTGCCACGCGCGGCATTGAACTTGGAGAGCTTTGGCGTCTCTTGTGGGCCTCAAGCACTTGCATAAAATGTGAATTCCCCACCCGCAGTAATATTATTGGCGTGGTAATTACTAAAATTCATTGCCAAGGCACTAAAAATGGCAGAATGGCCTAATTGCCAATGTAATATATTTTTTAAAGATGGAATAGAGGTCACAGCCAGAAGGAGAAGCTGCTAGAAGAAAGGGAGTGTAGAAAAAAGAAAGGAAGATATTAACTGAAAGAACAGTGGCATAAGAAGAGAAACGTGGCAGAACATGAACATAATTTGTGCAACAGTGAGGTACAGAAGAAGAAATCCTCTTTAATATATGAATATAGCACCCGTGGCCTTTCTGCAAACTGGCCATCATTATAAATAGGATCAATAATGTAGACATAAAGGCATGTGGAAGATACTTCAAAATAGCAAGTGTTGATATTGTTAGAATGAATTAAATATATGCTTGACAGATATTATTAAGCATGGTTATGATGCGGAAACTGTAAGACTGTTTAGCCTCCACATGAACACTCTCAGTGCATACACAGAGGATGATTTTCACTATATTCTACCTCCCTGCATCCTTAAAGCACTCTCTGCTGGTAAGATCTAAGTCCCACGTATCTCACTGAAAACAACTCTGTAAAGCTCTCTAAATCGAAGATGGGCTATTTTTCATAGGAGGCACATTGGATTAACATATCTAACTTAAAAATGAAAGTCCTTGGTGACCTTACCAAGATCTAAAAACGTCTGTGAGCAGACAGACTGCTCCATGGCAAAGGGTACATTGCCATGTTAAGGGAGGTTCCTAACTTGAACAGTCTCCACTTAGTGCCAGGAAGAAGCAGTCAAAGCCAATGAGCTTGGTCCTCTGCCTTAATGTTATTGGCACACTCAGAGCATGCTGCTTACAACAGTCTGTGCAAAGAAAAACTAGGCAGACCAGGCACTTCCTAGCACCATCAGGAATATAGATCTTTTTATTCTCCTTTTACCTAGTGCTGAAAGGTCAGACATCTGATCCTTCTATAACTAATGCCAAAAAAAAAAGGCTGTCAAAGAAGCTTTGTTGGTGTTGCTCCTGCCTCTTGCCCTTTGGAACTAGAGCTGAGACAAAGAATCAAATCAGAAAGGGCTGAATAGGGGGTTTGTGTTGTTTTTTCTTGCAAAGCTTTATGGGGTCTTCCGTAACTTCTGCCAAGTCACCAATCCCTGTTATACTGAATTGATTTTTTGAAGGACTGATTTTTCTTCAGACACTCAGCACAGAGATCCAGTAGCCAGACAAAGAAGAGGGAGATAAGAAAATTATTTATTTAGATTGTAAGCTCTTCAGGGCAGAAACCATGTACTATGCTGTGTTTGTGTAAGGAGCTTGCCTTGGTGGATGTCTCCAGGTACCTACAGAGTCTTCAGCTGTCTAGAATCAATTCAAAAATATTACTTTTCAGGAAACTATATATGCAAATCTAAATAATTTTATAAAATATTTAAAAGCAGTCTGTAAAAACACAACTGAATGTGTATGTGAAAGTATAAGATGCTTACATAAATGTGGGGAAACCCCATAGGCAATGCAGTTTAAAAAATAATTGAAAAGTCCCAAATTTAAGTTGCAATATCCAAATACAGCCATTGATAAGGTCCTAAAAGAAGTGGCCTGTTTTGTAGACATAATGAAGCACACAAAAATTCTGGCGACTCAGAGCAATCTGTGAACATTTGTCATCCTTGACAGTCAGTCATTTTTCATCAGTTACCTCAATATGTAGAGGAAATGACCCTAGGTTCCTTTTGAATAGTCTAGCCATGCTTATTAAATTTATTGTTTAAAAGCAACAACTCAAACCCTCCCCAGTTTAGCAATTGATCGGGAAAAGCATCAGTAGCAATCAAGCTTCCTTCACACTGTCCGAGCAAGACATGCCTTATCCCTGACTCTCAGGAGGCTACAGCAATCTATTATGCACAAGTAATCATTTTAGGATGGCAATTAATGTTGATTGTGGTGCTTAATTTTTTTCCGGTATTGATATTTGACCAGAAACTGGAGAAAATGCTCAGATCAAGGTATTTGGACAATCCATCAGCCTTTTGGCTGTGCTCATCTGGACTAGATTTGCAATGGTGAGCACAAAATATTTGATAGTTGATATGTCATTTCAGTTGCTACACTGCTTTTAAGCAAAGACAGAGACCAGCTTAGAAGTTTAGTAAAAACATCCTAGAATATTTGTGAAAACAATACTTACGATCTGTTTGTTTGTTTTAAAGAAAAAAATAGAAACTCAAAAGCAAATATGCTAATTTTGTCAAAATAACCCCCCATATTTTGGTTTCTAGGGTACTTTCACAAGGTTATTTTCTCAAATTTCCTCTTTAATTCAGGCACATTCTAAATTATATTTTCTTTGGCAAGAGCTGGCTTGCTGGGTACGAAGCAAGTTTAAGCACTTCATGGTTTCTGATTAATCTTTGAAATACCTATCATTGATTATATATATTTTTCATCTTTACAATTTGGCCAAAGCTTCTGGCATTTAGAAGCTTCAGCACTTGATTAGCTGAAATAACATAATATCTCCACGCCCGTTTTGCAGTCACGAGTTAATGGCAAAGCAGCACATTTAGCACGCCTGTTGGACGACCAAAAGCACAGATCTGACATATATGGCATCTCATTCAAAACATGATTTGTTAACAGTGAGAGAAAGATCTCCGTCAAGGAAGGTCAATGTAACCTTGTCAGGAGACTCTCTCAGCATAACAAGGAGCTCTACAAGCATCAATTTGTAAGCACAAAATCTGTAGGAACTTAATTATTTTTGAGATCGCCGTTCCTTTGACAAATGTGGCTGTAATCAGCCAATTGATTCACAAGCTGAGGGTGGAAAAGGGAGAGGAAGAGGAGAAAAATGAGTATGTGAAAGCCTCCAAGCACGGACCATTATCCCAAAGGCCTCATTTCATACTAAGACCAAACTAACTCTCCTGCCTAGTTTCCATATCAAAATGTGCCAAGGATCACTTCAGTAACTTAAGTGTTAACATTTCTTATTTACTGTAACTCTATTCATCTTGTCTGTGGTTTGTTAACGCAGCTTGAAAATGAAGCTAGATGGGGAGGTTTATAATCAGTGTCACTTACTGGCTCTAATAGTTTGGTTCTTCATTACCAGATTGAGCCTGAAGATCATCTTGTCAACAGAAACAGCTATCTGTAGTGATAATACACTTTCCAGTACATTTGGAGGACAAGATAAAATCCTTTCTAATAAACCTGTTTATCAAGAACTCTCGAACCAGCATTATTTATTAAAATACTTGACATTTAAAACTTCTCAGCAAATTGTACCTTGCTCATTATTTCAATTACCAGGTGTGTTTCTGAACTCACACCGTCAAGAGCTGTCACCTACATCCCCCAGTGACCACGGCTGCTTGGCGTGGGGCAGTCTGTCTTCTCAGAGATCTCAGGACACCTCTGCCTGCTGATCCTCACATCTCCCTTACATGCTGGTGTACCAGTGACCAGTGGGGGAAGGTAAGTGATGCGCATCCTGAGAATACCATTACTCTGGAAAAAACAATTCATGGAATTCTCCCACCAGAGAATTTCAGCTACCTGAAAGACCATAGACAGACAGGCTTCAGCCTAAATTTTCCCTCTTATGTTTTCTTACTTCGTTTCACAAAGCTTTTTTTTTGTAATTAGAGGAGAAGCAGTCATCCAACCTCCATTTCCAATTAATTCTTTGTTCCTTACTGTGACCTAAATTTGTTTCTTCTCTTGCAGCACTGAAAAGGAAATATTCATTCTCACTTTCCTTTTTTAGAAAGAGAAAGAAAGAAACCCAAGCTAGTTTCACGCTGGCTGGAGCTGGACATAAAGCAGCAATGTAGAGAAATTTCAATGACATCTTGTAAAAAGACTTGGAGCCAGTGAGGTCTGGTCAGAGAGAAACCTCCTGTCTCTGCTTTCCAGCCACTGCTCTTCGGGGACAGAGGTGTGATTGCAAATGGCACAAGAATGCATATGCGTGGGCTGCACAATGTCCACATTCAACCCCCGGTTTTGGCCACATGTCAACAGGAGGGAAAAGAAAGGCAGAAAAAAAAATAAAAAAATATTTTGGCAGAAGCTAACTTGTGCCAGAATGGGTGCTCCTGCAATTCTCAAACAAGTAACTCACTTTGGTATTCAATTTTTCCTTCTAAGAGGATATCTCTGGAGTCAAAGTGATTCTGCTGTAAAATTATATAAGCTGGGAAAGACTTAGACACCAGCTTGATCTAAGAAAACCTTTTACCAACACGTAAGCATGACCGCGTGAGATCCTGAGTGTCACTATGAGAGGTGCTGATCACAGCTGGTATCTCAGGAGAATCTGCCAGGATCCAGCAGGGTCGTACTGTGTTGTCTTCTACCCAGGTAAAAATCCTGATCTATACCATTACAGCCCAGATCAGATCTCTGCAGGCATTCATCCTCTTATTTAATTGAGCAAATAAACACTATTTGAGAAGCTTTCTGTCTTTATTTAAATAGCAAAGATATAAAACACAGCTGTGTCCAAGAATGCATGATTGCAGCTGTTAAAGCCAAAGCCGGAGGATGAATATTATAGTTTTTACATTCCTATTAAGTTTCTGCTGGTAAATGATGCCTTCATACAAACTCATTTACCCTCTTCCCCTTTTGTTGCTGCATGTCTACTATATTTGGATCAATATCTGGCAGGTCTCCCTTGAAACAGCTGCTGAGATAAATATGAAATTAATCAAGGCTTTGTTTTTGTTGAAGCTGGGCTACATTTAAAGATTTGTTACTACAACAAAGAAATATTTGAACAGTAAGTACCATTCAACTCTCTCTTGAGCATTTAAACTCTTGTATTTGGGATGATTTAGCAGAAACAAAACAAAAATGATTTACTAAATGAAAATGATATGTTATTGACATTTGCTGGGAAAAAATAAATATTAGAGTCGTATTGAAATATAAACACACCATTCTTGAAAAAGTTTGGCTGAGCAGATGCTATTCGAGAATATGTTTGGAGATTCAAATTTACTGGATTCTAGGTGAGAAGTAAATAAGTGATTGTGCTTAGCACAGCCAAACTAGTGAGACTTATTAAAAACAAAACAAAACAAAACAAAAACACGTTATGCCTGTATTTTAAGTACTCTTCGTAGTTCACACAAGGAGACCATGAAGTCCATTTCATGTGCAGTCACTATAACATTTAGTCTACAGTCAACACTGCCAGATTTTAATATAAGGAAAAGGATACTTCATCTGGGCAATGACTGCTCAGGGCTCTTAGACCTAAGATCCTGATTTATCAGTTCAAGACATCAGCAACTTAAGAAGTGAGTGAATGGAGAGTGGCAAACAGCTTCAGAAATTCCAGTCATCGTAGTAAAACACTGTTACCCCACAGTGGAAAGTCTCCAGATTGCAAATACACACATTCCGTTGAAACACGTTGTGGGAGGCAGAGTTACCCACAGTGGAAAGACCTTTTATAGCACAAATAAGCCTGCAAGCATGTTTGGCTCATGCATTTTTTTTTTTTTTTTAAGGAATGATTAATGTAGGTTTAAGCAATAGACAGCAGCACCTGGTGAAATCCAATATATGTCCAGAGACAGACACCATGCCAAATTCCATCCTTATGTAAGCAGGTATAAGTACTCTGGGAATAACACACTTGATCCAGGGCTCAATTGGGCTCACAGATCAGGATAAGAAAAAACCAAAAAACAAAAAACACTCTTCAAAGATGCTAAAATTACTGTTTCTAAGTAGTATTGACATTTCTTGCAGTACACACTCATCAGTTATCACACACTGCTTCTGGCAGCACGGGAGAGCAATGTACATCCATGTATAGAAGAGCTGCAATTGAAAAAAGGAACTAGGGAGAGCTGAGAAAATACACTGGTCCAAAATAAGATGTTTCATGAAGGGTGCACATTCTCATGAAAGTGTATACTGAAATAAAAAAATGAAAAAAATGTTTTATAAGAGCAAAATATTTTGCTTGGGCCTCTTCAGGTGAAATATCTTTATTTTTCATTTTGTTCTATAGCTTTCAAACAGACATCAAATAAAAAAAAAAACCACAAACTTTGAATTTTATCAAAACAAAATATCTTGATCAACAAAATATTTTAGAGGTATTTTTTGGTAAGGAATTTCAGAAGTTTTTGGATTTTTTCTCATTTAAAATCCTAACTTCAAAAGAGCAGATTCTCCCACTAATAAGTAACCTAGCTTCTGCCCATCTGCAGTGCATAGTTCAGCATGGAAGTTGCCTAGCAGAATTGATGTAACTCTTGTTTGAGAGTTACTGCATTTTGGCTTGAATCCACAAATTCATTTTGTTTAAGGGTACATGCTGAATTCAGGTGCCTCCCCTAGGAGGAGAGGTTGAGTGCTACAGCCCAGAAACAGTCTGCAGTCCCTGCAATGATTCTGTTTTGCTAGGACACTTAGTGAGAATTTGAGTTCTTTTGGGAAATATATGGTTTAAAAGTTGATGTCCTCATTTTCCCCAGGTTGGAAAATGGGGAGTTTCCATGACTAATAAATCTAGTGGTACATTTTTTTGAGCTCCACCCATATAGAAACAAAGCAAGTCTTTGTAGTCACAATGATTTATCCCCAAATAGTTCACTTATCAGATAGATACTTCCTGCTGTGCCAGACTGGGTGAAGATTGGGTGCCTGGGGTATTAGATGCAGAAGGGCTTGCTCTGAAGCTGCAGGATCAACCTATGTGTTAAGACACACTTGTAAAATCAAATCTTGTGTATTTCTTTACACAGCAGACTTCACTCATTCTTTCAAATAACTACCATGATGACATTTAGAGGAGAAAAAGTCAATTTTACTGAGTCCTCAAGAGACAGTGGATACTGATGTGTTATTTACAATCCACTTTCAAACCATCTAGCTCTGATTTTTTCTGAATCTGTCTCCTAGCAAGGCCAGGCTCTCTCACTCCTCTTAGCAAGGGGAGCTAAGCCTTGACATTGAAGCTACTTGACGTGAGGTGTCACTTATTATTTGCATGGTGACATAAATGTGTGGTAGACCAAAATGGTGCAAACTGAACACAAATGAGTCAATAGTTCAGTATTTCAAAAAGAGTGGAGGAATGAGAAGGCTGGATCCAAAAAGTTTCTGGAAAGTGCAGAAGAACCGAACAGCTGAATAATGGAGCCAAAAATTGGCATTGTGGCTCTGATAGCTTTGAAAAACTCAGCTGAATCTCTGAGCTAACATTCTGCCTGTCTTGCCAAGAGCACATGAGGTATTTCTTTCATTTCTCCAGCCTCATATGCTCTCAACTGTAGGATGCTGAGCTCCTCAGATGCCTGTGTGTTGTCCCCCCAACTTTACACTCCATCATGATAAAGCACTTTCTCACCCTGATGAGAACTCACGGATCGGCATCACAGCAACACAGTTTTAAGGTTACTCCATGCAGTCCTCCAATAAAATACTCCTTATTATCCCAAATTTCCTCCACAACAGCTAATCATTTCTGTTCTCCACCAGTACCTCTTCCCATCAGTTACCACTAATTGGAAAAACACAGAATAACTGTTTTATCAGCTAAAGCAGGTTCAGATAAATGCTCTGACAAGTAATTGCTTGATTTCAGCTGCCTCTTTCCCACTATTAGCTATATCACTTCTCTATCAAAAGCACGATAAAACGTCACAAGCAAATCCATCTACAAGTGCCACATATGAATGTGCAGCATCCTATTCGTATCAAGAAATACATATCCCATGTAGTGCCTTCCCTGCTGCCAGACCTGAGAATTGTATTGACAAATTAATGTATGCGAGGGTAGGAATGACAGGAGTCTGGTAGTCAAAAAACTCGTGCAATTTATTGTGGATATCAGCCAGCCCATGGTAATAAAAATTACAGAGTAGATTCATGGAGCACTGCACCTACAGACATTTGTCCTAATACTGAGTGGCTCATTTGATCTGGAAGAGACACATCAAAGACATGCTACCGGCCACATTTCCTCCACCAGACTAATGGGTTTCCTACCTGTGAGTTAAACTAATGTAATATAACACCCTGGGTAGAAAAGAGCGTAATGGGGAAGGCTTCTGTAGAAAGAAATACTATCACCGTCACAAACTCTGGGCAACGATTGGCAAGAAACAACAGAAAACATTTCACAGCGGCACCACAAACCTGTAGCTGATGCTCACGCTGGACAAGCCACCCACTTCAAGAAAAGCCTACCTAGTACAGCTCCCTGACACTAAGAAAACACAAATAACTGCAAGTAGCTTCCTTTCAATTATCCTTTTACAATTTATTCATTTTTAAACCTGGCTGAAGCACCGCAGTCCAGGACAGGTGACTAGGAGTCAGGGGATACTAGCTTTGGGTTAATTGGCCCCTGCTTGTGTTTCTGTGCTATAGCTCAACTCTACCCCATTTTTTTGGCTGTAAAATGGGTGTAATGGTATTTTTCTTTATTGAGGCTAATGAATTATTCCAATGAATGCATTATATTTACCATATTTTCAGGCACAGGTGTGATAAATAATTGTGTGTGAATTATAAATTGCAGATAGTCATGTCTGCTTCATGGTTAATTCACAGAAGCTTAAGATAGAGCACTTAATAATCTAAGCATGTGCTTATTTATCCATGCTGGGCTATATTCTCTGTTACACGTGTGCTGATTTTATATAGGGAGCATTTATTGCTCTATACATATGCTTATCTAATTGCACTGAATATACATGCTTTATTAAACTCATAAATGAGCACATTTATGGGTCTATGTGAAATTAGAGCCCTTCATATTTTATTTATAAAGTGGGACAATAGAACTGCATTGGCATAGAACATCCATTTAATTCAGAGGATTTAGGGTTGTCCCACAGATTTTGCTATTTTTGACAGAATCAAAGCTTTTGGATTTTTTTAATTAGATTTCCAGCCCATCTGCTTGCAAAGATAGCCTTGACAATATAAACTAATGCACATTTGTCTTGCTGAGTCTGCAGCCAGTGGAAAGAAACAATGAGCAAAGAAGAATGGTGAACTTGTACTCTCCATCTTATTGGGGTGTTAAGTAAAAAGCCAGTTCTGACTGCCTAATATCAGGATTCTTAACTATTTCCTTGCTGTTAATTTTGCCACCTAACCTGAAAAAAAAAAAAAAAAAAAAAAAAAGCTTGTCAAAGCCCTGATTTATTCACTTAACCTTTTACCCATTTTGATGTCTGTGCTGGAAAATCAGGCTGTCAATTAGGACCAGGCAAGTGTCTGGCCAAATATAGAATATTACAATTATAATAAAGTACTTTGCATCTTTTTTAACATGTGGAGTGAAAGCATTGATCACCGCATAATCAGACAACTAGTATTAGAAGCCTAAAGTGGAAAAGATTGCAAACCCACAATTATTTTGGATTTGTTATAGAACCCACAGGAGCACTAGCCTAATATATGGTTTAAAAAGCTTTATGATATAAAACTAAGGAAAACAGATTAAAAGATGTCTGTTGCTATGGCATGCTTTAAAAACAGCATACAAAACAAAGCTCAAATAGACTCAGACTTTTTCCTACCAATTGAAAATAGTAATACTGCATTGGTGACTTTAAAAAGTGACACTACCAATTCAGAACACTTCAATATAATTTTTAAGATCACCCACGAAACTAATGACTCTGAAAAGAACGGACTATTCCTGCATTTTCTGTAATATTAAAATTGTGATTCTTAATAACTGTTGTACAACACTTCTTGATGTCATCTGTCTTAAAATCACTGACAAAGTGTGCTTACATCAGTCAAGCAAGCTTACACAGGCTATAGATATCAGAAAACGAAGAGCTAAGATTGACTCTGAGTTTATGACAGTGGGTGCTGTCTGAATTATCATGTTGTGGGGACACTATATGGATGCAGCCATATCCTGATACTGTGTTTTTAAAGGACAGCAATGTTCAATGACCGTGCTTCTTTAATTCTAAGGGCTGTCTGATAAAAATATCTTCCATCTGGTTCCTGCTTGTATCCTTGTTCCTCACAATATAAAGAGCTTGATTAAGCAATTAAGACGGTGCGTGAAGCACATGTTTACACTTGCTGGGTACAGATGGACTTGCACACACACTTGATTGCTTTGCTGGAGGAGCATCACAAACCTTAAATAAGAACTAGGAAAGGACATGTGAAGTAGAAGCCTGTAGGCCAGGCAGGCCTTTTCCTGCTTCGGTTGACCTCTTCAATCAATTTCCAAGTTTATTTTAGTGAATTAATGTGTTAGCCTAACAAAGTAGTGATATCCACCAGTCATTTGTGATTAACAGTAAATATGGTGAATGCATGTTTCCACCTTGATGACTTCCTTCTTATGTCCCTGATGATTTACATCACACATAAATGCCTTTGTTTTGTAATTAGATGTTCCTTGAAGTAAGAGTTACACAAGTCTTATGCATGGTGAATGGCTGCACAGACAGATCTGCTATAGTCTATTGTTTTGAGATACATTTCTTGACTGAGTCTGTTTGCAGAACAGATGTGCATTTCTGTTACATTCAGACTCTGTTGAAGTCATCTGTAGCCAGAAGAACCAACAGATGAAATCCTACCATTTTCACAGAAGGCATCTATCAAAGACTGGAAGAATTAATGGCTTGATAAATCAACCCAGATCCACTCTTAAAATGACCCGATATATGAATTTGTTTTCAACTACAAAATCTGCCAAAAATGTCCTATTACTTCATCTGGTGATAATGAACCTTAGCTCTTCATTCTACCCCATCTAACTAACACAGTTTATCAATGGCTGTGATAGAACTCGGCCAACGTTTCAATCTATTTGATGCGAAACAGAAGGTGCCCCATACATTACTTTTAGCATTGGAAGGACAGACGGCAGTCATAACCTGCTGTATCATCTTTCATTCTGAAGGATCTTGAAGAGTTTTGCTATGAGTAATTAGGTGTTATGCTTTAGAATATTTCACTCAACAACAAAAGCAGAGGAAACTGCCTTTTTATATTGGATTTAGACAAAGAACAAAACACACCCCAGAAGATCTTTGACAATTTTCTTTGAAAAGGAACTTAATTCTTGGCCAAGAACAAGAGAAACAGGAGAAGAAAAGCAAGGACTATTGTGCCAAAAAATGTTCACAGGTGCAGGAATTAGACATTTAACAGAATCCCTAATTACACATCTGATTTTTGGCATCTTTTCAAAGCAGCATGAACACAGTTAAAGTTCTTTTGTGCATTTGTGTCCTTCTACAAAACAGACAAAAAATGTGTTTTCATTTGTAAATACAACTATAAGTCAATTACCTTTAAGTGGGCAAAGCAAGCACAATGTTAGCAAGATGGACTTTGGCTTCTGGAAACACTGACTTGTCACCAATTTTAAAAGTTCAAAAATGAAGATCAAGGCAACTTTGTACTGGTACTGTATCTGATGCATTTATATGATTTATACAACTCCACTTTCTCTACCTTACTTAAGTATCTCTGCTTAAATTTTGCTGGTGCCAGTGGGAATGTAGAAAATATTTATTTTAACATGAGAACAATCAGCATCTTCTTCACTAACAAAATATTTCTAAACCTGGTGTCAAAGTTTGAGCAGGTAGATCCTCAAGTAGCCTCTTTCTCAAAGGTATTGAGTTGATCTTACCTAATGAAAACGTGTGCCTTATTCTTATAATTGGTAGTACCCAACAAGTCTTTGGAAAAATTGCTACCAATGCTATTGTACCACAGATGCAATTTAACAGTCCATAAAACTACACAGAGGAAGTTTCCTACAGAATTCATTCCTAAATGAAAATCCCAGGAAAAGTTTTTATCTGATCCTATCTTCTTGTCACCTACCATATTACAGCATCTGACACTGCAAAATCGCTGGGGAGGCTGTTCTGGAACTTAAGGGAAAACTGAGTTTTCCAGTAAGCCTGGTAAGTGTGACATGATTTAGCGGGTGGGTTCTGCCCCAAGAAGATGGCAACCCTACAGAAAAAGCACATACTGCCTGTGTATTTTATTCCTAGTTTGAAAGTTCATTAACAAAGTAGAGCTTCCAGACACTCTTCCTACGGGTAAGATTGTCTGCTACTTTCCTATGTAGCTGCTTTTTAATTAGATGTTAGAATTGCAGCTCCTTCCCACAAATCTCCAATGGGAAGCAAAATTTAAACTAATCTGTGATCCTAGAGATGTTTGCTTCTCCAGATGCAGTTTCTGAACTGAATTACAAATGCTGTAAAAACGGGAGAACAGAGAAATAAGTGGACATAACCACAAAACTGGATGTGATTAATCACTGTTAGAAGAGGTCAATTCCATCTTGACAATGGAGTTAAAAAGAGGTCTTCAAGAAAAAGTACATGTTGCCTATTTGATTACTACTTAGACTGACAGATTATTAGCAGGCAGCATTTCCAGCCATTCTTCCTATTCTTAAGATTCGTTGGTTTATCAGGTACTTGTTTTTCATTTAGATTTTGTTTTGGAATTACAGTTCTTTCTCGTTCCCTGTACTTGCTGAATGGCAAAATGGTACATTTATAATGAAGACTTCTTACCATGTGTATTTTCTAAGATCAGGAGATGACACAGTATATGGACAATTTCTTACACAGTGCTCCCAAGGCAGTAACGGGAATTGCAACTTTAAAGAGCCTGCTTCCCAGAAATAAGAGGTCTATTCAGTGTGTACTATTAAATGGACCTGTATTTTTGCCTCATGCAGCATAACTTTGATAAAAATGCTTAGGGTTTTCTATCTTCAAAATGTAAAAATATCAGCTAATTTAATTTCCTAAAAGTTTGTGAGGTGCCTACTGCATGGACTGGTAAATTCAAGTTTTGTGGTTAAGCTAAGGGAGAAGATAACTCAATGTTGAATCCAGAACTAAAATTCAGGAAACTTTGCATATTTTCCCTGGTGTTCCAGGATGGCACATACCTTAGTGCAAATGTGACCTAAATAGGTGGCCTAAATTAAACCTGAGGCTCCCATTTGATTGCCATCTACAAAGAGCACAAAAGACATAAACAAAGCTACTAATAAACACCATTCTTAGTTGGTGGTCTAAGCAGAGCTGCTAAAGCGGAAATACAATTTTAGTCTCAAGTTAGGACTGACACACAGTAGAAAAACAATGGAAGGGAAAATTGACGTTGCTACATTAGCAGAGGACTTTGGTCTCTAGGGCTGTCAAATGCTGAATCACAGAAGATTGAGATAGAAGAGACCTATTTAATCATCCTAGGTGGGGATGTAGTTGGTACTTTGCCAAGAAAGAATACTAATCAATACCATAAGCCTACTTTTCTTGAAGCTAATCTTTCACTGACATTAAATTCACATGCAAATAAAGAAGAATGGTAGGGAATCAGTTTAGATTTATATCTCATCTTAATATAGTTTAATGAATATTTGAAAATATGGAATACAGAAGTCTCCATCTACTATTACTGATGGTAAGATACTGGATACCTTTTCCGTGTGACATACAAAGTGTAAGTGCATAGTAGATGAAACATGTACAGTGAGCCCACTTGGTGTTCTCTAAGGAAAAAATCTTTTGTTCCTAGTGGAAAGTGATGTTTTCTTGCTGAGGTGCTTAATCATGAAATGGTTTGGATTGGAAGAGACCTTTAAAGGTCAACTCATTCCAACCCCCTCCTGTGGGCAGGGATGTCTTCCACTAGATTTGGTTCCTCCATCCAATCTGACCTTGAACACTTAATTAATATCATGCAACAGCACTTCAGAACATAGCATTCATAGTTGAGCTGAAACAAAGTGTTTCAAAACTGTTTTGCTCGTCATCCCTCAGGACCACAAAAGCCATTACCTTGTTTAGCAGAATGGTAACCTGTGCAGGTAATTCGAAAGCACCAACTGGAGTTCCAAAGTATCAGAGCCCCATGTATTATCCCAGACTGGGGTTGCTGATGGATCTTGCTTGAGTATGAATTGCTCATCTGGTTACAGACATGCATTACGATGTCACTGTAGGAATTTGTGCTGATCGGTTGAATTTAATGCATTGAAATAAGTGGCATTGCTCCAGGATTAGTTTGGTCCAATGTGTATTTTGAAATGCCATAAAGTTTCTACTAAGGATCCCACCCATCTTCATACTTAATGCTATGCTGACATATTTTTTATTTTTACTCCTCAAATGGACATGTTTAATAAGAGCTTGGGTCTTCAACCCTGACTTAGGGTGGGGGGTAGGGGAGTGCAGAAAGGTTGAATTTTAGCTGCCAAATATTTTAATGAGTAGATCTTTCAAACTGAATTTCAAAGTAATATTTATCCGATCCTCAATGACAACATCAATAGCAGAAGCATCTGGCCAGCCAGATGCTCAAATAAATAAATTAAAAATCAAGCTTAACTCAACGTTTTATTAAAAGACTAAGTGGTAGTATCACTGCATAGATATTAGAGATTTTCAGTTCTCCTTCTATTCCCATGGGAAACAGGGTGATAGATGAGAGCTGCATCACATCAACATCACATACACACTTGAGTAGTGCACAGAAAATATGTATAAAAACAGCCTAAATCTGGCTTGTGATGAACTACTGCTGCTGATGCAGAGAGATGCACTTATTCTACAAAGCCAATGCTTTGCTTCGATCTCTATTCAATGACTTTAACCAGAAGGATCATTCAGCAAAGATATCTCTTGGAAATATTACACAGAGCCTACAGAAGGATCCAATTTTCTCTTGCTTGCATTGCAGCAGGGGTATGTGGGTACAGGGAAGAGCAAGGAAATGGAAGAGGCTTCTCTGAATGCAGCTGCAGAACAAAGGAAAGCTGTTCTGGAGGTTTGACTTTTTGGCAAAAAGTACTACAAAAGAACCTGCTAAAATATTACATCACTGGAAAATTCTCCAGAGACTAAGGATTTTCTTTAAAGTTAAACATAAAATAAAGCTCTGTGTACACAGGCAGGGAAACCAGTGCTCCCTTCTTCATAATAGAAAAGTGCAACATGGCAAATATTGCAGACCAGAAAATATCTGCTGAGCCAAAAGCAGGTTTGAATTACACTTTTCCATTTTTTTTTTTTTTACACTTTTACACTTTTTTTTTTGGGGGGTGCAGGGGGCAGCATTTTCTAGAATTATTTTTCTTATTTATGGTTTTCTTCTGAATTAAGGTATTTCCCTTTCTCTCTCTCGCCTTTTTTTTTTTTTTAAATCAAAGTAGCCTAGCAGCCTCACACCACATAGTTACAATTACATTCTGCTGCACACAGCATTATAGGATCCATAGGGAACTCCACAGCAGTGCCAGAATCCACAAGGAAAACATTAAAGGAGCACCTTGTGGAAAATGAGAAGAAACGATTGATGAGATTCACAACTGCCTACCAAATTCTTGGATACCAATTCCCTTTGGAAACAGCAGAGAATTGGGCATCCCAACCTCTGAGACAAAGTCCCAACCCATACTTTCCATGCTGTAAGAGCATCAGCCTGCTCAATACCACATGTTACCATGAATTGGTCGTTGTTCTATTTTAGTATGATCCAATTTTCTAAGACCATAAACTAGCATGCACTTTCAGGAGCACTGGAACTGCTGAATCCTCAGTGGTGGTTTGTGCATTGAGTCTCTAATGTCTAATAATGCATTTGCCTCTTCTGGAGCTCTTGTGCTCCAAGATATCCCCTCTACCTTCAGTTTCTAGGAACAGGTGAGGTCCCAATTAGTGCCCACCTTTCCCTCTCTGTGGACACTAATTAGGTCTCCTCTCATTGACAGAGCTGTCTAATTTCATTAGACCTGTAGGAGTTTAACATTCTTGAGACTCTTCTCTGACAGATTTGGTTTAAATAGTGACTGACAGACAGCATGTTTGCATAAGCTTTGTATCATTTGTAGACAAGGCTAAAAATACATTCCTGAAAGCACATCTCCAGTCCTCCTCAAGCATTGGGGAATCCAGGCTTTGGAGCAGCATCCCCAACACCTCTATCCATGCCACGAGGCAAAGGACCAGGCAGTCTTGACTGATCTGACTCTGCTTCTCCATCTCCCAATATTTGCTCCATACTGGGATGCAGTAAAGGTCTCATTCCTTCACCATGGGACTTTACAAGAGCTTTCCATTGACACTAAAACACCTCTGACAATATTCCCATTACAAAGCAAACTGCAAAGCACTGCAGCAGTTTTCCTGCTCCTAGAGACATCCGTGAAGAGGGTGGCATAAAACGCTTCCAAACTATAATAATTCCTGAGAGTGAAAAGGAAGTAGCACGTACTGAAGTTACTGATGAGGAACACAAACACCCATGCAGGAATGAGACAAAACCATTTTACAGTCTCTGTAAAAGCTGTAGGAAAGAGATCACCAACAAGAAAAGTTAGGATTGGCTGAACTGCTGCATATTCTGCTGATGGCTGCTGACAGCTTCACCAGGGAACCGCAGGGAAGCGAACCAGTGCTGGCTCTGATGCCAGCATGTCGCTCCCACAAAAGGTCTCTGTCTGCTAATTTTAACTCCTCTGAATTACTGCTCACATTAGCGCAAAGCTGCCTTCTTCTTGGAAGTCTCCAGGTCGCTGCTGCCCACACCTCTCTGAGTACTGCAGAACAACAGGTCTGGTGGCTAAAAAGCCCACGAAGAGCAGGCACCAGCCTTAAATGAGCGCTAGCATGGGAAAGACCAGAGCGAGCAGCACAGCAAAGTGTGTCCCAAACCACTTCTCTGCCACTGAAGAAGAGGATGGAGAAAATGATACTTTGCATAGAATTAACATCAGGTTGTAGTGCCCGCTGGCTTCCTCAGCAGTGAGTGGCCACGGGTTATATCCTAGCTTACAAGGGGGTTTCTCACTTGTCTCCATCACCTCAGCTCCTTCTTCCAGGCAGCTAATGCTGGTATAATCAACATGCAAAAGCCATTTAGCAAGGAGGAACAATGCTGATCTAATCCCCAGGTCGAGGGCTTGGACAGAGCCCAGAAAGCAGAGCGAGGCAGCACAGCTCTACGTGAGGCAGCTCAGGGGATGGGATCGAGCCCAGCCCTCGAAGGTGGCTCCTGCATCCCAGGGCTGGGCTCGTACCTGGGGCCACCCCTTGGTGGAGTTAGGGCAGCGCCTGCCATAGAGCAGTGAAAGGCTTTGTCTACACCTGATTTGGGTTCAGGAAATTCAAAGGAAATGCACTTCTTCAAATCTGCTCTCACTTGTCCTTTACGAATGGGGGTTGTTTTGCTGTTTACCCCAGACTTGGAGAAACTCAAGCAGAATAGTTCCCAGCCCTGAAAGCCCTGTTAGAAATGCAGTCACTACAGTCAGTGTCGCCATGAAAAGGCAGCTACAGTTTTCCCAGTACCTTGGCAAAGCTCAGACCCCTATGCCATCAACCCCTTGTGATGCCTTGAGGAGGCTCAGCAGATGCTGCTGCGTGGGGTCACCATCCTTACAGGAGATCTGTTTCTACATCAGCTCCCCTGTGGACATGCCTTTGGCAGGAAGTGCTGCCACAGGTATCTCTACCCCTGATCAAGGCTGCATTGATGTTTTTTAGGAGCCCTCCAGACCCTTCTTTCTCAGTGAGGAACGACCATTTTCTGAGGAAGAGTGAAGCCAGGTGTGCTGATGTTGTGAAGCTATGGCTTGGCAGCAGTAGCCTGTGGGCTTCCTATTTCTTGCCCAGTGGACATGGGAAGATTGGGGCTGTGTGGAAGGACTCCACTCACTGCCACCCTTCTGGTGGCTCTGAACTCCCAGCTTGAACACGCTGCCTGCGGTGAGGAGAAGCAGGAGCAGGGCAGGGCAGGGCTCTGAGCAGAAAGGGCCAGAACAGTAACACCGAAGGGCAATGGACCTGAACGGGTAGAGACACTTGCTCTGCTGCTGGGGAGAGCACAAAGTAAACCAATGACCTTTAATTTCATCAGATTTGTTCCCCTTTGAGCCTTATCCACTGACTCTGCTGAAGAAGGCATGACTGAGCTCCCACTGGGCTAGAAAAGCAGCGCAGCACCAAGGAAAGGAACTTCTCTTCCAGACCTATGCACTTTCTTTGTATATTAATCTTGGCCAGCAGGGCTACCTCTGCAATCTGAAATCTTCAAATCAGCAACCCACTGGAGAACCTTTTTGTTGGAGACATTAGATGAACCAGAAAGAACCCAACATGTAACTGAAATCTCAGCATGAGCTTACATGGTTGGCAGTAAGAGAAAACTGGACACACGCACACACCTAACTGTAAAAAAGAACAATTGCCTTGGAGATAATTCAGGCACAATAAATGAAGGATTCCTTGATATTAACTGTTTTCAATTGCAGATTTAGAGCCTAAAATTAAGCACAGTACATTATCTATGAAGCTCTGTATTGCGCTGTGTTGTTCACCACAAAACCAGCCTGAAAACACTTGCATAGTTATCCAGCTGGAAGACAGAGCAGGTCTCAGCAGCAAACAGAGCTAGAACCAGCCTGAGAGTACTCCTGGCTTCCGCAAAGGGCAGAAGAATAGAGGACATTTGCTTTAGATCCAGAGCTTTGCAAGATTAATCCTTACACTATCCAGAAAACAGCAGCAGGCAATGAAATCAGGAAGTTATTTGGAACCTGATACGGAAAGCCCCCATTTGCTTTAGCTTTGGGCTGGTTTTCAAAAAAAATCTGGGGATTACAAATAAACAAACATAGGAAATGAAAATTTTGTATCTATTTGGAAAAAAAACACACAGTTTTATATAAAACACTGTCAGAAGAGATATTGAGAAGCTATCACTTTCATCCCTCTGCTGCAAAACAGGAGCACCACCAATACATGGGTCATTCCTCATAAACCTTCCAACAGGGTTTCCAAAGCTGCAGATGCCACAGCAACCTGCTGCGTGCTTCATTTATTTTGTGTGTTTTTAACCTCTTTCTTTTTGCCCTATTTGCCACGTACATCTGGACCATTGTTTCCTATAGCTCAGTTTTACATACTGGATTGTCATCATGTGTCTTTATTTTCCCTCTTGTTAAACTAAGCTACCCCAACACCTTCGATCTTTTCTCGTAACTCCTTCTCCACAGTCTTTGACTGCGGTTGTTGCTCTCTCTGCATTTCTAGAAGCTTTTGGTCATCCTGGAGCTGTAACGACTTATTGCAGAATTTGACATCAATTATAGACACCATCCAGCTATCTATAAAATCTATAAAATGTCACAGCCCAGTTCTCAGCAGGTCATTAACACAGCTGGCAGGAGACCAGAAATTCTCTTTTGGAGAGCTGACTTCCAACAAAAGGTGAATGTGCAACTTGAACGTGTAACCTGGTCCTTATGTGGTCTGTAAGTAGACAGACACAAAGCAGGGATGTAGTCAGAAGCCCTTTGAAAGGCCACAGGATGAGACCCCCAGCCATTTCCACATAGGCTCCCTTGTTACTAACAGCCGGTGACAAGTAGCAGCATCGTGTACCAATGCCACGTACAATACAGGCTGGATGTGAACTGGCTATCAAGTGGTGAAAGGAAAGGCTCTTAAATCTACTGGCATTCATGTCAGTTATATACTCCTAATGAACTTCTTTCTCCAAAACACTTTTTTTTTTTTTAAATCAAATTATGTCTGAAGCAAATATTAAACCTCCATTAGCCTCATTAGCTTCAGTTCACTTGTTAATGTGGTATTTTGATGCAAGTGGATGGAGGAATAATTATCTCACACGTGGCACCAGATATTTAGTTACTAAAATTATTATGAAGTCCCTGGTGTTATTTTTAAAATACACGGATATTTTTGTAGATCTACAACAGCCTCCAGCAAAAACCATCCTCAGAAGCTTCTTTTGTGCTGGGATTGTGTCACAGAAAGTAGAGCTCCAGGGTTTAATACCTATCAATCAACAAAACGAGTTTCACACTACTCGTGGCCAGAGGAGCTAATATACACAGTACCACAGGTCATGAGAGAAGAGCTTAAAATAAATCCAAGAGAGGTGAGTATTGCCACATTTTTCCAACCCCTGTGCTGTTCTTTTAATTTTAAAAAGCCCCAATCATTGAACTAATTTTTAGAGGCACTTGTGTTGTTTTACTGATCCTAGCACCTTTAATCCAGCTCAGGCAGCTCTGACAAGCTGTTCAAACACACCGGGCTGTCCCATGGAAACACTTTGCTACTGTTATGAGTCCTGGATGTCCCCCAGAACTGGGAAATACTTGAGCAGGTTTTTAAACAGAGGACAAATAAAAGTAGATATCTTTAAAAATACAGGCCTCCAAGGCATCTCGGGTTTCCCCCTCTGCAGAGAGCACACAGGACTGCTTATCTTGGCTCCAAAACAGACTGATGTGTTCATCCGGAAGATTCACTATAGCTGACAGAGAACATTTCCTTCATCATATTGCTTCGCCATGTGGGGAGATAACTCAAGCTAATAATATTCTGTCTCCTTGTTATCTTCTTATAGCCTATGCATAACTTAATTCTTAATTCCAAAGGGCTCACAGCAGAGATCGGCCTGGTGCTAGTTTCATTTACACACATATAAATCAAAACTCACTCTACTGGAATAAATGGCTCTATGCTAGTGTTAAAAAATAAAATCCTCAGTGAGGTCAGAAAATTCCCCCTTATTGAACTAGCTCAGCTCCACTGATCATAAACACAATGCTATCCCAGATTCAGTCACGCCCTCCAAATTTCTAAACATTTCATCCCATTTAAATTTGCATGTAAATGGGAGCTATCCTGATTCACAAGAAATACAGCCTCGCCTATCCAGAAAGCATTAGTGCAGATGTGAAACAAGCAGAAAATGGCAGAGCAGTAGGGACCTGGCATCCGTGGCAATTATCTTTACTTCTAATGAAGAGCGTCTTAGTTTCTTGCTAATTAGACAGGAGCACTTTAGAGAAAAGGACCTCTTGGTATGCCTACAAGCATACCAAGCATACGCTGGTATGCCAGCGTACAGCACCAAACCAGGACCGCCTTCGTTTGCAACACCAGATAGCTGCTTGCCTCCTCCTCCTAGTTCCCCAGACTGCAGGATCAGGACCTGAAGTTCCTAGATCTGAAGTCTCACCCCCGCACAGCAGTCCTCAGCTGTGTAAGAAACCCCACTGAGTTCGGGCACCCGCCTGGCCGTCACTGCTAGCTGTATGAAAGCACTCACTATTTTGCTCTAACTCAAGCAGACATTGCTGCTTTCAGAAAACCCACATTATTATTCTGTTTCTGAAGAAGGAATTACAGAAAGCTGAATCAGAAACTTCGAAAACTGCTAGTCAGGCCCTGGTTTCACTTACCCTAAGCTATCATCATATTTCATCACCAGCCTTATACCTGCTCCCAGCAATATGCCACCTCTGCCCTGGCATTAATATACAAAACCAGGGTTAAGTGACAGATAGTATCAATGTAGATAGCAATCTGTCTCACTCAGAAACCACTGCAGTAGGAATAAAGAAAGAATTATTATACTGGTGTCAATAAGATAAATTACAGCTTTTTTTTTCCCCCACCAAGAAATTCTAGTTTTCCAACCAGCAGAGAATCTCTCTCCCTTTCAGCACTCCGAGCATCAGACTAGTTTCTCCTGACATCGCGCCCAGAGTCTCGGCTAATGAAACTGTTTATTTTGTGGATGGCTGATGCAGTTATTCATTACAGCAGTCATCTTGGAATAGATAGAAACTGGAGCCAGTGATATGAATTCAAATTCACTGCTGTTCCTTACATTTATTTGTTTCCAAAAAGTAAATAAGTTTGAAAGCTCTGCTGGTTGACCTAGTTAAAACTAAATGTTTAGGGAAAGATGAGTTTTCAGTGTTCTCTCACACTGCATAGTTTACACAGTTCCATGTGCCAAACCCTCAAAGTCTGTGATCACTTTTTCCTCCCACCACAGTGAGTTCACAACCACAGCACCAGAAAAAACAGGACTGGGAAGAACCTAAAAAAGTCACCTGCTGGTTTATCTCTTCTCCCTAACATTTATACCCATGGTAGAGATTTTCATATAGAGCTGTGGAGGTTTTTAAGAAGAGATAAGGTGGTTTATTCTAGTGTTTACCATTCCTATTTATAAATCTTTTCCTCTTGTCCAGCTTAAACTGTTCTGTTAACTTTCTCCTGTTCTCTAGGCTGAGCAGCCTCTGCCCTTTTAATCTTCCGTGACAGGCTGCTTTTGCTAGACCTCCGATCACTTTCTGCTCCCCATCTCTCAGTGTCTGATATCCCAAACAGGAGGCAGTACTCTGGTTAACAGCTCCAAAATACCAATCTGCAAGTATCCTGGGGAAACCGGTGAAAGTCCTTCATGAACAAGTAGTCAGTCCTTTACAGATTGTCATGATGGGAGGCTGTACTGCAGAGGAAGAAATAATGTCTGGCATAACTAGAGACATGTCCGTCAAAGGTGTCAAACACCACGGCAGAACAAGGCTCTGCAGTGGGGGGTCACAAGGGGGAATGTTTTTTTTTTCCATATTTCTGGGTTTTTATTAGCTCCTCTAGCATGTACCTCTGTTCCCCAACTTCAGCATCACTAGAGAAAAATCATTGCTGGACTGATTCACAGCAAGGCAACCAAAAGCAGCAGCAAAGACTGAGCTAATCTTTTCAGTTGTGTGAGAGTGGGGAACACAATGGGTGGATCTTGATATTACTGCCATGCAAGAAGAGGAATTAATAGAAAAGTTTGACATACTAGAAGGTCATTTTAACTGTGCAATTGCTTGCAACCCCGTCTCTGAGGGAAAAGAGGCAATGTCATATCTTTGTACTTGCAACCATGCAAAGGATGATAAAATGTAAAGGAGCAGTTTCATTACTGGAGCAGCTGGAGGGGAATTGCCAAGCCCTGGGATACAGACTCCCAGGGAGTGACCTACTGCTCTCCCAACTCCACAGCATGTCCATAATCTCCCTCACAAAACAGTTGAAAATAGAATTGGCTAGAGAAAAGGGGGGGGGGGGGGGGGGGGGAGCGAAAGGAAAAGCAAACCAATTCAACTTATTAGTAAAAGCTTGATGAGCAAAAGTCTACTGCAGCAAAAAACGCATCACCTGAGGCCGTGTGAAGTCCTATCAATATGAAGTAAACACTGGCGGATCTGGTACATGTGGTTTCTTTTGCCCTTAACTCTCTGCAATCTCCCAAAACAGCCCTCACTTTCTTTCTGTACTGAAAGCAGGAACTTTGATTTCTGTACATCACACATTTAAGGAACTGAGTGCACTTCTGAGACACTTACCTCCTTATATCCAGATACAACCAGCCCTCCATTTTCAGATGTTAACTTTTCACTCTTTAAAATAACATAAGCATTATTGAACGGGTTATATCCCACATTTTAAAAAATAAGGAATTCCTGGGGGTGGCACAGGGTGCATCACTAAAACCCTGAGCAGCCCTTCTCAGCCCCTCACTCACCCTGGGGTACCCACACCTCAATACCCAGTGTGGTGGTTATTGGGTAAGGATAGTGGACGAGCCTGAAAACAGGGACAGGAAGCTGGATGAGGGTGTGCATAGCTTTGTACTCTCCAAGGCACTAAACACTGGCCTAGAAATACCTACCTGGGCACTGAGCCTGACAAACCGTCTCCTGAAGCTTGCTAAGATAAATACGCACTGACAATAGACTCATCTTCCAGCATCCCTGGGAAAGGGATGGGGACCTGCATGTTGAAGGAGGGGCATGGGGACTAATGCCTGGAAAGACGCTTTCTAACAGAGCTGGCTTGCATGCAGAGCCATTTGAAGTGCCTCTCTTTGCAAACTGCCCCTTTTGTCCACCCACTTTCCTTCCTGAGCCTGGAGAAAGCTCAGGGAAGTGCCAGTGCCTCCAACTACTCCCCTGTTTTTCCACACCTCTAGGAGAGCTACACAGAAACATCAGAAATGAGAGCAGCTCCTCGTTGCTGTTACGAGCTAGGTTTGCAAGCCTGAAGTCCAGGTTTGCAAGCACTGCCTCTGCTCTTGGGGACTTCTGTATTGCTGCTTGTACGATAAAAACCATCAGAACATATGCAGAAGGAGGAAGGGAACACTTTTGTTTCTCTGTCCCAAGAACTGAAGGTACTAAAGGTTAATACTTGGAAATCAGCAACTGCCAAGAACAAGTTCCCCACCCATCCATCCACATTGAGCTTTGAAGTGTTTTCTTTCTAGCTTTACCTTGGCACGCTGGCCAAATAAGTCACAAGTTTCCGAAGGTCTTCCTGCCTTATTCTGTCATGATTGCTGCGGGCTGGGAAGGTCAAGACAGGACCACCTCGTTTATCACGGCCACCTGCGGAAAATAAAGGATTGTTAGAAAATCAGGCAGGAAGCACACGTCAAAAAAACTATGTGCACTGAATTGATAAACATAAATTAAGGCACATTCAAGAGCCTGCGCACTCTTTGTAGCTTTCAGGCTTGCTTAATTGAGGAAGACATGTTTGCATTTGTTAGAGTGCCAAAGGAAAAAAAAAAAAAAGAGAAAAAACACCAACCACAAGGAAATTTGCTATTAGCTTTTCTTCTGGCTTTCACCTAATCCCATCAAATCCAGTGTGACTGGTCAACAGCAAGAAAGTGAAAATATTTGTTACCCAACGAGCTGCATCCCTCATTGCCAGGCAGTTTATAAAGTCCCACCAGCTGGATGCAGCGTACCCCCACCACGTTTATGCAGTCAGACATACTAATCTGGCAATTCATTAGAAACTGAAGTTCTGATTAAAAGTTTGTGCCTGTGTTTTCTATTTAGAGAGTGTTGTTAGCAATTGGAGTTCCTTTTTTTTTTCCCCCCTGTAGTTTTCCTGTCTTAAAATCCACTCCTTTTAAACTGCCGGTGTCTGGCACCTAATGCTTTACAGCAATTCTCAAAAGAGCCACAAAGGAGTGGTTCTACCATGAATTATACAATCACAAATATAGGGGTGAATACAACCTATTCTACTGCACCTCATTTGTTTCTCTGCTGTGAATAAAGTTTAATAAGCTTGTAACAGAAATCTAGTTCCTTGTGCAATGTTTAGTTCTTCCTTCATGTATTAACACAGGGTTTTTTCAGGAACTGTGTGTTGTCAGATACGTGTTGGCATTGTTATCTAGGAAAAAATTCGTATCAAAACTACAGTTCAAAAAGCTAGCACAGAACTGCACCTTGCCTACAAGCTGTAAAAAAAGCAGATCAATCTTCACTTTTTAATGGAAAGTATAATCCCTTTAAGAGAAATATCACTTCTGACAAAGGGAAATCACGTGCTTCCGCTGAATTAAATTATCTGGCCAAAAAGAAGGAAAGCTATGCACGGACACGTGCACCTCCAGCACTCACACACACTGCGTTCTCTGTTACAGGACGCAGGACACCTGCACTCCGTGTGGCCATGACTTCTGCAGGGGTCCCAACCACCACGGTTTGGTAGGAAGAGCCCTGGGAGGCTCTGCTGTAAGAGTAGGACTGGCATGAGAGCTTGGAAAAACAGGATCCTAGCTCACCACAGGACAAAGAATTGCTCTGAAGAGAATTTAGATCAGGACTCAAGGAGGTGTCTCATATAGCAGGAGTTCCTGCAGGTGCATATCAATCCGGTGACATATATGAACATAATCCTGAGGCACAGCTTTTCCACCTGACCCTGACTACAAGACAGAGGTTTCTTGTAGATGCAGCTCCCAGCTGACAACACAGGCCCTGTTCATTTTACTCTGAAAGTGCCCATTCAGTTGATGCTACGATAGGTACAAGCTCACTTTCTAGCACAAAGTGTCTCTCCACATGATTCAAGTCATGCAGAAGCAGCTAAAAATAGCAGTGTTGTTTTGTATGTATATATATTCTATTTCCTTTACAAAATTCCAAGGTCTAAGAGTTTTCTACAGCCCTGCAGGCTGTACAGCTCGAAGCCTGTCACATTATAGATAAACTTCATCTACACAGATATAGATGCCAATGTAACCCAGTGTTACACTCTGTCTGCTTTGAAGTTCCTGTAGCTTTCAGTGGATGCTTTACACCCGAAGGGCAACACCTTCCAGTTTTTCAGGTCACATTCAAAAGGTACAAACAGAGAGGCAAAGACAAGGTGACCTCTTCATTTTGAGCCCTCACGCAGCCAGGGGAACACGTAGAGTACAAAAACTGCCCTGCCTCAACTCCACCTAAAGTTGTGTGCCTGATGTTTGCCCTTGGCTGACGGTGGGCAGTGTGCTGCCCAGCACTGCAGGAAATCCTCTGGGTGATTTCTCAAAGGCACCTTGCTGCTTCCAGTTAAACTGCTTACATGGGTCTCTCTGCAGCAGCCTTCAAACGGCAGAGCCTCTGCTGCAATGAGCACACCACAAACGCTAGGAGGATACAAGGGAATTTGGTCTCACCTTGGCTGATCCACCCTCTGCCACATGGCACGGGAATGGGAGTGTAATGTAAAAAAGGATTCAATTTACAAGGAAGCAAGCTCATTTTTATTTTCAGGCCTACATTTAAGCATAAAAAAAATCCTCATTTCAAGCACATTCTCCCATTGTTGGGATTATTTCACACACCGTAACAAAGCCGAAACCATTATATCATGTATGATGTGTCCAACAGGAAAGCAAGCCAGCCTATAGAATGGCAAACCAATATTGAAACTAAAGCTGGTGGGAAAGATTTCTTTCTATTTTTTATTTTTTTTTTGACACAGGAAGGTTTTCAAGGTTTTGAAACATTTCCCATCATATCAAGATGTAACCAAGGCTTTCAAAAGTTTCCAGATATTCGCTAAAGCAGAGACATGAACTTGCATTACATCCCAGAAGAACACACTACCTACTACTTAGTCAGGCTCCCCCTCCTCCTCCAGTCCCAACTATTTTAATATTTCTACAAAGTGAAAAAAAGTGCTAACAGATGAGATCAAGAGACATCCAAGCACACAGTTATAATCCTCTCCCAGGATATGAAACGCCCAGAAAGGGCCATGATCTTCCCACAGCCCAGCAGCCCCGACCACTCCAATGCTGCCTGTTCACCTCAGCTTGGTCATGACCAGAAATTGTGTTTGGGTTCAGGGACCCCTTTCCCAGCTACATTACCACCAAAGTGAGCTCTGAAAAAAAAACAACAACAAACAAAAAAAAAACACCACCACCACCACCACTAAATTTTGGGAGACTGAGAAAGTTGAAGGGGAAAATTCTTGACCGTTTTGCTGATGGTAATGGAAGGACTGTCAGCTGCAGAAAGGGAAACAGACGTAAGAATATTTCTGTCCTGTCTTTGCTTCAGGACAAAACTTCTCCTACATCAGTTCATCTGAACTGTCCTCAGGAGAGCAGGATAAATAAGGCTTGCACACAGTCAGAAGTTACCAGGACAGACCAGAGAAAATGGGTTAATTCTCTTTGGAGGAGGAAGGTTACAAGATGACCCAGATGGAGTTTTCTGGAGGATGGAAGGATAAATAAGTGCCTGGAATGATTCCTTCTACTCCTGTAGCACAGCAAAACAAGAAATATGAGTTTTAGAAACAAATGTGATAAAAATCACTGCTCTATGCTTTGAGTAATAGGGTGAAAATATTATTACAAGTGCATTATACATATTAAAATCCTTCACTTATTTCCAATAGTTTATGAGCAATCCCTAATTTTTATGAATGCCTGCACTATTTACAATTTTATGAAGAGCCTGCGTGACGAAATGTCAGGTTTCTTCCAGAATCAACCACAATGTGTTTAATTCACCATAGGTCCTGCAGAGTCCAGTAACTGTGGTTACTCTCTTAAATACTAATAAAATGTACCTTTTCTGTTGTGCTTCATAACTGCAAATGTCAGCTTTACCAGACAGACTAAACAGGATGGTCACACCATCTAACGTTAGACACCTGCCATGCCTATGTTAGGACCCTCATCTCCTCTAACAGAGCATCCAAACAAGGAGTAAGAACCACTAAAAGAAGAAATTCTTTTTGCATTTGCTCTGCAGGAAGTCTAATGTCTCATGTATATCTTTCCTCTTCTCTACCATTATCTCTTTTTTTTTTTTTTTAACTGAAGGAAACATTGAAGTATGGTGAGGGGAGGAAATTCACCCCAGATCTCACAGCATGTCACTTGAAGAACAAGGAGTAGAAACGAGGTTTTCTGATCCCTAGTTTACTGTATTAGGGCTTTATAGTACTTAGACTAAAAGTCAGCAACTAGAAACCTTACAGAAGCTCTGTCTTTGCTTGCAAGGAACCCACCCACAGAGGCTAATCTTGCCTCAAGTCAGCCCTGATTTGCACACTGATTTTACATGCACAGCTTCATCAGAGAACTACCCAGCATATTGTTTTAAAAGAAAACAAAAAAATGGAGGGGAGCAAAGAGGCTCAATTGCTCTAATCAATATGTCCCATCTTCTGCCTCCCACTGGGCTCACAGACATGGGATGCAATAATCAAACATATCATTATGTTTGCTAATTACAGTTATTAAACGCTAAAACAAACAGCTGATAATTTCTAATTGGTTTTCAAGGTGGGCTTTCATGGGGTTTGTTCTGATTTAGAGAGGCAAACAGATGGTCTAGTTATTAGTGCTCTGGAATAAAGGAGTCAGAAAAAACACATGTTCCTCAGGGCACAAAGTACACTGAAAACAAATATTTAGCCATATATGTCTTGTCTCCCTCCTACAAGATCCTTTGTTGACTGTCTTGCCTGTCAGTGGCATGCTTGCCCATTCTTCCCATCTCCCTTTCTTCTGCCTGTGTAGAAATCACCGCTATGTTCAGCACCTGGTCCCAAAAGTAGGATCACATCACTTGTCCTCCACAAATAATACGGGAGATACTGCAGCAATAGCATGAGGCATGATGATGGGCACCACTTCTACATAGTAAAAGAAAACACACACACACACACACAAAAAAAACCCCAAAACATTAAAGAAACCTCAAAAAACCTGCAAATAGGGGCAATGGAAGCAGGCAACAAACAACTTGGGCAAGTCTCAGTGACCTACTGACGGGCACTTTTCTGGTCAGGCTTTCGACTGAGACAAAAGGGACTCCAGCCACAAGATGCTTTCTCTAGCAGCTGCCTGAACTGAGATTTTAATCATCTCAGTGGTCTGGGGTGGCTGCAACTGCCTACAGGTAAGGGAAGATGCTGGCCAGCCCAGAGTTATTAATGTGTACTGTGGGTATGTGTTCCCTATTTCAAGTCCTGAGAAACAACTATCCCCGATAATACCCAGAAGTGTGAAATTCCAGCTCTGTGGAATCCTGTTTAGGAAAGGAACTAAGGCATTTCCTTTAATGCAGACTTTTTGTATACAACAGATAATGACTAAGGAGAGCTCTGTTTTCAAGCCACGTCACTCCAGTCCTATCTACTGTTCTACCACGACACTTTCCTGCTTGCATTCATCTATATTTAAGGATATTCCAGCCCTTTTCTTCCTTCTGCATGCTTTTTACAAGCAGGAATTCACAAGGTTTAACCACAGAAACAGACAAATGCCCACACACATAAAGGCTCCTGAGTACCTTGCCTAAGGTCCTGCAACATGCATCAGCAGTGGAGACAGAAGTAGTACACAGCACCTCTGGCCTCCATTCCGGTGTCTGCTGCAGCTCAAACGGATGTGCTGCTCCATCTGACCCCTGCAGACCATAAGCTGATCAATCTTGATGCTGCAGACTGTGCTGGGACCATAAGTAACTTTCCAGAGAAGCTGAAATACTCCTCAAAAGATATTTCAGTCCAAAATATGGTGAAAAAATGGATGATAATGAAGAGAACTCAGAGACAGAATGAGCTCAGCTGATGTCAGGCGCCTCTACAAAATGAGGAACAATAAGCTCTGGATTTCTAAATCTAATTGACAGACTTCCTAGGAAAGAAAAGTATCAAGGAATTGATATCCAGAGTCTTAAAATAATATTTCTTTTCCTTTCTTTGCCATAACTGAGCTCTGTGAGAGTCTGCTTGCTACCAGACCTCCTGTAAACAGAGCTCCATACTAAAACTTTTCCAGCTTCAGGAGGCAAAAATTTCTTGCAAGGGTTCTATATAGGATTATCTGTATGAACACACACAAATTCAGTTGATTCCAAAGCAGGTGATTCCAGTGTAACAGTTAAGGAAATTTAACCTCCCACAACAAATCCCCCCTGCAAATTAACACAGCTGCAATGCAGTCGGCAGAGAACGATCCTCCAGTGTGTTCCTCTTTGCAGCATCACATAAACAAATGTCATGTGCCTGAACCAAACCCTTATGGCATTAGGATTAATGACCCCAAAAACAAGGCTGTGTGTTCCCACCAGGATATCCCTTGGCAGAACAGATCAGACAAGTGGCTGTAGATGGGATGCTCAGCACAGCTGCTGGATGAGCCCATTTCCCTACTTGATGGATTTGTTCTACAACCACCCAGAGCACGGGTGCATGGATTTGAAGAGACAACTTGTGGTCTGTAATACTCCTTTTCTGATTTATTACAAGTATTTTGGGATAATTCTTTGATTATGAATGCTTCCTTGACAACAAGCCACTGAGAAAATTGTCTCATTTCCCACTGAGAAAATTACTATACCAGCAAAGTAAAATTAAGAACTGGTGAAACTCGTTACAATAAAGGAAGAGCTTCTTTGTGTGGAAGGCAGAACTTGCAGATTCCAGAGGAACTTGTTTTTTCCCCTGGAAGATACAGATTTGCTTTGAAGTATCAAGGCAGCACCGAAGCATCCTTTTCAACACTGCCCCTCACTCACACATATGCAAACCTTGCTTCCTTTCGCCCTTCTGTCTCAGATGTATGGGAATACCTGCTTCTATCAAAAAATAAATAAAAATAAAAAGATGCAGAAACGAACAAAATAAACCCCAAATTTTCTAAAACAAAATACTCTGCTGCAAACCCTCTTGAACCTGATGGAGAAGGGAAGGGAATAAGACAGCCCACAGCCATGCTGGTCACACTGCTGATGGCAGTGCCAATATGCACTCCAGACTCTTGTCTCTGAGCATCATATTAGAAGCTATACAGAGTAAAGGGAAAAAAAAAAAAAAAAAGAAAAAAAAAAAGAGAAGCTGCATTCACCCTGACCACACACTGTTTGTCTTCCTAATTTGAGGTGAGCACATCAGAAATAGAAAATTTCTGATGTCACTTCAGCAAAGTGAAACATGTAATGAACGGATTCAACACAAGTGGCTGCTCAGGCTTGCCATGTCCCAGCAGGGAAATTCTTGACAGCTACAGCCAAGTAGAGGCTCCTGCAAATTTATGGAAGTTCAGGGGAAAGTTCAAGCTATCGGACTTACACAATTGCTATTAGGAAGTCTTTTTCTCCTTTGGCTCTGAGAAGAAATTTGGCCTAGAGCTGGAAAACACCATCAGATAAAAATGTTTCTAAAATTGCACATTCCAGCACAGTATTTCCATTTCAACAAGCCTATATTTTCCTACAAAAAGATGTACTGAAAGACCCACAACCATTTGCTAATACAGAGATGTCCAGTTGTGAATTTCTGAGCTTCTTGTATGTTAAAATATATTCCTTAGGAAAAACAAACAAAGAAGCAAAACATACGTAACCCTACGATGCAAAGTGCTTTCATGGAAATAAGGAAGTTTTCAGAGGTGATGTGTTTTGCCAGTGGGATGCAAGTGCACATCCTACTGGAAAATGACCAGAACATTTCGTTGTTATTATATTAATTATCTCAGATGTTATAGTCACCTCCCTGGTTCCTTTTATTGATTTATAAGCTCCCAGGTTGCATTTCTGTACAAGGACAACTCTTACCTGCCTGTGTAAATGAAGCAGAGACCTTTGCTGAGATACATATGGAGCTCACTGTGTCTTTAAGGACTAGAAAACCCTGTGAGCTGGAACAGGATGGGATGTATACAGAACGTCTTGCTTCACAGTCTCAGTTCCTTCCTCTTATTGTTATTTTGAAAGTCTCTATCATTAATTTGAAAGCTAAACCCGTGTGACTGGATGCAGAGACCCACTGACCCGTAGGCTCCGAAGGCTTTTCCAGGAGGCGGTCAGGAGCTCTGCGTGCTTGGATGGCACCCACAGTTTCTTTTACATCCCACAAGTTCTTCTGAGTCCTTTCAGACAAAAATGTTTACTGGGTTGTTTTTTTTACCTACTTTTGTAAAGCACTTGAACTTTTTTGTCTGCACAAGGCATCATAGGTAGCATCTCCACTCTCACACCTACTAATTAAAGAAGCACACAAAGGGGAAGTCTCATTGCTGGAGGGAGATGGTGGTGGATCTTGGCAAGCTGCTGGTGTCCAAGAGCCAGGACGGTAAGTGTTGGCAGTCACTAGGCACTCTCCACAGAAATTCTTTAATTTAGTCCATGGCTACGGTTAAAACATATGGAAAGAAATACGGCAACTGATTCAGCACCCTAGCAATGCTTTAGGTGCGTATCATCACTACCTGTAAGTGAAACTGGATATCCCAGAGAATGTTTTGATTTCTGCTCTGACCTTAGAGTCCTGATGAGGATATCTGAACAGACACTATAGGTAAAGGTTCTTCTGTATCCTCACAAATGATCTAGCAATCTTACAAGGCAAAAGAAACAAAGCAAGACCAAACAAAACAGAAAAACAGGGTCAGACCTCATCAAAAGACCTGGAAACTTTGCAGTCTAAACTTCCTCTTTTTCTTCTTCAAAGAAAAATGTGCATCAATGCAGCAGTAAATTCTAGATGAAAGGATGATGGACCAAAACCACTATGAAAATTCAATAGTTAAGCAATGTTATATTTTTCTAATAGCATATTTCTTCTTTTGGAATTTCCGTTGATTTCAAACTACATCAGGGAATGGTATAAACAATAAGACACTTTTCTCTTACAAAATGTAGAAGAATTGTTGATGTTTCACTTGAAATTTCCATTACAGAGGAAGAGAATAGAAACTTTTAAAATTGGAATCAAAACTTTTTATGCAAATACAAAATGTTTACATCATTCAAAAATTAAATATTTTGGTTAGTTCTATTCCCAATCCAATACAAATTCCAGTGTCCACAAATCTGTGTTGGAGACCTCCTGAAATCTGGACCTGAACTCTTCCAGCACCTGGGAGGACTTGGGAATCTCATTTCAACCCCTTCTTTGAAGAGTGAAGCACATCCGTCGCACAGAAAGCAAAACATGCTCCTGCACACGTGGTCCCACATATCTCTGGTGTGTAGTGACCTGAGGTGACTTCAGACCCATAGATTTTGGGATGGTCAGTCTTTTCCCCCTAACAGTCCTTACCTTTTAGCATTTTTTTTTCCCAGATTCCAGTCTCAGAAGCCAAACAACCTGTAAGCCTTCCTCTTGGATTCATCTTGCCAGCCTAAATTTAGTGAGACCTAATTGCAAAGTTTCATCTGGTCTATTTACACTGAGCTTCTTCCTCTGAAAGACCTTCTGGGAAATCTCTGTGTTTTCCCTTCAGGCTCTCAGTCAGGTTCAGACGTCACTGTGCCCCTGTAAATCACCAAATTATGATACCATTCTACCTTTTGCTGTTGACTCCTCCTTGCTCAAACAGCCTCTCAGCAACCTGGCCACCTCCTCCTTGGTGCTTCTGCCTCGGCAGAGGAGCAGAAGGCACCTGGATAGCAGGCGGGAGCCTACTTGCTATGGGTCTTAAGAGTCCCATAGGGAATGGGAAGCGTTGGGAGGGATCCTGCAAAACTCTTCTGGGTGGGGTGTGGGGAAAGGGCAAATGGTTTCAGCAACACCCACTATGCTAGTCAGCTAAAAAGGTTTTCAAAGCCATGTGTGTGAAAAGCTCCATGTGCAGGAAGGCAACGTGGCAACATGCTCCACTCCCTCTCCCGAGAGCCTCATCCGCTTCCTTCTGTACTGCCCTGATCAATAGAAAATCTCCTGTGACTATAATCAAGCAGCTGAACGACATCTGAAGTTAAACCACCCTTCCAAAGCAGCATCTGCATTTCCCAGGAAAGGCTATAGCCACAGCTTCCAAAATATCACTTTCACCGCCTCTCACGAAAAAAAATACCGAAATAATCTACAACCTGTTTTATTTCCTTTCCTCTGTGCTCATCTCCTCCTCAGAATATAAAAATCAGCCTTTGGCTTGAAGCTCACTCCCTAATGGTTCCCAAAGCCTTTCCATTGCTGGAAACAACGCTGTGAACCACCCAGGCAAAGCCAAGATTTTATCAGGGTTTAGGCAACAAGCAGGCGGCCAAAGCCTCCCTCCCAGCTCTGGCTGAATCTGCCTCAGCGAGGTCAGCGATGGGAGCAATCAGGCTGCGATGGCCGGGATGCACTGCCACTGCTCAGGCTATCTCCTTGCTTATGAGAGATGGCATGGGGTTTTCAGGTGCTGTTTAGATACACACATATATGAACTTTGCTTGTGGGATTCAGTCCAGCTTATAAACAAGGTCACTGAAAGAGATCAAGAAGCAGTTGCAGGAATAAAACCACAGGAAGCGCCAGGCACAAAGCCCCAGGCGGCATTCAGGCTGGGTGAATCCGTGCCCAGCTACCTACAGCTGTGTTGCAACTCTGAAATTAAGTGCACTTCTGAAAGCCTAAGTGTGCCTGTGAGATTACACGGCGGTGTGGGCAGGCAGCAGCCGGTGTCCAGCCCATTCTCCACACTGCTCTGTGTGGTCGAGGTGTGGAGCATCCACAGCACTGAAACACAGAATGGCACAGCCCCTGCCGCAAGGAGCTTGTTTGTTCTTGCAGCCGTCCTGTCAAGGCATGGCTGAAAAGACAAGGTGGTGTAGCTGGAGCAGATGAGAAAAAGAAAAAGTGTGTAGCTGAGATGTTCAACAGATTTTTTTTGTGTGCTGATAAATTCTGCTGGTGTAAGGACAAGAAGAACCCACTTGACATCCTTACTGTACTGTTACCGTTAAAATTAACTGTAGTATAAACTCTGACAAGACTCAATAAAACTCTCCTTTTCCTCAAGGAAGCCTGATTGCAAATGCAATGTGCTCACAGACTCAGTGTTAACTACAGCTCGAACTCATATATATATATATATCCTCACAAAGTTCAGCAATTTGATTTTTCTTTTTTTGGCAAACACTTTCTCTTCTGTGCTGAAAGCACACTAGGAAGTTACTCCATTTTAATTAAAAAGAACCTAGCCTTCAGTTGAAGCTGTCAAATCCTTTTCTTCATCTGCTTTATTACATCAACCCAGGGAAAGTCGGAGCAGTTCTTAAACTCTGGGCTGGAGGGTGATGCTGGGGCTATTGTAATAAGGCACCAGAGCCTCAGCACATTTTATCTACAAAGGCTCAGACACTTGTTCCCATAGCCGTTGCATTTGGAGACCATGGAAAGGAGGTGGAAATTCTGGAACTGCTATCTAGTGAGCTGGGTCAGGAACAGGAACATTTTGAGCAGAGATGAGTCTGGAGAGTGGCAAGTCTACAAGGAACAAGCCATCCCCTGCCCACAGCAGATCATGGTGAGAAACCCCTGGGGGTGTGCTGGCACCTCTCATTTGTTCAACCCCCCCAGGGCAAGCTTGGCCCAGGACAGCATCAACAGGAGCTGATGATTTGGTGTGAGACCCTCTGGCTGCGAGCTGAACCTAGGCATGGTTAGGAAAGGGGCTATATAAACAGTCCAGACAAGTTGTTGTTATTAAATATTCCATGCATTACCAAATGATCCCGTGGTCATTTCCATGTGAAGCAACAGCAGGAGCCAAGAACTAAATTCCAGTACAGTCCCTGCATAAATTCCTCCTTTTTGCTTCCCCAGAGCACCCGGTTCAGCTTCATGTCACCAACAAGTCTGCAAGTACACTGCCTTTTTATGACTATGTTCCCCTCTTCAGAGCAGTGAAAGACAATAAGGACATAAAATATTTCGTGACATTCAGGATGAGACACCAGTGTGAGGCAAATAGTGGTGCAAGGGAGAATCACTGGGAGAGTTTTGGGTGGGTCATACGGTGCATTTGGTGTCACACAAACTTCCCAAGTCCTGGATTTTTCACATCATCGGTAAAAATGTTGAGGGTTTATAGAGCCACAAAGCGTCTGCCCAAGCCCTTGCTGGTTCCTGTGCCATTTCACTGATGCTAAGTGGGAGGACAGCCCGCACCAGCTGCTAGTCCAGGGGAAGGCTTCTCCTCCTATCCAGGCGTCCCCCAGCCTGGCTCAGCAGCCAGCAGAGAGCAGAGGAGGAAGGGCCCAGGCACCCCACGGCCTCGCTGCTGCTCTCCTGCCCTCTGCGCTCAGCAGTACTGAGGAGATGAAGGAAACAAAAGAGCAAAGACTGCAAGTGAGGGGCAGAGTGGGCTGGCTGCTTGATACTGGCCTCCTTGTTGCATCAAGCAAGGTCACCAAAAGCAGCTCGAATGGCTTGCACTCATCAGAAACACTGGCAGTGGAAGTACCCTCTTTTTGTACTGCTGATTTGTGTAACTTCATGCAATATTATGATCACTTCAGATGTTCTCTCCCCACCCATCCCCCTGCTTGACAAGTTGTAATTCACCCCAGAAACAATATAACCTAAGCCATTCTCAAAGTGTTTTCCATATTGTCTAGCCTTCATTCACCCCCAGGTCCTTGAGATTTATCCCCTGAACGAAGGGTGTAAATCGCTGCACGGGATCTCAGGAGATCTTTGAGCACTGGAGTTATGAAAATGTAGCATCAGTGGCACTTTTAAGTGCAGATTGATTGGGATTGCAAACCGAATACCAGTGGTTTACAGGACCAAGTGCTTCCTATAGACAGGACTGAGTGATGTTCACTGACCTGAACCCAAGGCAGCGTTGCTGACCTGAACCATCCTGGATCCTGACTCAGCCCGGGTCTGGGCTGGAGCTGACATTCCTTCCCACTTTCACTGCCCATTTACCTGTTTCTCAGAATAGGAAGAAAATCACCACGCGCCAGTTTCCAACTTGCTGAGTATTACTGGGTGGCCCTGTTCCACATACAGCCCTTTTCTTGGCAGAAGAGCCAACGCAAGTACCACCAAGTCCAAACATGAAACTAGTCCCTTGTGCCTGCACAGCACCGTGAGGACCAGCGGGTGACAGGCATCGCTCATGCTGGGCTAGAGGGACCAGGAGGGATGTGCTCACCTGACACGAAGGCCACTTTCTCCTTTAGTATAGGAAGGACATCAGCAGCTTTTAAGCCGTCATTTCGGAATGAACCTGCAAAACAGATACAGACAGGAAAGCCACATTAGAAGAGACCATGTCCTTGCTCCAGACTTCACCAACAATCCATGTTTCTCAAAATCAGACTGGAGGAAATCTATAAATTACATAAAGACACCAAGAGCTAGGCCCTTATGGCTGATAAATGAATATCATTAGCATCAACAGAGACATGCTTGTGAAAAGAAAATACAGAGAATCAACTCATCCCACTTCATCCTTCAGAAGTTCTGAAAGGTTAATAAATTGGAGGGAGATATAAAAAGGAGCAGAAACCAGTGTAACTGCAATTTGAACAGTCACTGGAGGACAGTTCTGAGAGATCCCTAAAGAGCCCTTTGTGTCAGAAAAGCGCTGAGGAATTTAGTTCTGGTTGCCGAATTCTTTCTGTGTTCAAGTAAGCAGGGCTTCATGCACTCTGAATTAAAGACATGAGTCTTTGCTATTAACTTGTCCTTTTTACGAGAATAACCCCACAGATCCCGGGCTTTGGCTAGCTCTCACATCAAAGGCAGGAACCGTTCAGCCAAAGGTAATATTTTGGAATTTAAGCAGATTTGTATATATGCATCTCATCCAACCATAAAGCGAACCAGAACAGCCAATGTGCTAGACATATCATGATGGCTCGAAGACACTGAAGCAGAGTACTGGGCCAAATTCCCCCTAGCTGCAAGATCAGCAAGTGTCAATGCAAGCTGAGTTTTGGCCAATACATGTTAAATTCATCGGGGAAACAGTGAAGTCAATTCTTAGGCACTTAACTATGCAGTAGACATTACATAACTGAAGTCATAGTGAACACATCACAAAAAAAAATAAAAATCAGTGGCTATGTGAAATATATAATAAAGACTTCTCAGCAAGAAGAGTTTGTAGACTGCTACACCGAGGGCTCAAGGACAACTTGAAACACTCTCCTACCTCTGTGTGTCTCCCAGAGGCAATGCACCTCGAGCCCAGGGGAAAGATATATGACTTTTAAAGACAGGTCACCTCCTGAGCTGCAGCAGGGCAGGCTGCAGGCAGGGGGCCTGCTGCTAACAGCCCCGATGTCCTGGCTGTGTGCAGGAGAGTCAAGAAAGGAAATGAACGGGGATGGTGCTGCTGGCAGGTGTTTTCACCTTTCTCAGTATTCTCTGGGACAGATCAGTCACACTCCAAAATGATGAAGTAACTGGAAATCCGTGACCCTGTCCTCCAGCCCGGAAATCCACAAAAGCTCCCCAAAACTGCAAAACTTCCCTCGGGATGAGGGATGAAACTCCTAAAGGCAGAGCAGTGCCTAAAGCAAGGTCCCAGCTCTAGGTAATACGCATGCTCACCTGAGCAGCAGCTCATGACCTGCAGACCAGGCTGTGGCTGCTGCCCACAGAGCTCACTGCAGCTTATGCTGAATGCCACACACCAGCAGCTCCATCTCAGAGCACGCTGGCAGGTTTTACAACAAGGGCTGGGGGAAGGGATGCCTGAACAGGAAAACCAATGGCTGTAATAAGGGCTCCAAAAGCAATGGCAAATCTGTCTCCAGGAGGGCCCCAAGCAGGAATGATGCATTCCCCAGTTCATGAGTTATTATAAGCGTACTCCTAATAATGCTCATTTTCATCCTAACCCCCAGCTGTTTCTAATACATTCGTTTTGTTTATTTGCGTGCTGGATCTGAAGCCATGTCTGTGTAGCACCGTCTCATTTTGCCGCAGAGCCCCGGTTATACAACCATGTAGGCAGTGCCTTCCTAACTGATGATGAAGGCCGTGCATTGTACCCTGCCCCACACTCCCCCCAACCCTTGTAAGGCTCGAGCCCCTCTGCAGCAGACAAACTGAGGAGGACAGATGGATGAGGGAAAGGCAGGCTGAACTCTGAGCATTTGGGCACTGTTTTGCTGGTTCACCATCGTTATAAGCCTGGGTCTACACAACAGTGCCCCTCTTGCTCTTCTACCTGCAAGTCTCACCATGCTCTGCAAAGAAGTGTCAGCATTGCAAGTGCCTCCTTATCAAAAGAGAAACAGAGGTGCAGAGAGCACGGTGCCACGTCCCAGTCACCCTGCAGCATCTCACCCCTTTGCCACGCCTTGGCTTAGTGTGCTATCCACATGGTGGGGACGCTCTGGTTATCCACAAACCTCTGTTACTCCAGGCACACAAGAAGAAAACATACCGTGCCTGCAGGAGCAGCACACAGAATAATGTATTATTGGAAACTTGGAAACACTGAAAAATTTAAGAACTGGATGCTCAGCATGGCTGAGTCACTTTTCAGGGCAGATCAATGCTGCAAATGCACAGCCCGTCTCCTAGCAGGGATTCCCTGCGCAGCAGAAGCAGCTCACAGTTTTAGGTGAGATGCTGTAATGAGAAGCCAGCTGGGTGAGATGGGAAACTTAAAGCACATTTCCACATTAAAGGCAGCAAACTTGAAACTGATAAGAGGAAATTTGTTTTGGTCTGGGTTTAGTTTGGTTTGGTTTTTTTTCCCCACACTAATACCCCGTTTGGCCTGGGGAACTTGCTGCTATAGGACGTGGAGGTCAGCAGCACAAGGGGCTTTCCCAAAGGCCTAGAGATCTGCAAGCTGCAAACATCTCCAGGGAACTGTAAAGATTAATAAAATAAACAAGAGTTTTGGAAAGAATATAAGCCTACAGACTTTGGAGTGAAAGCCAGACTCTAGCTATTGGAGTGAAATATAAATTATGTCTGGAGGGAGCCCTGCAGGCTTTAGGATTTCTTTCTCTAAGAAGAGGTCAGTGGCCTCTGTTGGAGACGCTGTCTTGGGCTAGACGGACCAACCCGTGGTCTGCTCCAGAGTAGCTTTTCCTAGAAAAGCTCTAGCTCCAATCTGAAAAAAGCAGCGTGCTCTTGGCTTCAAATAAAGATCAGCTGCTGGAAATATGGAAATACTTTCTATACTGAAAAAAGTATGCGTAGGCAAGAAGAAGGCCTCCTGTCAGTGCACTGCATGGGGCTTAATCACTTGGCTCCTGATGTCTTCAGCGGGAGTAGTTCATCCCAAGTCCCATGCAATGTTTCATGAAAGTCGGCCCACATTCTCATAGTTCTCAGAACAGATTTGACTATTTAAAAACTTTGGCATGAAGTTTCTTTAACCAAACAAAACTGAACTCCTTCAGCTGAACCCATCCCTTGAGGAACTCCACTGGAGTCCAGGAGGCAACAGTAGGATTAATCTGGTCCATATTGTTCATTTCTTCTTGCCTGAGTAAAGGCCTCTTCTATATTTCTTACTTTTTTCCCCCTCAGGTTTTCAGAGCACTTATCTCCTAAGTTTATCACAGCCTATTTACCTCCCCCCTCCCAAAGCCTCAGTGGATTTTATTTGTGTTTACAGTACAGTAGCATCCCGCCTTTCTACAATGTGCAAACAGAAGGGATGTTTGATGTGAGCAGAGAGAGGCAGAACAAAGGAGACATTATTATTCCCATTGTAGCCTTTTCAAACTGAGACAGAGAAAATTGACTTGTCCAGTGTCAGACGGAAAGTTTGTGCAGAGCCGAGTCCTCATTTCCCCAGTGCTTCCCCAGTGCTTTTCTCACACAACCATCCCTTTGTTTTCTGGAAGAATATCATCCTCCTTTCTCTCGTCTTAATACTTTTTACTTCCTTCTCCTGCCTTTCTCTCTCCCTTATTCTTTCTTTCTGCTTTTCTCCCTCAAATATTTACTTTTCTTGTCTGGGCTAAGTTCCCTTTAACCCCTTCCTTCCCTTCTTGCATGCTATTGTCCATCTCCACAGGGCTGTGAGCCTTCCTGGCTGGATTTCTCCGAGCTCCACAGGGCACACAGAGGGGCTTAGCCGAGGGCTGCCGAGGGCTTTGCCGCTGGGATTTCCCTGGCAGGGGCTCATTGGTTCGCAGTCAGAAAGGCCACAGCATGGCACGAGCATTTTGTTGAATAGAAGCAACATGTGCTCCGGACTTGTATTTTAGCACCATCTGGCAGAGATAAATGGGCCTGGACACTCTGCATCTGCTGGTCGCTCCTCTGCGGACGACAGGCTGATCCCTCACGCAAAGAAAGGGCGTTTTGGTGCCCCGAGCTCCCCAGGGCCCTGCGAGGCTCTCCTGCCGGCCTTCCCCGCTGCAGGCCGCAGTTATAAACTGAGCTATAAACGTCACCAACAAAGGTTATTATTCTCCTTATTAACTGATAGACAGTGATACTGACCTCACAGGAAGCATGTATAGTGCTGGGCCTGCAGGTCAGAGCATGGCAGGGCCGGGGTGAGTGAGGCAGGCTGGGCTGCCAGCCACCATAGGCAGGGGGCGAGGACGGTGCTCCCTGAGCTGGGGAGGCCAGCAAGCGCTCACGGGGAGGTTGCGGGTATTTTCCGAGGAAGCACAGCTGGCGTTGGCTGTGTTCCTCACCCCATGCAGAGCAAGGGCTGGAGCCGGCTTTCAGCTCTGCGATGGAAATGCAAATAATCCCTGGGACCTTCATAGACATGATGGCTCTCCCGCTATACAACTGGAGACCCACGCAACATCAAAGCTTATGCTGAAATAAGTCTATTTATTTCTGCATGTGTGAGTGTATATAAACACAGGATTATAGACAAATATGCATGGAAAGTGCCTAACAGCTACCTGACAGAGGATCCAACCATAAATCTGCTTTGAATTTGACCTCCAGCATTCCTGTTAGCCTTGTACAGGGTAAATGTCTTTATGCCATCACATGTAGTGCACAGACAGACACACAGACCTACGCCTTAGCCTTGCTTTCCAGGTGACCTCCCCAAAAGTTTCAAGAGCCATGGAAACCAAACAGACGGGCTGCACAGAAGACTTACACCGCTGCACCACATGCCAAAGACGTTATCCCAGCTGAGACAAAAGTTATATTCACTACATTGTTGCATTTATTCTAAAATGAAAAGATGAATGCTGTTTTCATGCGTAATGCTTAGCATCAGTCCAAGACCAACATTATTTTCTCCACACTTCCTTATATTGTCCTCCCGTCTATTAATTATACACCACCACTACTCGCTGAAACATCCTTCTGGTCGCAGCTCTTGGGCAGTGATGCTGAGAGCTTCCTTCCTCTGCTGCCAAGTTTTGCCAGTGCTTGTCAGAGGTCCAGCAGCTTTTCTATCCCCTCTACATGGGGCAGTCGGTCCCTCTGATTTCCCACTGCTCGAATGCTCCCAAAGGGACAGCCTCTGTGAGCACAGCCCCCTTCCCTCCCTTGCCTGCAATGCTGCAGGCAGGGCTGGGGTTCAGGGAGCTCACTAATTGCTGAGATTGTTATTCCTTCCACGAGGTACTTGGCAGCACCAAGCCTCCCAGCACAGCCTTTGAATGTCCACACATTTGAACAGTAGCCTCAGCTTGAAAGCACGCCAAAGAACAGGCAAGGCTTCAACAAAGGTACGGCCCCTTGCAGCAAACATGCAAATTCATTAGCCTCTGTGCACATGTGGTCTCTAATAAGCTGAATTTAGCATCTGAAACCTAAAACACTGCACCCTGTGCATCCCACCTAAGCCAACAGTCAGGCTTTGCCTTCTCATACACGGCACAAAACTAGTCAAAGCATCAGAAGGATACCAAATTAACACACAATCTGTGGCAAAGGCTGAGCTTCATCTCCATCCAGGGGGGATTTTATTCATTTCATTTGAAGCAAACACTAACAGGGATGCTAAGAGAACGCAATGACTGTGAGCCAATCTTTTACGCATTTCCTTTTTATTTTCATCAGGACTTGGAACCAGGCTGAGATCTTTCAGTCCCTACCCTTAGAAAAATAATTAGACATTATAGGTAGCCCCGTGGATAGCACATCTGACTGCTAGTCAAAAGACTTGGCTCTGTTTGTTGTTCTGCTCCTGAACTGCTTTGTGATCCTGAACAGGCTGTTTTAACTGTGCTAGATTTTGGTTTTCCTGGCTGTGGAAGTGGGATAATGACTACCCACATTAGTAAAGTACAGTCAGGTCCACAGACCTCAACAGTACCTTAAAAATGTGAATTAATTTTGTCTCAAAAAAAACCCTTCTGAGACAGGGAACTGCTGCAGTCTGTTTTTATAAGTAGGCAAAATGTGGCAGTGACAGTAGGAAATATTTGCCCCAGTGAACACAACTTTCTAGGGAGGAAAGGGAGATGTTAAGAGAACTGGAAAAGATTATGTCACAAAATCCTATGTTTTATTTCTTAAGCGTGCAAGGGACAGATCTACTACCCAAGAGGGAAATAATCATATTTAGCATTTGAGTATCTTCCTGTAGATTGCAGTATGCTTCAGTAACCACCCACATGCAACAGCCTTTTACAGCGTTAATAAAGAGCTATGGGCCATTTGTAATCTGAAGTAGCATTTTAAGCATGGCCATGGTTTCTACCCAGGCTAGTGTGCGTGAAAATTTTCTTTTCATTTCACTTCCCTCTCGATTACAATTGGATTCCTTATGGAAACATTCCTCAGAATTTTATAATCCTATAAAAAGTTTAAATCTGCTGATGGATTCCTGCAGGAAGGATGCAAGTCCTCTGTGAAATTTGAGAGGCTGGGTACACAGGGGCTCATCCTCTATTAAATACTGGTAGGTAGAATAATTTCCTTTAGCCAGCACTTGTTTAGTTTACTGGCTTTTTTCAAAAAGCAGCAGCAGGGCATCAGCCAGCACCTGTAACCTGTATCTGTCCCTCCAAAAGCCCTGCTCAGGTCCTGGAGGTCCCCAGCCACCCGGAATTTATCTGGGATAAAAAATAAAATAAAATATCTAATTATACACAACATGCAGGAGGCACTTTGCTGAAACGCCAGCCATACAAAGGGACCATATGCCAGTGCTTCAAGTGTGCTTTGCAAACATCTGCCTCTCAGGGGGATTTCATGCCAGACAGTAAGAAAGTAACTTTAATTAGAGGCCAATTGAGATCCTTGTCCCAAGGCCTGTGACTTCCTTAAAAACTAAAAAACAAACAAACAACAACAACAACAACAACAAAACGCGAACAACAAACAAACTAACTAACCAAATACATTTACCCATGTGTTTAAAAACAATCTGTACGTTTTCTCTCTGAATGCAGGACACTCTGCATTTTTTCTGGCAGGGTTTGGTGTACCCTGTCCTAATGCATGCACAGGCTGACAAAGTTCCCGTTGCCTTCAGCAGGATCCCTGCCCTGGAGAGACAGTTGTGTCTTGTGCAAGTGTCAGGGGCGATTTTAAAATGGTCACATGTGATTGTGGCTCATCCAGCATTCACAAACTAACACCTCACTATTAATTAGGATTTCTTTTCCCTCTGTCTCACCTCACTTCACTTCAAATCCCATCTGATCAGATACGTCTTCCTTTGCTCATCCGCTTTGGTATTTCTTTCTTTCTTTCTGCTAGAGCTTAGGATTTCAGTGCGCAACTATAGGGTCATTCTGCAAAGCTGATTTAAAAAAAAAATAAAAAAATACAGCAGAGACCTCCAACTCAAAGGGGAATTTTCCCTAGGGATAAATCAAGATGCTGTCTCTGGTTGTGCATCTCCAGGTGTGCTGGCACAGAGGGGACAAATGAACCTGCCAGCCAACAGCCGATGCAGCAGATCCCACGGTGGCACAGGGGATGCTCATGGGCTCTGCTCTCCTGCTAGACTGCTCCAAAAGCAGCAACCTGGGGAGCAGGGGCTCCCCTGGAACCCCGCTCTTTTGTCCCCATTTCAGTTTCCCAGGACCTGCTGCTCCTCGAGCCAACCTCAAAATGATGACAGTGCATATCCCACTCGCAGGCTGCTTGACTCTAACAAAACACCGAAGTACAGGGTGGCCACGGCAGCTTCTCCGAGGGACCCATGAGGTGTAACAGCCATCGGCTTAACTTCCCCAGCCACATCCGAAACCTAAACAAAACCAGGGCAAACGCTTTACATAGACCAGCAGGAAGGAGAGGGCATGGCACTCCCAGAGCTAAATAATTCATCTGCCTCTCTTAGGTACGCTGACATGTTTGACACACATTAAACATTAATGGAGATCTTTTTACGGATGGCTGAGTCACGCTGTCGGCGCGCCGTCTTCTGCCTCTCCACCTGCCCCTTTCTCCCTCATCCAGCCTCGTTGGTGGAGTACGGCCACTTGTAACACTGCCCTTGGATGGGACCAGGAGCCCCCAGGTGCTGGGGGGCAGAGGGGGCTCAGCATCCCCTGGGAATGCAGGGATGAGAGCAGAGCACACCAAGCCCCAGCCCACTGCTGCTAAATTCACCAGCCCGCTGTTGTGTTAATTGCCAAACGCGAGGGGCTGGGAATCGTTTTGCAAAGCAAATTACCTCCCTGATTTCTAAAAGCTTCCTAGCCGTGTTTTTTTTTTTTTAACTTCCTATTTTTTCTTTCTCTCTCAATATATAAACGCCAATTATATTGCTGCCTGCCTCTGTTTACTCGTTTTTTCAGTCGTTTCACTCTAATGCCAGTTTGGCCCCTTCTGCCCAAATCTCCTTGGCATGCTACCATAAATGTTTATAGCCCTAAGACTTACTGCTGTAAGGAGCTTGACATTTTTGTGGTAAAAACCTGCAATGTTATTGTAATGTTGAACCAGAAAGGATCACCAGCAGGTTGAAAACGCAGCTTTCTTTTGGTTTTATTCCAGCTAAAGACACATATAAAGAGATGACTGGGATTAAAGCCTCACTAACTGCCTGGATGTCTTCTTGGACAAGCACTCCTCTTAAATTTACTGCAGTGGTACTCAACAGAAGGTAGAGGTACACAAAGCCATCAGGCAGCCTTCAAAGACAGAGGATACGCGTTTAATCTCATCTCACATATCCTATTAGACTGTGAGACTGGATGACAAGAGTTACCAAAGACATGTTCTTCATCCCAAACATGCTTTTTTTTATTGAAAGGGCTAAAATATTTCTAACACGATTATCACCTAGACTTGATAAATTGGCTACTTTTCAATAAGGGGGAGCTCAGAGCGGCACAAATAACTGGCTACAGGTTAATGAGATCTGACTGATCTCCAGAGGGTGCAGGCTGCTGCTCTACAGATGCCCGACAGCTGGAGTCAAATGGCCATCCCACTAACATCCCTAAAACACAGGGAAATAATTTAAGGCCTCTCTTTCCAGCCCACTGCCAGGTTGTAAAAGAAAAAGCCACAGGCCTGACAATGTCTCTTTTTTTTTTTTTTTTTTTTTCAACAGAGCTGACCAAAGAGCTGTATTTCAGGAACGATTTTTTAACTTCGCAGAATGCAATATAAAATCTTTTTCCCACACACATCTTCTCTTCTTATAGAGGGGTTTTATTGGTTGGTGTCTCCCCCTGTTCCAGTTTCACCACCAGCATGCTTTGCAAAGACTAACAATTCCAGGCAGGAAGAAACTGCCCCACGCGAAGAGCTGGTAATAATCCACAAAGCTCATCTGAGAGGTCTCCTAAAGGTAGTGAAATTATGCGTCAATTACAGACTTGATCTATTGCAGCTTGAGGTTTCCTTTTAGGATCTTGAGTACAGTACCAAGCAGCAGACCTCAATTCAAACTCAGCTAAGCCAACAAAAAGACATTGATTACCTTCAGTAAGTTGAAGATAAGAGGGAAGGAGAGTTCCTCCTTTCACCCACATCTCCTACTGCAGGTGAGATTTCACTTCTTTGGCTGCAGCAATTTTCATAACCCATCTTAAATCCATTTTTTTATTTTTCCGCATCCAGTAATCCAACCTGCATGCACATCTCATGCTCAGCGTCCCTGCTTTCCAGCACAAACATGTACCCACCAGCACCTTCCCTTACTTTCATTCTAGGTTTGCTGATAAAAGGACAGACCTAGTCAATGTTTCCAGCCTATAAGTAAACCCAGGCTTCCCGTGACCTTTTCCTGCAAAATCCAGCTCTACAGTTGGAATGACTTATCCATTATATTGGTTGTTCAATAACTCTTAGGCTCTACCATGCTAATACAGCTTTGAACGCATGACAAGACACAGTCAGAAGTCAATAAAACATTAGGAACGATCACAAAACAAAAAAGGCAAATTAACTGCACAAAGGAAAAGATAGAAACATAATTATATTTTTCTACCTGCTTCCAAAGCAAAAGCAGAATGAAAAATGGGCTGGAGAGAACAGATTCATCATGCTTTGGCTTCATTATTATAATAATTAATTTATATTAGCAGGTGTACATTAAGAAGATGTGTTTCCACCCCTCTGCCACCACCAGCTGGTACAACATGTGTGTGTCAGTCATGGGAAACAGTAGTTGTGCTGATGGCCCTCTCCATCCATCTTACATCTGCATCCTGTCCTGACTGCAGCTGTCTTTTAGGGTCAAGTCAGCAGTAGGGCTGCACCAACACATCATGGAGAACAATTTCTGCCCCAAAGTACCTAAAATGGCCACAACCAACTACAGTTGGAGACAACCGAACATGTAATGACATCTCCCTTTTTCATAGCAGCTGACTGATGGCAGACAGCAGGCGTCATGGACAGGGATTTTAGGCAAGACATTCATAATAACCTTTTCGAAACCCGATATTTACAAACCTGTGCTGGAAAAGGAGCTAAGTATGGCTTTTCAGTGAGAGATCTTGTTCCTTGAATATGCCGAGAAAATGCTCAATTTTGCTCCACAAATCAGTTTTATATCTCATCCGGTGGATCCCTCTGCAGTATTTGGACCAGTCCTCACCAGCAGGGTGTTTGGGGACATTGCGTGGGACTGAGAGGGCTAGGAAAATATCCTCTTGGCAATGTCTGCTTAAATTTGGTGATCTGATGAAAATTCAGCCTGTGCAAACACATCTACCCTCTTTGCCACTTTCCTGGGAAGCCCTATCAAATGTGACAATAATTGTTTATAGCAAGAAATATAGTAAATGCAGAAAGTCAAGATACATGAGACTGACTACTAATAAAAGCTGCAGTATAAAGCATTAACAACATGCTTGTTAATAAAAAAATGCATACTGAAATATTATTGAAAGAACTTTACCATGCAGGAGAAAAGGTACAAAATTCAGTTTTCCACGTGGTGTACTGGCTTTAGTGATATAGACAAACAACCTTCTCACAGCCATGAAATGCATCTTTGGAAATGTTTTGTGAACTCATACACAGAGAACAAAACAAAGAGATAAATACACTCTTCTTCCCCTTCACTGAAGAGCCACAGTACTGAGCACACTGCCTGCTGTAAGACTACTGACAATTAAGGATGTGTCACCCTGAGCAGTATCTCTGTCTGCACGTAGCTAACCCAACCATTACTATCATCCTCAGCCGCCACCACACAACCATGCACAGAAACCCTATATTATGGGAATAAATATCCATTGAAGCCAAAATGACCAGTCAGCTGAGCACGTAAATTGCCCAGATTCTACCCGAGGATGAGAATAATTATCTTTCTAAATCCACTTTAAAACCCTCACTAAAGAATACTTTATGAAGAGGTCAAGCCCTGATGGGAGCTAATACCCTCAAATGAACCTTTGTTATTGCCCAAATACAAAGAGCCGTTTTAACGCGTCACGTCAGAAGAATGCCTTCTCCAGGAGCAAGGCTGCCTCCATTTGTATAGATGGTCACTTAAGTGTTCGGTAAGTCATATGACTTTGTGGCTTTGAAAGATTGCACTTTGATGTCCAACAGACAGATGTCAGCATAAAAAAAATGCGAAAAAACGGTCCAAGCTCTGCACAGCCGGCATTAATTGACAAAACAGCAGTGAGCTCGTGTGCAGAGACCAAATAAGTAACAGCAACCAAGCTACCTCCTCTCTGCTTTGCTTCCAAAATATTTTTAGCAATCGTGTAGCTACAGAAGTGCCAGTAAAATGAGGTGCAACCTGTTCAGCAACAGGGGTGTGCAACCACTTGCATTACGCCAGCTCAGGAGCACCGTACCCAGCACTTGGAGCTGTAACGTCAGCTAGTCCCTCCGTGTCAATTGCTTGAGGAGCAGTGTGTTGGAGCTCACACTGCCACTGTCACTGCTGCTCCACGGATAAACAGAAGGCTTCTGTCATCAGTGTTTTCAATCCAGCACTTTTCACGAGCACTGCTATTCAATTATAATGATTGTTTTGTTAAGTGTGGTTCTACTCTGAAAACTGACTCCATGAAAATAGGATCATGGAGTTCATGTTTATTGCAGCTCAATGATTTCCAGATCAAATGCAGTCAGTTTACAAGTAAAAAGATGTTTGGTTTGTTTTTCCAACTACCAGGTCTACAAGCCCATGCTGGGATCTAGAAATTAAGTTGTCATCTTTTTGGCTTGTACAATTGCAAAAGGAACGGAGAAGAATTCGGCTCGCCCACTCCTGGAGCTGCTGCATATCTCCAGCTTCAACAGAGATTACAAGGAATAAAAATGAAGACAATATTTTCAAACCCACTTATCTCATTCCACGCCTTAGGGCCTCAGCAAGGTAATCTGATTTTAAAAGCTACTTCGAGGGCAACTTGAAGTGACAAGACTTAAGTACCACTTAAAATCTTCCTACATATTTAGGTAGCTATAGTATGTACCTAACTTTAGGCACCCATTTTTCAAAACTGTTCCCCTTAATTTAGTCAGCAAATTAATCAGATCTGCATATGATTACACAGAGATAGCAGATCATTTCAGTAGGAAGGTGCTATTTTTATATAGACACTTGTCAGAGCAGAATTGCATGTTAAACTAAAATTTATGAGTCCGCAAGCCGAGTCTCCATTAACTATTTGACAGCTGCAAATTATTACATTAGAGGCATAGCCAACTTGCGTATACAGATACACGTGTGCATGTGACTTAACCATTCCTCAGCTGTCTGTATGTCTGTCTGCAAAACCTCAGCACCGCAGGGGTTACCAACTTTGTGTCACGGCAGCTCGCACAGGTCATAACCAGGTGTCTGAGCCCCACTGTTATGCACATGAAAGAAGCAAGGTATTCGAGGGGCAGAGGAACTCTTAAAATCTGCTTTGCGATGGATTAGGTTCTTACACCGTTCTTACAGCGCTCTTTGTCAGGTCCCCTGGGATTCCCCTACAGAAAAACCTCCACTTCTCAGCCATGTCTTTGCTTCTCCACATTTCCTCCCCTCATACACCCATACTCCCCCATACACCCAGCTCTTTCCTTCTGGACTTCTATGCCCACTGCTGCTGGTTGCCACTGGTCAAACACCCCCAGTAGGATGATTGCCTCAAGCCTTGCAGAGGATTTGAAGGAGCTTAACTAATAGCTGTGTACAGAACCTGGATTTATTGAGAGTAAACTGAGGCAGTGTTTGCCCCCACTAAGGATCTGCCATGAAAGGTTCCCACAGCACAGCATCAGCGCTGCCCACCCCGGCTGGATGTGGGCTTCGCCTCATCCTGCCTTGCACCTTTGGGAGTTAATGGGAACGTCTGATGGCAACCCAAGAGATACGGCAGAAGAGCTTGCAGGAAAAGTAAGCTGAAAATAAAGGCTGGGAACACAGCCAGCATTTACAGATGTACTGAGTTAACGAGTTTGAGAGAACTTTCCAAAACATTATCCGGTTTTACCCACCCGGCCTCTCACGCTGGTGTCACAAGCTGGAGATGCCTCCTTGCAGGGGCAGTCCTGCCAGGCCATCCTGGCAGGATTACTCTGGCTCTCCCCCTTCTCCTTCCCCCTCCAACAAGGACAAGAAAGGGTGTTTAATTAAATCCCAATGTTATCATTTCTAGCTAAGTGTAAAATCGTTGATTTGGAAAGCACGGTGCCTGGCTTTCATCATTAAAGAGCGCTGTGATCAATGGAACATCAGGCCAATTATGGCTGTTATGGTGCCCAGAGATGTGTTTCTGTTCTCTGGCTCTCTTTATGTATTCAGGTGCAAAACGAAGGAAATACAGCAGCAAACACTAAGTGCACTGCTGAGGACACATTCGCACCCAAGGAGCTCCTTCCAGGGCCCCTTCCATCACAGGGCTGCTTAGTGCCTGGCAATCGCCCTCCCTTTCCCACTCCAGCCCCAGTCAAGGTCTCATCCACAATGATAAAATCTGCCTGGAGATTTTAGAAAGCTATATTCATGCAAGACAGGTTTGTTGCTCCAGGAAACAAGCCACCGCTGACTTGTCTTTACAAACAGTCATGGGAACTCTGAAATGAGTACAGCTAGGAGGTACGGGGGTACTTGTGGCTCATCCCGTCCTCCGGATGATATTTTCCCAGCACGCAGTCACAGCTCGTGCTATTTGACTCATCCTCATCTGAGAATGCAAATAGTTCCCAACTGGTAATGCAGCGTTTCTGCTTGCGGGTTTAGAGCTCGGTTTCTCTCGCGATGCTTCAAGCTGAGCTGGGTCCAGGAGAGCCAGCAGACATTCGATGCTGGGGAGAAGGGTCTAGGTACGTCCTTCATGTGCTTTGCAAAGAGGGAGCCCGCAGGACAAAACTGGACCTCAGCAGCAGACCCTGATATGGGGGTTGAAGGAGCTGAGTGCAGCTGCCCGTGGATCAGTTTTGTCTGATGTTTAAGCAGAATAAACTTTTGCCCTGCCAAAGCTAATCCTTGTGCCTTGCTGCAGGAAGGGCGTTGTTCCAAGCCCCAATCTCGTAGCAATGAGACAGGTCTTGAATAACCCTAATTTTCTTCCAGATTGTGCTCACTATGGGCAATGCTGTGTTGTAAAAGCCAAACTGTGCTGCTGCCCAAGGAGGGATGGTAGGTAAGGGAATGTTTTGGGCTGGAGGAAAAATGGAGCTCTCCCAAATACTACCGGCTTTAGACTTTGGATTAAACCCTGTCCTTAGTCATGCCAGTGCAGAGCTGCTCCTCTCTGCACGGCTTTCAGAGAATTGTAGATTTATCCCTGTTAAATCATGCTTCAGTTCCACGCTTCTGTATCACTTTCCTCACAGTTTCTCTCTGAATTATTTTAATTTCTTATTAGAATAAATCAGTCTGCCTTGCCAGTTAGAGCACAAGACATTGCAGATAGTTACTGACTCAGAACTGAACGCTTACTACTGAATTCCCAAGAAAAATAACATTACATTGGACTTAGAGAAAATTCAGATATCTGAAAGGAAAAGTAACATTTTGTGGGAAGCTGTAATTATTCCAGACAACCAACAGAAATCCAAATAACTCAGAGATGAGTTAAATGTAAAAGCAAACCAAGATGGCCAAGGTACGGAAATCAGTGCTGAGGCACAGCAAGTTGCAGGCAGCCTTCAGGGATACCAGGAAATCGGTGGACAGCCATGGCTGGTGTGCAGTACTATTGATGGCTGCAGATTAAATTGATATTGAAAGCCCATTTCATTTTTTATCTTTCTCTTATTAAATTATTTTAGGATGAGAAAAAGGAGACCACAAATCTGTCTGCTAAGAGCAACATGGAGGTATACCATATTAAAGTGGCAATAAAGACATCATGGACAATCCCTTGGCTCAGAGCCTCAAGATGTATATCTTACACAAACCTTGCTCATAAATTAATTTATCCCAGGATACAGTCACTGCCTCATAAGCACAGGATGTTCCTAACCTTTCAATTACCTGTTCTTTTGCAAAAATAAAAGGCGGTAGAGATCCCCAGACACTGGGGCAGAACCCAACCCCTTTTTGTGGCTCATATGAGACAGCTCTCCAGAAATTAACACTGATCCTGTGCTTGTACTTTATCCCTTGGAAGGAAACAGCCTTGTCTTTCTTGGTGTACCCTCTCTGGGTGCCTGTGAATAAAGTAACCCGTGTCACAGCAAAGCTAATGAAAGCTGCGGGTGGCCCAACACATGAAACCTTCCACCAGCTCTGTGCAGCTCTGCTCACTGGGTCTTGCTGTGCCAGCCATGGTCTCCAGGAAGCTCTGACATTTTCCTTGACGGTCCAAATATAAGAAAGGATAACGGTTACTTGGGTTAGCCTGAAACATTTGCTTTTAATCCTGGCCACAGATGTACCCTGTGATCAAACGCAGATCATCTGCTCTTCCTGCATCTCAGTTCACCCATATGCTGGGGACAGCAGCATTTCCTTACCTCCCCAGAGCAGCCTCAGAGCTTGGAAGCGGCATCTTGTTTTTTCGCTGGCCAAGAAAATTTCTTACCATCAGTGCTAAGTGGGTGTTTTCTCTGTACAGTTTGCTCAAAGGGAAATAAAAAGGCAGAAAGAAAAGATGTAAAGCTGTTCTTAAAAGAAGACTTGTTCATCTTTAGAAAACTGAGAAAATATTCAAGTGCCACTCATTTAGCACTTCTGGCAAGTCAAGCCTTGAGCAATTAGCTTGCTGACTGCTTGAACATTGCTGGGTGTCATCTAACTTAACATCAGGCCAACTGACAGGACATCTCCAGCACATCCTGACTACAGAGAGCTATTCTCAGCTGCCCTGCTGGCCTGGTTTGACTCGGTGAGGACCTTCAGGTGCACCGACCAACCACTGCCAATTCTTAAATGAGAAACAAGAATGGAGAATATTGGGTTCAGAAAGAAAATCAGCTTGTCTGGTCATCCCTGAGCTTTCACCACACACATCCTTGAGCAGGAACATTCATTTCCCAGAGCAGGCACTCACGGAGAATGACGCGCTTTGTCCCAAAGTATGTGGGTGAAGGAAGAGCAGCATGGGAAAGCCATGTACGAGGTTTATCAGCTTATCACAGGCTCAGGATCATCACAGGCTCAGGATAAGCCCCTCATCCCTTGCAGAGACCCCTGTGCCATGCACCTCACTGCTTCCCCTGACAAAAAACAGGACCGAATCAGTCATTTGCTTATCCTCCATGCTGCAGATGTTTACAGGCATTCTTACCAACACTTTAACGAGGCGCTTGTCTCAGGAGTCTGTTTACACATTCTTCAACTTCTGAGCTTTCAAACACTCCATTAAATCTGAAATTCCCACCACAAGCAGCGAGCATGCGTCAGAAGGTGAGGAGTGAGCCCACACATAGTCTGGGTGGCACAAGGAGCACACATTCAAACACAGAGTGGGTGTTAGCCCAATCTCTTCCCCCTCAAGCCTTTCCCTACATCAGAGAGTGACTGCACCAAATTTCCGAGGAGTAATAGCTCTGAAAGTTGGCAGACTTGAAAATAAAACATGAAACCACATACTTAATCACCTGGGTACTGGAGCATATAATTTCTCTACCTACAAGCCTGAAAGCTGCCAACGCAGTTGCAAAAAGGAGCTGCAGTGTGGGGCAGCAAGCACAGGTCTTTTGTAAAAATTTTTTTTGCCCGAGAAGCAAGAACACTTGGTTACCAAAACTATCACCTTCAGCTTTTAAGACACGTGCCCCAACTCTTCCTGTGATTTTCAGTGAAATGAGGTTGAAGATACTGTCCTCACAGGAAAACCTGCACATCGAGATATGGAATAATCAGTTGCCGGTCTTTGCTCAGATGAGATGCAGAGGTGAAGCAGAACTGACACCAAATTACCCCTCACATTTAAGGTGCTTGTCCCCTATGGCTGTGTGTGAGGTGTTAAGCAGGGCATGGCGAGGAAGTTGGCAACCAGCAGTGTTTGAAGTGTAGCTAAAAAACAAAGACTGCTTCTGGAAAGAAAGACTCCTACTGCTGACAGTCTTTCGCAGTCAAAGAGCCACGTCTAGACAAAATCCAATATTCCTAAAGAGGAGACACATTACTTGGGCTGTAGCTTCCAGCCCTGGAAATATTGGGTTTGTTGGAGTCTGTGATTTTAAATTAGGTCAGCTAACCAATATTGTGTCCAAGGAAATTCATGCTGAAAATGGGAAAAAAATGGCAATGGGCAGCAGAGATATGTTACATGAAGATATTAATGACTAGATGATGTTTGTCCTTCATCCTACTTTCCTGTGAGAGAAACCAGGTCTCACGCAGGACTTGTGCTAGCTGTTTGTCAAATCTGTTCCTCCAGACAGGACAACTGGCCAAGATTTCAAATGCATCTGCACCACAACAGGTCCTGGACACACGCTCTTCTGGCATGGACAGCTGAATTTCAAGGCCTTTTTTTATGCCAAGACCTGGATTTTATTGTGAGGGGACTTGTGCTGAAAGCAAGTCAGTAAGTCATAAAGAGACATGCTCATCTCTGAGCTCTCCAGGCTGGAGACATATCTGTTTATAGGAGATTTCTGTTAGAGAACTTGAGTCATCTGGGCAACAATGCTTATCAATTATTCAGGCTGCATACTTTTTTATTCAAGCCACAGATACACATTATTGCTTGAAAATAGGGTAATCCAGCTATCCCATGTTCTGCCTTTAACCCATCTGGAATTTATAGGAATTTAATGGAATATATAGGACTTTCCTAAAGGAACAAAATTGCATGAGAGCTCATCTTAAAGGAACAAAATTGCATGAGAGCTCAGAACTCACAGGCCTTTCCACCCAAAAATGTGATGGGGTGAAAGCAGACAGTTAATCAATGAAACTGAGGACAATAAATCAAAAAAGAGAAGTCAGAAAGGAAGACTCACGGGCAATTTAATGAAACTATTATCATCCTAAATTGCATGCTTAAAAGTCAAGAGAAGAAAATTTTAATGTGGCACAAGTAAAAAGAATTATATTTGAATACACTCTTTTTTTTTCTTTTTTCTTTCTTTCTTTTTTTTTTTTTTTTTAAATCCTGTCTTCTAGATAGTCAACAATCTGATGCAGATAAAACTGTAAGATGGTAATTGGAAACGAGTCTAGTCCCATGACAGGAAATAAACTCTTATCAATGGGTTTTGCAGATCTTAGTCAAACAGTTGGGAAATCAGTAGTCCTGGAAATTCATACACCTAATATTTTGATCCTAAATAAGTATATAGCAAACACATTCCCACGTAATGAGTCCACACAGTTTATTCTGTTTGTATGTTTGTTTGTTTTGCCATAAAGATAACCCTGGATAAAAAATCTGGCACTTCCTGGTTTGGACTTTGTCAGGATTCCTGGTAACAGCATTGAGGAGGAAACCCACGTAATTCGCTTGGCAAACCGAGACAGACTCCAGCTTCCAAGAGAGTGACAAGAGATTTTCTAGCATCTCCCAAGCTGGGCTAAAGACAATAACAGAACATTATATAACGTGACAGAAAGCCATTTTCACCACAGTCTATTAGTGCAGCTGAATCACTCAATTCCGCAAACTGCGCTGATCATTCAACATTAATTGGGGCAAATTATGTTATAATTTATGACATTTTTTCCTTCATAATTACTTATAGAAAGAAAAGGGTGAGGAACTAGTAATTAGGATAATGGGAAAAAGCTTCAGAATAACTTTTGAACAGGAGTGTCCTGTCTTTTTCTTCCCCTTCCTCTTGGCTTAAGAACAGACTAGTAAATTACCTGGCATTTACTTGGGTCATCGTTTACAGCCATGCCCCAGTCTCAAATGGAAAATTCACAGCATACTTTCTCTAGATGCATGGGGAGGACCTTTGTCCTTTCCTGTATTAGAAACACAAGGCCTGTGCCACTCTTTTTCCAGAAGGATGATTTGAAACCTTAATGAAATCCAGATATCTTTTCAAACAAGACCAATAACTACTGCTTATCTTATACACACAGAAGAGAAAATGTTACTTAGGCTCAAAGGCAAATTACAGTGAAAAAGAAAACCTCTAGCAATGTAACTTCATAACCAATTATTCCTTTCACAGCCTTTTATTCCCTGCATATTGTCAGCCCTGCACTATTTGAAAGCCTATAAGTCAGTGCTGGTTGAAACAGACACTGTAAATTCATGCAAATGAAGAAGACGTATATCCAAGCCATAATTCTTTACTTCAGGCTAACTTGCTCAAGTTATATACTGCTTTTTTGGATACAAAACAGGCCTGACTGATCCATTTTTCCATGGTGATCAGAAGACGGGGTGTGGGGTTGATAAAAATGTACTGATATTTTGGCAGTAAAAACTCTTCAAACCTTTCCAGACAAGATAATATTCAAATCCAGAATCTGGAATAAAAGCAGCATGCAATTTCTAGCTCAAGCTGAAAATTCAGGATCACATTGTACCCATTTTACTCCTGTCACACATTGTTTTCTTAAGCAGAAGGTGTTCGTTGAAGGGAAAACAATAAAGGAGTTGACGTGAATAAAAGGGCTTTGGTTCCTACTCTACCTTCCTGTTTACCAAGATACAAATCTCATCTGAATTTCTGTACAGTACACAAAGATAACTAGCATCTAAATAAGATACTGCAAGCAAACATATTGTTACAAGGCCAAGTCAGTACATGCAATCCATGCAAGTAATGCCCTCTGAAAAAGATGGGAAACCTTGACATGGAGTGATTACAGACTCAGGACCAGGTGGTAGCGTGGCATGCATAAATCAGGGATAAATTTGGCTCTCCATTGATATTTTTGAAGATAATGCATTTTTAAACAAAAATGAAGCAGTCTAGAGACTATTGAAAGGCTCAAATTATGGCTGTTTTATTGGAGGAGAACACAAAGCCACATTGGTGCAAAGACGAAAGATGCCTCTCCACTTCTCTGGGCACAGTGAGGAGGCAGAAAAGGGTTCTGGGGACAGCTCACATGAGGATGTCTCCACTGCAAACAGCAGAGAAGCGCACAAATAATTAGGCAGCTGCAGGGGCGCTTGAGAAGCTACAGCACTAAAAAGCTGAGCAGAGCCACTGACGAGCTTCTAGATAAGCAAAATGCCCCAGTCTGCCATGTCACTGGTGCCCAGGTAAGTCTCATGTGAGACAACCTCTCGGCCACAATGCCACTGGCAACTTAGATGTAAGTAAAAGAACAACTCCACTATCTGGAAATGACTCCTTGAGATACTCAGGTTGGTGAAAATCAGAGCCTGACCAGAAACAGCTCAAAATGGTCCATAATACTGCCACATAACTTCAGGATGGAAATGCTCCTTGCTCTGTCGCCTTAGTTCTTCTTCACTGGCATTAGCCATGCAGGCTTAGAAAAAGACCTGTTGTCCCTTTTCCAAAAAAAAAAAAAAAAAAAAAAAAATAAGCATAGGTGTTTTTCTCAGTGCTGCAAGTAGGCCCTGTTTCCATTAAAATCAATCTTTCAGTGGGCTTTGGAAGTTCAAACAAGCACTTGGCTGTAAATCTGAGAGTTTTATCCAGACAGTGATGTTAGCTGTTTCTGTCTGCAGGAAATGCTGCAGTTTGACCTAACAGTTCTGCTAAACAGGAGCTTTACTACATCTCCTGTGTCAGTCTCAAAAGTGATGGGTGGAAAAAATGTTCATTGTTATTAAAAAGGAAAGTCAGTTCCCAAAATAAGATATATCACGCTCCATCGTTTCCCTGCCAAACATTGCCGTGCACTTAACGACTCCACTAGGAAAAGAGATTAAAGAGAACAGTATAGATCGGATTATCGAATGACAAACTCTTTCAACCTTTAATTCAGAAAGCGCAGCATTCTGGCATCCCACCCCACATTTTAGCAACTGGAATATCAGACACAACCAGGGCTCACTGAATCTAGCATTAGTGAGAAACATGCTGTACAGTGTGATGGGAGTTTTCTTTTACTGCCGAGCAAACTGGAGGGGAGTTTTTCTGTTAGTCCCAAAAAGAAAGCAGTGCAGCTGAGCGGAACACAGGGCAGTTTTGTCCTTTTCACTTGCCCTGCTGAATGGACTGTCAGCAGTTCGGTCTGTGTATCATGAATGCTAAAGTACTGGTTCACACTGGAGTGATCAATAGACCTGCTGTTGTACCAGGCAGCCTTGCAATTCCCACCACTGCAGGAGAAGCACAGCATTACCAAAAAAAAAAAACAAAAAAAACAAAAAACCAAAAACACAAACAAACAAACCAAAAAAAACAAGCCTCAATCAGTCCCCGTAGCCTTACATTTAATGATGTTTCTGCTCTCCATTTCTGCCTCCTCTTTCTGAACTGTTGAATGTACATCTGGGACCTGCTCAGTCACATCAGTGCTGCCCACTTTATCCCAGTACTGTACTAGGAAACAGGAATCACTTTAAGTGCATCTTCAACAAAATTTCTTCAGTGGCTTCTTTTTCTGCGCCCCCTCACTGACTTTCCAGATCTCTGAATAAGTTGTTCACACAGTATTGCTTCCTCACCATTAGAAGCCATAAATCAAAACAGAAGCACTGCAAGATCTCACATTCTTGGAATCTTTTTTTTTTTTTTTTTTTTTTTTTAATGAAAAAGAATATACACAAGAAGTACCAGGGAGTCACAACTGCTCTTTTAACAAAGGTTGATACAAACTGAGTTTAACTCAGATTTGTGCCAAAAAAAAAACCAAAACCATTTTTTCCCTATTACTTTAAAAACAGAAGAGTTCCCCCAGCCTTGGCTCATTTCCTGCCTGCAGCCCTTGGGTTTGCAGATCTGTGCCTGTACCACATGCCTGCCTGTCAGGCTCCTTCCCTGTGTGCTCCATCCCAGTCTCTGCCATCCTAGGGCTTCAGGCCAGCAGTTTGAGGCAAGCTTGCAGCTGGCCAGCACGTCCCCCTGGGTCCAGGCATCTCCTGTCTGCTTTGCTATTTGTCTCCACAGAGCAGCACAGAGGAATGATGCCATGGACAGGGAAATCACCATTACTAGGCTGGCTGTGTGGGCCTCACAGTCAGGTTCAATATGGTAGGGCAATATTACCACGGGGTAGGAAAGCACTGAACGAGGCAGCAGAGAGGAGCTGCTCAGCAAGAGAGACGTGTGCTGTCACCTAAGCTGTTTTTCCTGCTCTTCTGGACCAAATTCCCTTTTGCCACTCAATACTCTCATGAGATCTTCATGCCAACAGGTCCATGGTAACATCATGGCCTGTGGAGCTGCAGATTAGAAAATCCCCTATCAGCTTTACTCAAGAAATAGGAGAGCTGGCCAGTACACTGTTATCTGTTAATGGCTCCACCATCCTGGATCATCTCTATGATCTTCCTATGCAGAAATCCTGCTTGTAATTGAAGGACAAACACTCACACTTCATCACTGCACCACACAAACCTTTTCGTCTGTTTTTGGACCCTACCTACCCAAAACCTGCAGCAGTATGTTCAAAGAAGTGACATGAACATGCAGAGGGTTGTTTAATTACCACCAGACCTCAGAAGCCGTTTGATAAGAGCGCATGCCCTGCAGAGGGATCAACACGTCCTATGCGAGTCCCTAAAGCATGTAATTCCACCACCAAAAAAAAAAACATCTGAAAGCTAACAGCAATGGTCTGAGCCTTGCAGATGACCTAAGTGAAAACAAACACACATGTCCGATAGCACCCAACAATTACAGCAATTTAGTGAGGCCACCACAGCCAGCCAATGCCAGAAGTAGAGGCTCAGAGCCATGCTGAAATAGCTTTTTCATCATGGCTCTTATCCTGGAACTGAAAATATGCATTTTGCAGAGTCAGATCAGCAGCAAGTTATCTTGGATTTCTGCATCCCATATCTCTGAGAAGAAACTGGCAAAAAGCTGTGTGAGTAACCAGAAATTTGTAAGTCACTTTAGGCTGATGATGGCTGTTTTTCTGGGTTGCTATACAGATGCTAGAATTAATTACTACTGATTTTCCTTTCATTAAGAAAAGAATTTTTATAGCTAGCTTTCACCAGCTGCAAATAACTGAGACAACATTTAAAGGACTGAGCTGGTTTGTAAGGACTTTCACCACTTCAGACCATTGTTTTTTGTAACCATTTCTATAAATCTGCAGAATTTATGGCTGAAGTGTGTTTGTATAATGCGATCCCAGAAACAAAATCCTAAATAATTCAAAGATAAACAAGGACTCACACATATGCTAGACTGCGAGGTCTTTTTTTTTTTTTTTTTTTTTTTTTTTTTTATAGGAGCTTCTGAGCATAACAGTGTGATCAGAGTCAAGTTATGATCCGGCTATCTATTCCCAAGAACAAACACAGTTGTAGTAACCATTAAGGTCTATAGTCCCTGTTAGAGGACTTGAGCACAGCTGAATGCTTTAGTAATGATCTATATGCCATTAACAAAGATTATACACATGCACACAAACTTCAAAAGGCCAACAGTTATGTTAACAAATGGTTTTAGCTAATCTGTGAAAACTGGGCAATTAGTGCAACTTCTCCTGTTAAGAGCTGGTGTCCTCGGTTAACAGCTCACGACAGATCACTGAAAACAATTAGGGTTGTTAACATGCAAGGCACTAATGACATTTACAGTGTGAAGTCATGTGGTTCTCCTGCATGATGTGGGAATTTTAAACTAGAAAATACATATGCTCATGCGTGTCATAAACCTGCTCATTAGGGACTACCAGAGATGTCATCGTAGAATTCCAATTCCTTTGAATACAAATGTAAAAGGAGTCATACTTTCTCTTCTGGTGATGCATAATACAGCAGTTCACTGGAGTTGTCCATTTAAAACAAGAGAAAGAAAGTGAGACAGAAAAGAAAGTAAAAGACAAACCCTTGTACCCCAGGACCTCTGCTGTCTGGATAGGTCCTCCAGCAAGGTGCTTATAGTGCCTGTTGGTGCTCTGCTCGGTCCTTCTGTTCTGCAGCTCAGTGCAACAACACAATAGCAAGAATGGGCACACGCCAGAGATGGATTTAAAATTCAGGTCTCCCGTACAGCTCTCCTCTGCTTCCTTTGTCTTTTAGAAAGTAGGGGAGTTCCTTCTGTGCTGCCAATAGGTGGGATCCAGTTCCCACAGCTCTTTTCAGCCCTCTGCCAGGTTTACATGTGGTGGAAGGAGTGGCATTTCTCCTCTAGCTTTGCAAATTCTATTCCAAAGGGAAATTTTAACAAAGACATTTGTATTCTAATTTTGAAAGACAAAATCAGTAATGTCAAATTTTCTGTAAAACTGGACTTCCAAGTGTTGACCAACTGTCATTTTGATGCTTTAGTGGGCATCAAAAATAGCAAATTTGAAACAGCTGAAATACCTGGAAAAATTAAATAGCAACTCTTGATTTAGGAAAAATATAAACTGATGGAGTAACATGCTTTAGATGCAGAATTAAAATGCACATGGGAAATAAACTGGAATACCTCGCTCAATTTTTGTTCTTCGCAGGTCATCAAACTAAAATGAGAAACGCAAACTTACAGTGTATTGCTAACCTGGGTTATGGAATAGAAAGTGGTCTAGGTGCTCCCATAGCAGTTTAGGAAAATATGTATTTTGAAAAGGACTGATTGTTTTGGCAAATTCAGAATGAGTATGGTAAAGGACAGACCACACACATGCTTTCTGGACAATCGATGACTGGACACAAGACTTTCTTCTGACTTCACGGTATAAACCTGATGGTTATCAGTATGTACCGACTTGCAAATATAGGTCATGATTCAGTAATATTTCTCTGCTCAGAGAGGTTATTTAAGCCTGTGCATAAACAATATAGAAGGCAATGGAATATAAGAATATGATCATGGCCTTTCCTCAGGAAAAGTCCCTTGTCATATATTGAAATAGAAAATCCCAATGCAGAGGAGTGCAGAGGAGATTTTCAAAGAGTGTAAAATACTAAACTGCAGCTTGAGCAAGAAACACGAGTTTGTTGTCAAGGCCTGAAAAATACTTTTTCTCCATTTTCTAGGGGTGACTGGGTGGCTTTGGCTGGTACCTATCCATCATGAAACCAGCACACACTTCTACACTTTTTGCAGTCCACCTTTGAAATAACCTCCGAAATTACCAGTAGCCAACAGCAGAAGTTTTAAAACTGACAAGAGTTTTTTTCCTCCATTTTACTTTTTGATATTATTTATCTTATATTACTTATATGATATTATTTTGATATTATTTACGATTTGCTAGCAGGCCCTGAGACACCTCCACTGACCTGCACAGTCTGGCTTTGTCAGAAGCTTTATTGTATAATCACAAAATCTCCTTACTAGAAATTTTAGATAACTCAGACAACATTTTGTTCAAATTTACTAACTTATGACATAATAGTGGTTTGTGAAAAACCTGCCAGTTTATCAGCTGCTCTCTCCAGATCCAAAGCAGAGGGAGCATCAGTCATTCACCACGTACACCACGCCAGAGTAGGCCACCACCACCCAAAGGAGTCCGTGTGCCCACAGACAGTACGTATGTCTGCTTGGGAATCCTTGTCTTCAGCACTACTAACTGTGCTGTGTATAATCTCTGGTCAAGATAACCACCTTCACTTACAGTGTGAGTAACAAAAAATGAGCAGAGGAGCAAGAATTTCCTCTTTTTCCAGTAAACAGTCCCACCTCCTGTACCTCCTTACTTTTGGTTTTGCCTGCCCAATATTTTGGACATCAACCAGCATGCTTGAGAAGGCACAGGCGCTTGCCCATTCCTACTCACATGCATCCCAATAACATTTCTAGTGCTACAAACCACCTTAATCTTCCTGTTAATGACAGTCAACAGAGAGACATCCCACACAAAAGCTTCCAGCTGCCCTGTCAAAAAAAATGATGTTTTTCAGGAGACATTTCCACCCAGTTCTTCAGACAGAAGGATGGATCAGATCAAACCAAGCTGTCTCAGCCCAGGGGAGGGAGCGGGCAGGAGGCGAATGTGAAGGCATACGGGGAAAACACATGCACGACCAGTATTTGACTGCAGGGACCTGCAATCTGGCAGTAGGAGACATCCAGCTTTTTTTTTTAACCTTTTGTTCATTGTTTTAGTAATTTTATCTCTTGATGACAGATGAGGCGGATATTGCTAGGAAACTAAATGATTTCTTTGACTCAGTGTTCTGTGGGGAGGATGAGGGAAACATGCCAGAAATGGAGAGAAATTTCCCGGGGGCAGAAAATGAAAAATTAATGAAATGCTAAGCAACACCAGAGTATGTCAAGCAAAAGGAAAAAAAAAAGGGGGGGGATAAGAACAATTAAAATCAGACAGTGTTTTAAAGGGGTCGGGATGATCAGCAAGGCAGGAGTGATAACCTGAAGAATCTGTGTGGTGAAATCCCTTTAACTCCCCAGGGGGAGCACAAGAGAGATTGGAAGAGTTCAGGCTCAGGACAGAGAGCAGGGAAGTTCGGGCTCTCTAAGCCTGGCCTTAACATCAGCAAAAGTTACTTGAGCAACTTGAATAAAGACTGACACAGATTTCCAGGAGGAATGTCAGGGTGGACAGCCCTATTTTCTCTTCCTGAAGGGTGGTGATGCCAAAGACAGAGCCAGGATGAATAAGCCAATCTCATTGACTTGTTTTTCAGCAGGCAAGTGTGATCTCTACAGCATGACAGCAAATGGAGAAGGCAGTATGGACGCTTATCAGGAAAAGCAAAAAGTAACAAATGTGAGCTAATGTTTCTCATCGTACACATGGCTTTGCTGACGTCTGCCCATGACATCTGGCTATCAAAAGGCTGAGCATCAGCGCTGAGCCCAGATTTGCCGCTCGCATCTTCCAGCACTCAGCTGCCCACAAGGTGTTTAGTGGAGTAGGTGACAGCCCCAGAGCCCAGTCTCCTAATCACAGCTTGGGGTTGCCAAACCAACACTGCATACTGATCCTGCAGCAGCCCTTGGATGCCTCAGGTTCACGATGTGAGTCCTAGTTTGGAAACAGCTCGCTCTCGGCAGGGGACAGCAGGAGAAGGACATGGATTTAGGTCTAAACTCAAGCAGGCACTGAGGCATATGGCTGTGCCTCTCTGGGACAAGGTTGTTTTCCTAGATTAGTGAGTGATGCTTCAGATTGCTAATAATAACACAGGGGAAGACTAGATGCAGAGACATGAAGAAACAAGAAAATAGGTCACTCTCTTCTGAGAATAGGAGAGAGAGTGGATAATGCTGGAAAACAAATAGCTGAAGGGCTAAAGCCAGACACCTTGATGGGGTAGGATGTTAACCAAGAAAGTGTCACTGGTGCAAAAGGAAAAAAAAGAAGAAAAAGAAAAAGAAAAAGAAAAAGAAAAAGAAAAAGAAAAAGAAAAAGAAAAAGAAAAAGAAAAAGAAAAAGAAAAAGAAAAAGAAAAAGAAAAAGAAAAAGAAAAAGAAAAAGAAAAAGAAAAAGAAAAAGAAAAAGAAAAAGAAAGAAAAAGAAAAAGAAAAAGAAAAAGAAAAAGAAAAAGAAAAAGAAAAAGAAAAAGAAAAAGAAAAAGAAAAAGAAAAAGAAAAAGAAAAAGAAAAAGAAAAAGAAAAAGAAAAAGAAAAAAAAAGAAAAAGAAAAAGAAAAAGAAAAAGAAAAAGAAAAAGAAAAAGAAAGAAAAAGAAAAAGAAAAAGAAAAAGAAAAAGAAAAAGAAAAAGAAAAAGAAAAAGAAAAAGAAAAAGAAAAAGAAAAAGAAAAAGAAAAAGAAAAAGAAAAAGAAAAAGAAAAAGAAAAAGAAAAAGAAAAAGAAAAAGAAAAAGAAGAGGAAAAAGAAAAAGAAAAAGAAGAGGAAAAAGAAGAGGAAAAAGAAAAAGAAAAAAGAGGAAAAAGAAGAGGAAAAAGAAAAAGAAAAGGAAAAAGAAGAGGAAAAAGAAGAGGAAAAAGAAGAGGAAAAAGAAGAAGAAGAAGAAGAAGAAGAAGAAGAAGAAGAAGAAGAAAGAAAAAAAGAAGAAGAAGAAGAAGAAGAAGAAGAAGAAGAAGAAGAAGAAGAAGAAGAAGAAGAAGAAGAAGAAGAAGAAGAAAAAGAAAAAGAAAAAGAAAAAGAAAAAGAAAAAGAAAAAGAAAAAGAAAAAGAAAAAGAAAAAGAAAAAGAAAAAGAAAAAGAAAAAGAAAAAGAAAAAGAAAAAGAAAAAGAAAAAGAAAAAGAAAAAGAAAAAGAAAAAGAAAAAGAAAAAGAAAAAGAAAAAGAAAAAGAAAAAGAAAAAGAAAAAGAAAAAGAAAAAAAAAGAAAAAAAGGCAACAATGGAGAACAGACAACATGTAGTCTACAAAACGTACAAACAGGTTTTCTGTGGGCCATATCCCAGAGACCGATATTTTTCAGGGCACAGTGGTAGCCTCTGGTCTCCCCTTTGAAAGGGGTTAATCTGCTAATGCAGTGCTTGCCAGCAGGTCCCATGCTGAGCCGAGCGTGTCTGTTAGTACCAGCTAGGTTGTGCTCCCCTACCAGAGCAGCCAAATTTTGTTTTAGAGAGACAGGGCGAGGGGAACTGTCAGATGGAGAGCATGGTGCCAAGACTTCCTTGATGGAAGGCGATAGACAGGTCTCACACTTCTATACCAACTGTCTCAAAGCCTGACTTTTCAATCACTTTTAATAATTTCTTCTGGATCCAAAATAAATGTGGACAGATGACATGATACCCAGACAAAACTTGATTCTCCCAGTGGGAAAAGGAATATTCCTGAGGTTAGTAGGAACTCAACTCTTAAAGCCAAAGAAAGTAACTTTTTTCTATATGCAGCCGTTACATTTCCTTTCTGTGCATCTCCTCCTTCCTGTTAAAGAAAAACACTCATGACTAAGTGAGATCCAATGTATATATTTATGTATATATATGAAGTGTGATGCTGGAAGAATCCTGCTGCCAGAAACCCTGGATGCTTTGGGACCGGAGCCATCCTGAAATCAACTGGAGCCCTTTGTTCACGACTCAGTGAGCATCTTCCCAACCTTCAAGGAGATGTACCACTGAGCCTCTCCTGCTGCTGTTGGATGGCTCGTGGGCGTTACGTCGGAGTGGCACAACGTGAGAAATGGTCACGTTCCTCCTGCCAAATCGATCAGCAGACTTTTACCTTGACTGAGCGCTTCACCAGTTCAACAATGCCATACATGCTGTAACTGGCTGCCCACCTACAGCACAGTGGTAAAGTTTTGCTCACCAAGATCCAACCAGACAAAAAGTCTTTGCTTTTTGCCAGCTGGTGCATTTCTAAGGAAGCCACTGGTAGGCAGAAAATTTTGACTTCAGGTACATCTGCTCAGGCTTGCAAAGCCCTCAGTTTGGGAGGAGATTTGTGCAGGTGTAGCCAGCACTTTTACTGCATTTATCACAATGCCAGGTTTTAAACTGCTGGTACAATGGTACAATGGTGAGCAATGAAATCGCAGCCTGGATTTGCTCTTGGATCCACAACTGTTTATCTGAATTTTTGGCAGCCATCTCCATGAGCTAAGATTTTCATTGGGCTCTTTGTTTGGTACCGGCTGGATCCTCAGCAGCTGGAGTCAGCAGCTGTAATTTCACATAGCTTCAGTGAGACCCAGGTTCTGATTTATCCCAGCTGAGGATCTGGCCCATGGTATGAAGCAGATCGCATCGTATGGAAAGCAGCTTCACCAGAGAGCAAGGCTGTGGAGCCACCGAGTCTGCCATCTGGCTCGGCAGCATGAGGGGCTGATGCTTTAAAGAGAGGAGAGGAAGGAAAGTCCCCAGCAAGCTGCTACCTGGCTGTGCAGTGCTGCACCGCATTTGACTGGGGAGATAAAGCCCTGCATGTGATACTTTTGTACTCTGAAGCACCATTCTGCCCACTGGATAATGCTATGTGCTTTTCTACATTACAGCATCCAGTGCATATAAACCAGTGGCATCACCAAGACTCTAATATATTCACTGGCACAAGTGAGACCTAAATAAAACTCAGCACTTTGCAGATTAGAATCCCCTTCACAGAAAAAGGAGAAAATACAGCCTTTTTACTCTTCTGTAAAATCCAGCACAAGGTGATGATTGGAGAAGGCTGTGAGCTGCTTGTGAAGTACCTTTATAATGAACCTGCATGACACGCAAGGATGAACCTCGAGGTACTTTGTGCAAGAGTAGCTTAGGCAGACATCACGACACCTCTCGTATATTTTCACAGACCAGGCCCTCAGCTACTCCCTTTGTCTCACTCTCTTGTTGTTCCAAGGCGCAGCATTCAGACGACTTGTTGGGAGTCCACTATCCCCATTTATGTCAGGGGATGTGCTGCAGCAGGGCAGAGGGCATTTGCAGGATGCTCAGAGCCAGCTCCTGTCCCAGGGGTGAGAGCCAGCAGCTGTGGAGCTGAAATGGCCATGGGGGGAGAGGAAGGGTTGTGCAGGGCATGGCTGCCGGGCTCTCAGGAGAGCAACATCTCCAAAATCTGTGGATGATCCTGGGCCTTGGTGTAAGAGAGAATGAGAAGCTCCTGCTACGCAGGGCTCACTGACATGGTGAGGAGGGCATGCATCCCACAGAGGTTTGCCCTCAGGCCCCTTTTCTCCACTTGCAGGTTGGGTCTCACATCACCCTGTGATGCATCCCAGCCTCTGTGCCGTCCTGATTTCCCTCACAGAGCAATGCTAGAAAAAAGCCTCTGAAAAACCTCAGCAAGAGGCTGGCTCAGAAGCAGGCCCCAAGCAAGCCCCGACCCTTGCTGCATGGCTCGTGGGCCTGCCGGTCCCATCACACAATTACAGGGAAAGCTGAAAGCATTCAGGTTTGATAAGCAGGTGTGTGTGTGGCATGCGCTCACTGCAATAATATTTCAGCTTGTCAGAGCATCTCCTCGTGACAAGATCTTGATATTATGAAGTTAAGAAAATCTGGACGTGAAGCTGAGGCACAACATAAAAGCCATGCTATCTGTCAAAGTCATCAACAACCTCGTCAGTGGGATTTAGCAGTAAAGCTCCCAGCCCAGAGCCTGTCAGCTCCATCTCGTGCAGCCGATAACGCATTTAGCAGGAAAACCCTTTCACATGAGACAAAAAAAATTATGTGACCACAGAAGTGAACTTTGGATTTTAGCTTCTCCTTTTTAATTGGTGATGAACATGTAATAAAGAAGAAAAAAAAAACTGTGAAAAAATGAAAAAAAGATTAACCTCTGTAAGTTTTTCTGAGTTAGGCTAGGAGCTTTTGCTGCTGGGGGACTGCACACACCTGATCTGCAGGACTTGCAAGATTGCATGCCTGAAATATTTCCTAACATAACAAGTAGGCTGGAGATTTTCTGCAGAGTAATAGCCGACCGTGACAGCCATTGATCAGAAAGCACTGTAGTATGGAGCGATCTTCTCACAGGCTGCGTATAAAAGTGTTTACAGTGCTCCCACTATCACTACAAAGGTATGGTTATAAATAAAAGGTGCTTCTGTTTAGTCTCCATGCACCCCTTGAGAAAATGGCAGCAGAGAATAAAACCAAAAATCTAAAATAACCAAGGAACATGTTGATTCAAACTGGGGAATGCAAAATATGCAAAACTAGTGCAGAACTCCGTCCTGAGCAGCCACGTTTGCTGCTGTGCTGCAGCACAGGTCAGGGAGAAAACAAACCCTGTCCTGAGCTGAGTTTGCTCTAAAGGGGGCTCACAGGGACAGCACAGTGCCAGTGGTGCCCAGCCTGCGTCGTAACCTCCATGCTTAACAGAGGGCATACAGCCACCTCCAGCTGCAGTCGAGCCTGAAATCCCCCTCCCCTCCTCTGAAGTCCTTTTAAACTCTTTGTCATTCCCTGAAAATATGAAGCCATATCAGGCATCATTTCACAGAGATGCAACCCAGTTCGTACAGGAGCCAGCATCCTGCATCACTGCCCCAAGCGCAGCTCCTGGTGCTATATGCACCAGCAGCGCTGCTCCCAGTGCTTCTGCCCTTGCTGAGGACCCCCTTGGCACAAACAAAGGAGTATTTGACCTTTCTATCTGAAGGAGCTAGCTTAAAGATTAGCCCTCTAAACCTGCCTCAGTCAGACTGGGTTAAAAGGGGGAGCCTTCACTCTCTGCAGTAAATCTGTAATTCAGAGCTCTGTGGCAGCACAGTGGAAGAACTGAGCGGCAGGGATAAGGAGGGCAGCTGACACCTAACAGATGTCAGTTTTTATCTTTTTTTTTTTTTTTATTCTCTCTTCCAAGTCTAGACAGTGGCTCTCACGTGCTCCCACCCGGGGACACGGCCGCTTGACGGGGTGGTGGAAAAGAGCCGTGCTGCAGCTTGTCTGGATCACCTCGTGGGATGCAGACCTCCAGGGGAAAGCCCATGTCCCTGCCAGTGGTGATGGCAGGTTGGAGACAGGACACCAAGGGGAGAGCCAGGCTGCTGCACCGTTTAAAACAAACTTAAAACAAACTTCATTGAAACCAGTGGCAAAACACAGAAATGTTCAGTGACAGAGGAGGAGAGCTTGCCCTGATGTCACGACACTGGCAGCAGAGCACCTCCTGCACCAGCTGCCCAAAGCAGCAATCTGTGGATGAGGACAGGGGAAAAGCAACGAGCCTCCCTCACCGCTCAGTCTTTGAGCAGTTTGAAACGCTGTCCTAAAATTCTTTGTTCTTCAACATTTGCAGGTCACCTCTTTGATAAGCTAGTTTGCAGCTAAACTTTTAAGGACAAGCAAGGCACCTGCAGGTTCCTCGGTCGGGCACCCCAGATCTCCACCAGCACCCCCTGCCCAGCGCACAGAGAGCTCGAACCTTGTACCCTACAGCCAAACAGCAACAAAGAGATATAAGATGTTTAAGGTAAGTGGGTCAACTATACAAGGCTGCGACAGGTGTTTCCAGAAGCATGTTATTTATATAGCACCACAGGGGACTTTGGAGATTCAAAGACAAATAAATCATGACAGATTCCCTTCCCCAGGGGCTCTGTAATGTTCAACTCAAACCCTCCAGAACGTTAAATGCCTCCTGTGAGGTGCTAAGTGCTATCAACTCCCATTGACTTTAATGGACATAAGGATGCTCAACACCTCAAAAGACAGCACTTTCAAACTACTTTGATCTCCAGCAGTGCGACCACTTACCCAGTTTTAACATAATGAAGGTGTAAACAATAAACATACCACGGATCAACTTGGTCCCCAAGGGACAGATGGAGGACAGGACTTAGATTTTCATCTCGAGCTTCTACAGTACAGAGATTGTCTTGGAGGAGATGGGCATCTCAGAGAGGATGAACAAAAAAGTGGCCCTATATGAGCATGCAACAAGAAGTGAAAGCTTCACAACCAAAGGTGACTTTCATCAAACTCTGGGGCATGGCACCCTGCTGCCCTAAGCTGGCTTTTTCTTTTTGTTGTTTGTTTGTTTTTAGCATTTTCACTACTGTTGCTTAATGAATGTTAGATGTGTTCTTAGTGATAGTAAACCATCTAGAGAACAGAGACCCTCTTCCAAACAGGCAAGTGATCCAGGGGTGATGCAGGGGTGTTCTGGGTCTTCAGACTGTAAATCAGATTCAGTTGCTGTTGCCTAACCCAATTTTTAATTAAATTTTCTCTCTTTTTAAAGGTTCTCCCCTTCTTGCCCCTAAGTCTTCCTGCAGTGGGTTTGGCTTTCCCTTGTCTTATCTTTTATTTATTTATTTATTTAATCTTTAAATCTCCAGGTAATTTAAGCTGCTTCTCCCATGTAATCCTTGCTCAGAGCATTGCTACAGTTCCATAAAAATTTCAACAGACAGAGAGACAGGTCAAGCCTTACAATGAAGCTGATCTTGCAGGGGTTGTAACGCTTAAACACAAGTAGCCCATGTAATATTTATTTGGTTTACTCACCTTTGATGGCTAATAGTGAAGGTTATTTGTGTTTTGTGTTGTTTGTTTGTTTGTTTTTACTTTAACTGAAATTACCTATATTTCCATAAAGACAGGAAGAGATTTCGATGCTCTTCTACAAAATGGTACAGAACCAACCGTTCAAATCACTAAGCAGAAAAACAGGATCACTGTAGTGCATGTAGAAAATACTATTCACCTTCTCAGCACTTTTCATTTGAAGATCTCAAAATGTTTTGAAGATATAATGAGGGGTGAAGAGCCAGTGTTCATTAAAATCAATGAAGTTAAACTAAAATTTCCAAGCGATCTGTGTCCCTGCCTCATTCTTAGCAGCAGAGAGATAGAGTAGCACTCCCACCAGGCTTAACGCCAACAGGAGATGAAGAGAAGAACCTCACCAGGAGTGAGACACGCAGGTGGAGGAGCAAATGAGGCCACCATGGGCTCTGCACCTGCTGAGGAGGACCCACCTTCCCGTGCTCCTGGCTGCACATCGCCCCCAGCACGCCCCACGCCTGCCCGCCGCACGCACTGCTCTGCTCTGCTCCGCTCTGTCAGCAGCTTGAGGTGTGAAACGCACTGGGACTTTCACGCCCAAGTAGCTCTAAAAAGGGACAGGACAACTCTAATTTATGTCAGCAGTTTCAAAGATAAATCCCAAAGTGCAACTACTTCTAGTTCCAGAGACAGTAATATAAATATAGGTAGTGTCCTAAAAATAAATCTCTTCCCAGATGGATAGAGACACGAAGAGTCAGAAGAGAGATGTAAGCTTATTTACAGACCAGTGTGAAATAGCAGAAGGCTTTCCAGCCGCGTCATCCTCTGCTTCCCAAAGGACTCCTTAACCGTGTTATTGTTTTCACTGGGATTTCATTCCAATGGGGGAAAGCAATCCATCAAAGACATGCACTTATTCCACTCTAAAATGCTGCTTGGCTTTATGAGGTAATAATAAACATATTCATATTAAATTTTATTCCCGTGAAAGACAAATAGCGGCAGCACATATAAGAACAATTGCTCTGACTTAAGCTCCACATTTTCTCAATTCGCTGACAAAACCAGACTTCCTTTCCACCTTGCATTTCATACAGGGCTAAATTTCAAATGAGGACTGCCTTTTGCAGGTGTATTTTTGCTTCCCCCATAATTAAGGCACTCCTATTTTTGTGCCGGCTGTTGAGAAGAAAGAGCTGGGCTGAATACTTGCACTTCTTACTGCTTCTTTGTGGTTGCAAATCAAAGATATAGAAAATATTCTGATTTGTACCTTAAATTCATTTAGATGGTCAAAAACCACAAGAAAGTCTGAGGGCTTCAAAAGCTGTACCCCAGCGTGTGCTGCATTAACCATCACCTCTTTCACAGAATAATTTCAAATTGCTTTGTCTACTCAGCATAGACCAAATTCGAGTTTGTTTGTGGCTCGTTAAAGCAAGCTCCTACTCACCAGCACAGTTCAGAGAAAGCAGTGAGAAACTCACGAAGAAAATCAGAGCAACGGCAAACTCAAAGCACATAACCTGCTTTATAACTTCAGTGTATAGGTAACTTACAAAAGTCAAGGGAGTTGTGAAGGACAGGCAGAGAAAGCTGAGCAAGTGTTTATAGCTATATGTGTATATATACGCATGTGTTCAGTGTATATATATACACTCATATTTATGTACCCCCCCTATATTTACATACACATGTATGGGCTTGCATGGTACAAACATGTCAGACTACCAGTCTGCATAAAGGAAGTGCAACGCTGCTGGGAGTTAACAGAGACAATTTGTGGAGATGCTGTTGCATGGAAGGGGCTTGAGGAAGGAGTTCCTCCAGGAACCAGTCCTGGTTCAGCTGATGCCACCCATATCTGTGAGACATCTGGCTTTCTTCAGGTCATGGACTTGCTGTGTGCTGTTCTGGCTCCCTGGCTGGTGCATGCTGCATGTCCAGCAGTGGGTCATGCTGCACCAACGGCACGGCTCTTTCCTTCTGACTGCTGGTTCGACTGCTGTGAGTGACTGAGCTGGCAGTGCCCTTTCCACTATAACTCTTGATAACTACAAAGCCCCTAATGCACTTTCACTTGACATCACTGGTCTGCAGAGAATGGAAATATCATCCCAATTTTACAATAGATTTGCTCCTTCTATGTACTCAAATACACGACCTTACTCTAGACCTGTTCCTCAGCACGCAACAAGCAACTGAGCAGCAAGAAGCTTTTGGTCACCTAAATGCCTTTGTACGTCTGCAGAGTGGCTCCAGCACCGTTTAGCACCACCCAATCTGGGCAAAATGGCCACTGGTCTTCAAAGAACC